>NC_135066.1:3605000-3905416 GCF_051401765.1 Calliopsis andreniformis
TAGATTTCGCGACAATGAGCACTTCTCAAGGAATCCGCCTCGACGAATAATAACGCCTCTCGAATGCAACGTATACAGAGAGGACCGCCGCGACGCGCCGGTTCCTTACGAAGGAGGACGATCCAACCGGCCGGGATCTCCAATTAGAGCAACTTCACCGCGGAGAGAATCGCTAACGAGCTTTGACCGAGAAACCAGGCCGTATCGATTCCGCGGGAACTCGGCAAGATTTACGAGCGACACGCTCGCCACATCACTTCGCGCCTCTGTTGCCCCATGCGAATGTTTTCCGCCTTCAGCTGCTTGCTTTCATATTATCAGGATCGCCTTAATCGCGGTTCGAAATCGACCTCGTAAAATTCGCTTTTTCAATATCTCAAATGTTCGACACCAATGAATCACGAAAATCTGTGTAAAAGAAGGAAATAAATTTCTTGAAGACTCTTGAATCTTTGAGTTTAGAGATTGTTCTCGCTTGGGTTCTCACCTACTGCTCTCGATTTTAATGCTATCATCGTTAATGGGGCAGTTCCGCAATCACGGCGCACCTGATGCATCCTCGATCGATTTCACGGAGCGACAGCTCAGTGATCGCGTTCCAGCGAGTTCAAGCCCGAAAACGACCTTCTCGTATGGATTCTGGATTCGACGAAGCCTTCAGCCCAATGGCGCGGAAACTAAGCGACGATAAACCCGTAATAAGATATTAATGCCGGCAATCACCGTCTAGAACGTGACTTTAAGGGCTGCCCACGCCTTTCTCCGGTTCCTCCCGCTTCTCTCCCGCGCTCGAGGACTCGTTGACTTGTGAGACGCCAGAGGGAAGAGGAGAGCTGACAGTGTGTCGAGGTGATGCACGGCTGTACGCGTCCGCCGGAGATAATAACTTCATACGGAGCGCCGGTGGTCCCTTCTGCACGCTGTACACGGTGTAACCGAGTAAAATCGACGTAAGAAGACGCGCCCGCACCGAGATTCCACCAAGGACGATGGTATCTGGGAGCCTAGCTCGCGGAGGCATCATGCTGGTGCAGAGTTTACGAGGATCTTTGTTTTATCTCGGAATTGGTGGTCCGTGTCAGGGGATAGTACAGACTGTTCCTTCAGAAATTCATGATTCAGATTTGTTGTGAAGGCTGGCTGCTACCTCGAGCTCTACTCTCCAGTTTCCATCCTGTTAACATTTGAAAAGCGTATCCCTTGGCCTTTGGAGTCACTTGTCCATACTCCGAAGTCTCATTCTCCTTTCGAAGTGGATAGTGCACTGCCCTAGGATCAGCAGTCTTCTTTCTTTTGAAGTACCACTTCTTTCACACTTTTTAACTCTAGCAGTCTGCACTCTGCAAAAAGAGAATTTCTCTCCTTCCCCAGAGGGGTCGTCGTGTCTTTTCTCAAATCACTGATCCACATTCCGAGAGATATTCTCCTTTCCTCTGTTTGACCCAGTGATCCACGTTTCAAAGAGCCGCGTCCCTTGTTTCCGCGAGCCGATGGTCCACGGTCTCCAAGAGTTTCCTTTTCTTTCTCGTGATCAAAGGTCCGCGCTTCGCAGAAGCATTTCCCAATACTCGATGCTCGAGCAATTTCCCCCCGAACTTCTGAATTCTAACTACAGTCGCAGTATCGACAGGCTATCCTAGCCAAACTTCCTCGCAGCGGTTCTTGATAAACAGGAGCGACAGGGCGTAAATTGGATCGCCATTAGGGGAAGCCGATCATCGAGCATTTTTCCAAAGACGAGGTCGTTCGAACAGACTGACCAAACGTCTTGCTATAAATTCTCGAGTCATGAGGAAATTACACACGAGCTACGGGGACGATGAAACGCAGCGAATTATACCGATCATCGTCCCATCGGTTAGCAGAATAATAATATGCCTCGAATTTTCTCGGGCGGAGTTTACGGTCGGCAGAAATTTCCCTGGAAAAGATACAATCGCGAGTATCACCGAACTGGTAATGCACCTCGTGACCTCGCCGCTCAACGTGGGCCACGAGAGCGCGGCTCTGCACGCACGCGTGTAGGTGCACACGCTGGCATGCACCGGCGAAGCATGCAGCGATCGTGTAATAAGATATTACGAGAGCAAAGCCACGAGAGGCCGACGGGCATAAGCGGAGAGCGAACACGGTGGTCCTCGCCGATTCCACGCTGCTCGCCATGCCTATGGAAACCCCGTCGTCTGTCATCATCGACCGCTCTACTCCCTCGGACCCTTTGCTCGCGATACAATACGTTTCACGTCATGGCTATCCCTTATTGCGATCTATTGTTTAATCGTCTTACGCGCTCTTCCTTTTGTATGACGATTTTTATGAGTTCTTGTGGATGCAGTAGGCCTTTGAAACTGGAAGAGATTAGAGAAGAAACTTATAGAGTAGATACCTACTGGTTAGAGTTTTTCAGTATACGAGAGTAGGCCTGACTATAAAATTTCTGTATAAGTTGCTCGACAACAGGTACCAAGAAAATTATTCTTTGTTGAAGAACACCTAAGATATGTATAAAATGTGTCTGACTTATTCTACTGATGCTGCATTTGATCTGAGTGGGACGCCTCCAGCAGTAGAATGAGTACCCGAGTCAGACTATACTTTTTTCAACAATTATTAACATGAAAACGAAGCCTCACAAGCAATTCGTTATTCTTGGTTTTAGACACTCATTTGCATGTCTCGAACCACCTTTTCAAGTTTCTGACACCTGTTGTTGAACACCCTATATTAATACAATAGAGAGGCACCTGAAAACCTGAAACATTAATAACTAATTCTTGCAGAGAGTAGGTGGATCAATTTTCTAAAATTATCTATCTTCTTTCAGAACCTGAAGAGTCACTTAAGTGGCTCGAAAACCTTTCTTAACCCCCCTAACAAGTAGCCTAGTACCCCAGAAGTGACTCTTCGGTCTAATACTCTTGACACTTCTGACTGCATCAATTGATGCAATTGTAAGTACTATGATTGCAGCACAGGTCACTGTTTACAGCCATGCATGAACATTTAGTTCCCCAGGGAGCGTTCAGCGAAGGAGAGTGGTAAGATCCGCGTGAGAACCTCTGCAGGAGTCAGAGGATGCGGCACGTCGTCGTGGCGGACAACTGGATGGATGGATGGGGACTCGGGTCGGTTCGCTCACTCGAAGCGAGCGAAGGGTATTATTAGGGCCGGGACCGAACGTAATGACTTAATACTACGAGGCTGCCCTATCCTGGAAACCGTCTGCCTATGCGGCCTCGAACGCCTCCGAGTCTCTTCGGGCTAGCTCCGCAGTCGCATCGAATTCCCTGGTTCTCTAGCGAGATTATTGGTTTATCGAGCGGCGAATTTTGACTCGGGAATGGATAATAACGTGGCAGCCACTGTGCACAACAAGTATTAACCGAAAGCTGAAGGGGAGAGCGTCGAGACAGTAGCTAGACCGTGGCTACTCGTAAATATCGACGTCAGGAATTTAATAATGTTAACTAACGAGTGATCGCGAGACTGAATATACCTCAGCTTCCTGGGGCATGGTACTCTATAAATGTTTGCAATTTCTCTATGCTGTATAACAGTATATTGATGTTGTTTGAAAATTGAGATTGACAAAAGTTATAGGTGGCCACATGGCTTAATATTCTTTCTTGAAAACGTAGTCTCACACCTTCTATATAGGTCTGTCCGAGGCCAAGCCAATAACCTTTGTTCCTTCAACTGGTCTTAGATCGCAGCAACTTGTCAGATATCCTTCGCAATTCTTTCTTCCCCTGTTTCCACCTTCGGTTTCTCGTTCCTCGTCAGCAGGTTCTCGTGTTCCTTCGTTTCTTCGGCATGTTCGGTACTTCAGCAAGACAAAAACACAGGGAACCGCGAGATAGAGGATGCCGTCCCTCAGGGACCCCTTATTGGAAAGTATTTCTCCCGTTTCCCTTGTACTTCCATCGAGATCCGTGTTCAGCCGCGTAACGATGGGAAAATTATAACTCCTGGACCACGGCGTTCCTCTGCAATCCTTTCTTCCGACACCGTTACTCCACGTTATCCTAAGCACTCTCGACTCACGTTCCTTGGAGGCGTTGACAGAGACCAGAGTCATCTTAGAACGACAGTAATTTTGTGGCCATTCTTTCCGTGGTAATCAATTCTGCATCGCGATGAAAAATAAGGCTACTCAGAGACTCTTAACATTTCCCAGGAAGGAATTTTCTTATCTTCTAGAAGTTGCAAACGACCACAAAGTGCCTCCCCCTTTTTTCTTCACGCGAGGGGGCGACTTAGCTCCGAAGCAATTGCTTTAATCGCCGCCCGCTATCTGGGACGCAGCGTGAGACCATTAATAGCCTTGTCTCGAGAAACTGCTCGCGGAAATGGGGCATACTTTTACTTAACAATAAGTGTGTTCACCTTCTCGCTTAGCGAGACGTTAATAACTCCTCTCAGCGGGGCCAACACCTTGTGTGTTCGCCACTAATGAAGAGATTCATGCAGATAGACCAAGAAGAATTTCGAACCTACAAATTGAAACAAGATATGAAAAGACCTAAAATAAAAGGAGGATTTTTCCTCGAAAATCTTTGAGAGTCCATCTCAATCGCGACCACTAGCCCAACAACAGATGGCTTCTAATCGCAAGGGTGCCAGCAGTCGACCGGTTTTCGTGGAATTAGCATAATTGCCGCGCTCAAGTCGGAACGAATCAACACCAAGAGGAAACAGAAGGTCCCTGAAGATGGAAGGGGGAGCAGCTGTCAGGATAGGATCTAAACCCGCAGTCGGGAAGATTCCAGGAGGTCGGGGTATGCTGGTGTCCCGAACAAAGTCGTCAAAAGTCCAAACGAGCTTCTCGTTTATCCATCACGCCATCATGGCCTCGGGCCAGACGGCGAACCACGTAAATCGAGGACCTCTATGACCCACGGTTTTATCTCAGATTATGGCCACTCTTTTCCTCTGCTCAAAGCAAACGACGTTCACAGATAGATTTGTCTGCTAAATTCTGTGCGATTGCACGCGTCGTCTCTTAGCTGTTACGAGAATTTCGACGCGCTCTGAAAACTTTAAATCAAGGTCTAAGCGAAATCAAGATCTCAGCCACCTCTAGATTTCATGGAAAAAGTTCTGGGACCCTCTCCGATTTAATTACCGACGATGTTATCCCATAGGGATGGATGGATCCACCTAGACTCTTCATTTTTCCACAGTTCATCCGAGTGACGAAGATCCAAAGACGAGTTAAAGCCCTGAAGACGGCTCCTCGAGCTTAAAGGGACGTCCTGATCGAACGCCGCGCTTCTACTCGGCGAAAGTTCGTTTAATTATCGATAAAGCCGCTGGAAGGCCTGTAAGACGTTAATATAACGAAGTCACGAAGAGCGTCGGACGCGTTCTATACTTTCACCAGACTTAACTGTGAAAGCTGGTTTATGCCTCAGGCGCAACTTGCTCTCGCGCGCGTTTCCTCGCGAAATCGCGCTCGTTTGGCTAAAAACGATCTCCCCTTCGCGTGGAGCACTCTACGAGACAGTAACGGTGCTCTCTGCACCTGTCCTCGGTAACTATCGTCTAACAAAAGTGTCACTCGTTGGGGAGATTAACATAGAAGTGTTCTTACCTAAAGTAGTTCATCTGCGCATCATACAAATTTTTCAACACGGAATATTTGGTCATCAGACACTGAGGGATGTCCATGAGTTAAGGACTCAATATTTCACTACCTCTTTAGAGCACACTTCACTATTTTCTACGCTTGCCTCATTTACGCGACGTTCTCATATAGTTAGAGCTCTCTGCAGCCGATGTCTGGAACGATGCTCCAGGGATCTCAGAATCGGAGCAAACGAGGATAAATCGGATACCGATCTCCCCAGGAGCGTCATCCTTTCGTTACCAGTGTCTTTTAAATCCACCTTATGACGAACATAACGTACCCAACAATTCGACGCTTTTGTGGAATACGTCTAGCCCTGGACTTTATCGTCCCCGTTCCCCTAGGCGTCGTTCCTTCTTTTTGCAGCAGAATGAATTCCGATTGAAATCTCCGCGCAGGGACCAGGGCGTCCAGTAATCCCTGGGCGACATAAATCGAGAGGATCACGAGCCCATGGGATAAATACAGTTCGACGGGACAGCGAGGATACCGAGAGGAGATACGAGGCTTGGCAATGTCGTCCTTAGAAGCGAAGCCAGCGGAGCGGAGAAGAGACTAAGGAAATACGTGGAAGCAATTTCGTGCGGCGCTTCAATAATTATAGCTCGCGGGGCGTAAATCACTTCGCCGAAAGCGTGTGCGGGGCCCGCCGCCGCCGTCAGGCTCTGAGCTTTGCTCGAACTAACTGGCCTCCTGGAACGGAAGGCCTTCATCGTCCCGTGGCAGGGTCCGCTAATGTCTTTATTACTGGCGATGGCCCTGCTGTCGGCGAATAAAACGAGACCGTGGAGAAAACTGAACGAGGTTCACGCGGATCTGCGAGAAATTCGTCGTTCGCGGAAATGGGAATTGGATTCGTTAATATGGCGGGGAATGAGGTACCTTTTAGTTTGAGAATGAAAGCTGGTCTATTAATGTTGATTTAATTTCATCTGGCTAACTTTAAATGCGGATATATCTTAATTACGAAATTGATGACTCTTCTAGGGAGATTGTGGATTAGAAACTGCCCCAATTTCGAGACATACTTCGGTTTTTCCTGATATAGGTTGGCCCATTAAGCTTAATATATTTATACGCTTAGGGAACAATTTTACTCCTATTCGAGAGAGTATTACTCATTAGGCAGGACTCAATCACGGAATAGGATTCTGTGTTTCGAGATTATCTGATTCTGTGCTTCAATCCTTTCACATGAAATGGTCAGAGGAATGCATTCTCTCTATGTTTCCAAAATCATTTTCATTCAGGAGAAGACACACAGCTGCCTACGCTTCGAAATCGCTTTATCCTTCAATCCTTAGTCGATTGGATGGCTACACAGAGTCCCTTTGAAATCGTAGGTAATTAATACAGCTGTCGTTGACGACAGAGAAACGAGGCCCCGTTTAACACCGATCTATTCATTGGACCTTCGACCGACCCTCTTAATCCCCAGAATGATAAAAGAACGTAATTTTTTCTCGAACCGTCCATAGGCGAATAGATACTCTCCATCTCGTTCCTAAGTAAGAGGAATCTTCGTCCTTCCGCCTTCTAGCACACACCGCGTCTGTTCTAATCGTTGAATGGATTTATTGCAGGTAACGAAGGGGTTAATTACCATGTACGAGCGTAGCGGGCGGTTCCCTCGCGCGGAGAGCATGGAAAGCAGGTAGTGAGGAAGTTTTTTCGTCCGCGCGCCAGGTGATATATGCCATTATTATCTCGCAGTTAGGGCATAATCACCGTGGCGCCAGGTAGGATCCGGTCTTTATTCCACCAAGTCGAAGGATACCGTACATTACGCCAGCGATCTCTCTAATTTTCGATCCTTCATTTTTGCCCGCGAGAAATTGGGTTACGACAGGTGAACTCGACTCGCCGGAACTGATGAACTTTGTAACAAATTCTCGACGACATAAAGAAGGAGCGGTCCATAATGTTACAGGTAGTAACGAAGTTTAGCGGCTCCATATTTCTTTAAGACGTCTCGTGAGAGAAAATATATTATCGATTAATTTAGGAAAGTTGCACAGCATCTTCGCTGCAATTGTCTAACTCGCAATATCACTTGTGTATTACATTGACACTGAATTACTATTACACTAAACATAGATTAACAGTATTAGTAGGCACGACTTGATACTTCTATCATTTCTGTGGGTATAATTTTATCTGGCTTACTGTCGCCTTTAAACTGTTGGACTTGGTGGAAGGAGAATCGATTGTGAGGGTAATTGGAAAATTTGGGGAGTTGGTCGCAGGTGTATTAGGAAGATTGGGTCGGTATTCAGGCAATAATTTTTTCTGAGCAACATGGAGAGCCAAAGATATACCGCTTCATCAACCTTTTCCACCGACCGGATACAGTAATCACGATGAACTGTGGCAACATGCGACAAAGAGCAACGATACGTTAATAGAGCGAGACTCTTTCTCCCGGGCGAAGGGAAATAGGAGACTGACATTGGTTCATAGTCAGTTCGTTCGTTCTCAGGTTAATGAGTCCAGATAACGTTGTTAATTTCTACACCAAAATCTGTGTTACCTGTTGAATAAAAGACTCGCCTGGATAATGAAGTCGATGATTAAAACTCGGCCACGTATTGTCCCCCTCCCTACTGTAATTACAGTATTGCCTCCGAGAACGAGTTTTTCTACCATGGAGGGCGCGCATGCAACCACGTTCCCCGTCAATTACGGTAGATTTACTTTGAACCGTAATTGGGAACCGCGGCGTATGATACAGCCGCGAAGCAATGCTCGAAAACCTGCTTCGTTCCATAGATATGCGCGTAGCCTGGACGATTTCAATTTTTTTCGATCGACAAACTTTCGAGGCAGGAGCAGCCGTATGCGGCATGCAATCGACACTAACGTTGACGACGAGTGGTGGTGCCAACGATCGCAACAATTTTTCCGTTGATGGAGGGAAAAACGTGCCCATGGTGAATTCGGTGAACCGGTTCCCTCGTTAATTAAGACGAGAATGGTGAAAAAAGTGCTCGTTTGCGGCGAAAATTTCAGCGAATGTTGCAACTGTGGGTGGCAGTGTTTTCGAGAGGGACTGTATATGTAAAACCTGGAAATTCGATATTTAAAATTATACACTAAATAGGGAGGTACCGATCGGTTAGCTAATGGTGTCTTTATGATGTCCATTGATGGTTGCGATATCATTAGTCGATGAAGAATTAGGTGAAGTGAGGGGAGGGCTTGGTTAGTAGGAAAGCTGGTCAGGGATAAAGGCTGACCAGTGGGAAGGCTGGTCAGGAATAAGGAAGTCTGACCAGTGGGAAAGCTGATCAGGGCTAAGGGCTGACAAGTGGGATGGCTGGTCACGAATAAGGAAGGCTGACCAGTGGGAAGGCTGATCAAGGATAAGGGCTGACAAGTGGGATGGCTGGTCAGGAGTAAAGAGGGTTGACCAGGGGAAAGACTGACCGGGGTAAGGATGACTGACCAGTGGGAGGGATAGCCAAGTGTAAGAAGGGATGATCAGTGAGAACACTGGTCAGGGGTCGTATGGGTCAGGGGAGGGGTGGGGTGGGGTAGGCCCCTGAGGACGTCAAGGGTAGATCGAAAGAGCGATCCGAACTCGCTGAGTTCGCGGCGACGACTGACAAATTCTTAGCTTTCGAGGTTATTTATACCTTCTCAATCAAAATATTATAGTGGAGGGGGGACACGATTCAAGGAAGAATTATTTGCAATTCACCGATGTTTCTCATATAATAATGTTTGTGGCAACATTTTATACTATACTCATTGTTAATGTAAATTTTTTGCATAGTCTCATATACATTGTTAATAATTATGATTATTAAATAACCAGATATAAAAAAATTTACACCGTTTTCGCTTTTCGTTAATTTCTAAATTCGAAGGCAATTTATTTTAAATAATTTCCATCATATTCTGCACAACATTCACAAGCTACTACTCACTTCAAACAAGACTAAATATTTCAATGCTTATCCTTCCCTATTTTAAAATGTTAATTTCATACTCGCAAACCAACAATTGACTAAAAACTATAACGTTACGTGCTTTACTACCTTATTCCTTGAAATTAAAAATATTCCAATTCGGAGTGCATACGCAACCTCGACCTTCCGCCGATATTTTCCACTTTTTTCCTTCTTTTTATCCGCCGGAAGACTCGAATTCATTTATTCCTCCCGTTGCAAATTCCATTGAATCACAACAAGGTTGATTCACGGCAGCCTTCGTTAACGATCCCAACGGCTTCGTTTTACGCTTTCATCGAAACGCGTGCACTCGGATTCGGTTTCTCTTATTAGTGGGAACGGCTCGGTCTAATCATCCACCTGCAGCTGCGCGTGGAACCTTTCCTCTCTCTTCGTGTGGCCGAGAAATTACGCGAGTTCTGCCAACGCACGGATTCACCTGCTCGATAATGACTCTATCGAGGTTAATCTCGACACCTGTCTCCGTTGCTCTCGAAAATTGTGCCCTTAGGTCTGTATCCAATTCCAGGAACAACGCGAGCTAGATTACAGATCAGAAGAATCCCAAGAAAAAATAAAGACATTTCTGATTGGATAATAATACTTTCCACCATAATTTGTGGCTTTTCATCGGGAAACCACAAATTTGTCAGCACAACCCCCCTAAAAAAAGGCTCTGTATCTGAAGCTTGAATCTGAACTCGAAGATCGTAAAAGATTCGGGCTCGTGGTTCGACTGGCAGGGAAGCGGAAACGGAAAAGCGTCTGAGTCGCGGCCTCAGCGTGATTCGTGGCGCCGCGGGACGGGGCGAGAGGAAAATTGGAAATGCGGCTAAAACGAGGAAAAAGTTAAATTAAATACTCCGCAGTCAGTGGCGAGCGCAGACACGCGGTGCATCGACCCATCCTTTAACTCGGATTTTTCAATTTCCTCCGGGAACCGAGAGCTTCTTCCTCTTCTTCTCCTTTACCATCCACCCCGCCGCGCTTCGCCGCCTTATTCGCGGATGCGCCGCCGTTCGAACAGCTTTTCCTCTTCGCTCCTTTTGGCTCCCGTCCCTGCGACGAGGCTCAGTGTCACTCTGCTCATTCCCGGTGCCACGAACCCTACGATAGCTCGAATATCTCGTGGCTCCTTTAAGGTAATCACTTGAGAAATTGCTCCCTTTGCGCGGGGCGCGACTCCTTGATCCTTCCTTTTCTCGAATTCAATTTCTTCGACGTATCCACTCGGGCTTCCAAGAAACTTCCTTCGAAATCAACCGCTGACAGATTAACGTAGACATAAAGCGATGCTAAGACTTACGGGGGTGTTTTTCAGCTGAATCCTGTAACACGATTTCTGTGTGTCTTTACAGATTTTTCATCAACTCTTCTCTCCCTTTCCTACTCTTGGAAACCTGAGATCTGAAGCTTGAAAATAAACTCAGAAGTTGCAGAACGATAATTGGCAGATGAAACACAAAATTAAATAAAAGTTTGCCAATTGGTGGCTGAAAATTGGTCCTCAGCAGTTGCAGCTTCGAAACTCAAAGTTTCGACGATTGAAAAATGAACGAAGACAGCGACTTTCCAAGAGCAACGAAACAAACTCTTGATCAGACATTCTTCGGCTGATTCATCCGTTTTTCTACGATCCCTGTCACACTCTCGCCACGTTGCGGCGTTTGCGGTGCGGTTGCAACCAGCGAGAGAAGTTTCTCGGGTCGGGGCTCAATAACGACGAAGTTCGGCCATAAATTCAATATTAATCCGCCGTAAACTGTGAGCAGAAGTATTATGGGGCGCGGGGGTGGGACGACGCTTAATGAAATCTCACGTGAATAGCGTACGAACATCGATACATAGTTTTCAGCGTGTTAATAATTGCTCGAAATTTTGCTGACCGGCCCAAAGTTTGCGCGAGTTCTATAGAATATACTCGTCCTCGTTTTTTCAAGGTAACTCGAAACAGACGAGCTCAAGGAGAAAGAACTCGAGAGGAGAATCACGGGACTCTATCTATATTCTTCGAGGGAGGAAGGCAAACGGAGGCAGAGTAGCGTGAAACGGAAGCCAAGGGTTCAGACACCTTGTATCATCGACGCGTAGTTGGCCCGTCAATCAGAAGCCTTAGACTACGGCTACGGCAACAATCTCCATCGACTCTCGATATCTCGCGACCTCGTCAGCGTGAAAGCCTCTTCTTCGAGGCCTCCGCGACATCGACAACCTGTCAGAAGTTATTCGCTGTGGATTCAACGGGTCAACGGGCGCTCTTCCGCTACTCGACCTTCCGCGCCCGCTGAAAATGTCGCAACCTCGCGGAAGAATCCTCTCTGATGAATTTTGAATACCCCAGAGAGCACTCAAAGTTAGAAATAATTTCGACATCGACAGGCACGGCTTGTTTAATGCACCGTGGTAGTTCGATCTGGGTCGTCATACTTCCTCCACGGCGTTTACCACCTTTGTAACACTTTTATACCCCCGAGGGGTCTCTCACGCTGCCTTTGAACCAGCCAAGACGGGATAATTGCACGTGACAGCCTGCTGCTAGCACCATTCCACCGTGAACGCTTTTTTGCCTCTCCTTCATCTTTTTTCCTCCCCCTTTCTGCAGGGCTTTTGTTCCTCCGTCAGTGGTCCATCCTCTTTGTCTTTGCAGCGTTCCGCAAAGCCAGTTTGATTTTCGTGGCGATGGCGAAAATTGTGTCATTTGTGTGAGGAATGTATTTATTTAGAGATGCTTTTTTTAGCGCCGTGCCCGAGCTCTTTTTCGCATCTCTCGAAAGATCTGAAGCTTTCAGCACAATCATCAATTGGAAAGATTGAAATCGCCGAGAGAAACACATTTCCCTGATTCCGCGCCGGCTCCACCCTTCACTTTCCCCACACGATTTCGCAGTCCCCCCTCGTCCCAGCTCTCCCTCTCCCCCTGACTCTCTCTCTCGTCCGGCGATCTTCGCGGGCCGATATTTACGAGGGCCGGTCGATTTAATCACGATTTATGAGCGCGACTCGACTGATCTACGGGCGCGCGGATCGTCGAGTCATCCAGAAGGCGAACCGACGCCGTCGTCGCCGACTTTTTTCGACGGTCGATACAACCCTGGTCGGCCTCCACTTTTTCCTCCGATCGCGAGCCTCTGGCCCTGGCTGCGTGTTATTTCGACTCCGACTGATTCGGCCGATTAACGGACCCTCGTCTCCAATAAAATCAAAGTTTCTGCTTCTTGCTTCGCTACCGAGCGATCTTTCGTAATCAGATTAGTAATCGTGCTTCAAAGGTGTTTCAATGAAATATTGAAGTATGACGAAGGAACGGGATTCCTCTTTTCTTTTAATTAAAATTCGTAAACAAAAGGAAGATGGGTATCTTCAGAGTGAAAAGTACGATTCCAGCAACTTCGACAGAGTACTGTCGAGAAATTAACGGCGATTGATACAATCAGGGATGAAGATCGCCCGATGGAGCCGTTGAGACAGAAACACAGGGCCAGACAAACAGCTTCTTCTCATCGAGATTCCTTATTAAAATTATTAATGAGACGTGACGGAAGTCCATCGGCGTGGAAACTTCTTAGGAGCCGAGCTGTTTCACAGCGTATCGAGGAAAAAAGGAAGATAAGAGAGACTGTCGAGGAACCAGGGGAAACTTCACCGAGACCGTCTTTGAGAATTCGAAGTGAACGGGTATCGAGGAAGGACGTAAACGACGCTACAATCATCCCCAATGGAGATAGACTTGTTTTCATCCCTTGACAAGCTCCGAGAAATGATGTATGCGAAACTTGTCAAAATTATTTTTTAATCAGTTTAGACGCAGAAAAAATATGCCATTATTACTTCTGCTGTACGTCAGATTTGGATGACAGTCTTTATATGATTATGACGTGCACATTTAAAGAAATTTATAGTGGGAGTTACTAGAAGAGAAGTCATATACCCGATGGAATTTTTTAAGATGAAATTAGAGGGGATGAAAACCTAGGTCCTCTTAATATTCTCCTAAATCTAAAGCAGTCAGAATAACAGAAACTTCATCCCTCCGATTTTGATCTAGCCTCCCTCATATTTCACTGCCCAATTAATTCAATGGAAGACAAACGCATCGGGATAGGGAGTGGGGCAGAATCCGAACGAAACAGTGGAGGTCGAGTTATTATCGCGGTTATTACTTTTATCGAAAAGCAAAGGAACCTGCTGACTCGGCTTGGCTCGATCTCAACTCCGCGATATTCTTCGAAGACGAGGACGTCGTAGATCATCGCGGTCGCGGCTAATCGAGTCGGTACCGTTTTCTTCGGAGCAGTGTCGCCCAGGAAAAAGAAAAAAACGAGCACGCTGGGTCCTTCAGGTAATGTATGCACGCTCGCCGCGGGAGATCGTCTTAATGCCTTGGTCAAGTTACTACCCACTCCCATAAGACACCGTGCGCTGGTTCGAACGCCATAACTCTTTCCTCTAACCTGTCCGCCATGTAATTACCGACCTCTGGGCGAGAGCAGCGCCGACGATCCCGCCGGGGAATCTTAAGGCGCGTTCACCCAGGATGACTGGACGGAAAACAAACTCGCGTCGAAGGTGACGGCTCTCCCGTTGTCCCCAGACACCTTTCAGTGCCTGTCGAAACGCTTGTCGGATTCCAGCCGGAGTAGCGTTAAATTGGACGTCATCGTTTCGCGATCATCCAGTGGAGATAGAAAAATTGGGATCCAGGATGCGTGAGATGATGGCTGGCCCCTTCACGAGTCGAGAAACAAGGGAAATCACATTCCGCCTGGTTTATGGTTAGTTAATTGCGTAACTTGAACGTTCTACTTTGTATCGCAGAGGATCGATTCAAGGCACACGACTCGATCGTGCGATACCGAGCGGACATGGCTTGCTGTCGAGCCACGCGAGCGTTCGTGCAGAAAACAAATACGCCTAGCCGTGTCTTATAATGCCGAGGAATCACGCGGCCCGAGCAACGATACTGATACGTTAACGCGCATGTTCCTTCTAGCGTGTAGCTCGTCGAGATCTCTATTAGCCAGGTCGTGGCGACGATGCTCGTAATTCGACTCGTCTGATTCGCTCCGCCACCCCGTGGTGTATCTCATCCCCGCTGTTAGAGGTGTCTCATCCGCTCACCTTGGTCTAGAGAATTATTGCCGTGAATATATCATTCTTTCAACGCGTGAAAGGACTTAAACCGTCACAATTTACACGTGACGTGGATGTTGGTATTCTAACATAAGTTAATCCTCCTACTTGAATTTTCTTCCAAAGAAATATTGGTTATAATTAGGTGAAGTATGAATACACTTATGGGAGCAATGATGACGTGCTTGTCCTGCGTTAGAGTCCTTGAGACCGCTGATAGCAATCACAGCGACCCGAAGAAGCTCCCAAGTGTTCCTCAGCAATCGAGGGCGAGATTGACACTAGGATCAACGCGGTAAATCCCCTCCTTCCCATCCTTTTTCGGTGAAAGTACGACGCAGAGATATTCTAGCGAGCTGTGACCTCCGAGGCCACGGCGACGACCATTTATTCAGGGGATGGAAAGTCCAAGAGACAGACAACAGCCTTGGTTCTGATGGGTGGAAAAAATGCGCCAGTCGCGACACGGCTGACGCGTCGATCCTCGTCGCGGCTTTATTTTCTTCGTGACTCTGCTCTCAACTTTCGTCCCGCGACTTCCACCCCCTCGCTGCGTTCTGCCCTGCGTGGCGTCACGTCGATCCAAGAATCTCGAGGCATCCTGGCTCGAGATTTGGAAAATGACGTATCGGGGTCGCCTAAGCCGCCGGATGAGATCAGGATGATAGATGGAGTCTCTCTCTCCTACGCCAGGACCCCTCGACTGCATTATACGGTTAGCTGTGCGCGTTATGTGCGTCCCTATGTACACCACCCTACGGGGTGGCTCGAAGAAGGTGGACTTGGAGCATTTTTTCGTATTTTTAAAAATTTTTTTTAAGAAAATATCAGACGTGAATGGATAATAATTTTGGAGGTGTGAATGATTGAAGTATTGTATCTTTAAATGGATGAATTTTTGTAGGGACACAATAATGCGCATGCTATCTTGTTACCACGAAATTAGAAAATTTATTTAGTTGAAAAAATCTGTGACCTTAAATGTCCTTGATACCTTCATTTATCAACGTCTCCTCTAACACCCTAATATCGCGCAGACCCTCCTCTTGACCCTCGTACATTCATTTTTTTTCGACTCAATGAACTTTCGTACATATACATACATTTATACTTAAAGGACGAGACATACTATACATACATACACCTGGTATAGTATATCAACGTGTATATAGCCACCTGTAGGTTGAATCCATGATCCTCCCAGCTGCCATTTCGTGGGGTTGCCAGCAGCGTGGCTGATTTATTTTTCTATAAGCCCCGCTCGCGTACTCTCCCTCCCTCTTACAAAATTCTTGTTAAGATATCTTATCAAGTTCCCTTTCGCAGTTGGTTATCAATTCCATGCGCAGTCCCAGCCTCAATTCAAAGTTCTTCACGTATTTCGTCGTGCAAACGTAACGAGGCGCATTGCGGTAATACGCAAGGCAATGGCGGTGGAGGTAAAATTTAGAATGGAACGATGCTTCGTAGGAAAATTAAATCCAAGTTTTAGAATAATTTATTTTACATCAGGAGCAACATTTTTGAAGAAAATTGCCGATGAAGGGCTGTCAGTATGCGTACACTAAAGAAAACACCATTTGATATTTCTCTCTTTAAATTCGAATCATGAAGGAAATACGGAATCGACTTCTGGTCATGCACATGCATCTTCATGAAAATCTCTCAGAAAAAGCTACTCCACAATTTCGACTTGTTTTTCCCAAAAAGTCATTCCATTCACGATTCTAGCATATTTTGAACACTTTGCATGCACTTCACGATCTATTCGGTGGATTTCCTGAGAAAAAGGGAGGTTATCGTGGAGGGCGGAACCGGAAGCGCGTAAAGTTTCCATGGACGCGTTAGAGGGTTCATTCGTCAAGACAGAACCAGGTCGCGTCTAAACTGAAAATATCGCGCTTCCTCCAGGAGTTTCCGTAAATTCGTGTTTCGGTTCTTCATCTTTGGCGCCACTTGCTCTTTTACTCTTCTGCCTCATACACCCCTTAAGAACTTGTAAATTGAAGTGCACTACGCGCCCCGAAAGTTCCCTTTATTTATCGCTCGGAATTCGGAGGAGCGGAACTGCGGTAACTTCAACCTCTCTCAGAAAACACGCGGAATTTACGTGGCTCCTGCGAAAAGAACGACACGGTGCCTGGGTTAATGATGCAGTCGATGGTCATGGAACGAGATTCTGCTTATTTTTTGGAACAAGCAACGCGAAACGCAGCCATTCGGAGATGCAATTGCTTCCTGCGTTCCATTACAGGAGAGCAGAATTCTGGCAAAATACAGGCTTAATGATAATAAAGGACAGTGAGATAGTTGTTCATGTCTGTACAAGGGAAACGAGGGACTTACAGACGAGATTCGAAAACTTTAATTTTACTTTCTACTTAGGTATCATTATTTTCGGTAATTTCTTAAATTCACGTTACACGGAATAAGGAACACCCTTCCTTCTTTTAATATCACAGGAAATGCTTCGTATCGCTAGAAGAAAAATAAGAAACCCAAAACATCCTCGGATGACACACACCCGAGTGCGTCGAATAAGACCAAAGAGGCAATAGGACGGTTGATGCAATTAATATACGACGAATGCATCGGGCGAAAAGGCCGCGAGCGCAACACGCACGCCCACCGCGTCCAGCATACAATGCGTATAAATCGTCATGAATTTTGAGAGCCCTGCAATTTCGTATTGAATCGCATTCTCGTGTCGGTCTGCCCATCCTCCACGTTTGCCTTCCACGTCGCCACCTTCCCTTCCACCGAGCCAGGTTCGACAGGCACTGGCATTCGTTCTGATTGCAGGTTCGACTTACTCGAACCCTTCGACAGTTCAGGATCCACACGTGTGCTGTCGTTTCGAGGACGGGCCCTTGATGCTGATTGCCCGACGGCCTTCCGCGCCGTCATCGATGACCGCTCCCATGGAGCCGACGACTGTGGCTTAATTGCGACCTTTACCGTTCATCGAGGAAGATTGATGCGCCTTTGACGGTGAGTTCAAGACTCTGATGCTTCGAAGCCTGACTTGGTTTCATTTCCTGATGGGCTGTGGGTTTTGGTAACGTATTATAATGTAGAATAAATTTCTTCCTGAGTATGTTCTTGAAAAGTTTACTATTTCGTCTAACACTGATTCGAAGAAACTCTGATGGTATTCATCAACAGAGATGGCGCCACTGTTCCTGCCTCCTACTTTCAACAAGTAATTTAGAGCTCGTAGAATCATTAAGGATTGTATATATGCGGTCCCTCCGACCTTCGAGTACATAAATTCAACAAGGTCCCATAATCCGATCGCAGAACCGACACAATTATTAATTACCGTTAAAACGTAGAGGTTCCGCCTCTTGGAGCATCCCAACGAGAGCAATTCGTCGTCAGCGGAGCCGCTAGGTTCCGGTGAAAATTTCGGGATCCCAATTGGGCCTCCACGCCCCCCGAAATTTCGAATTCGATTCCGCCCCGCGCCACGCCATTGACTTACGGTCAGCTGCGTCACTCGGGGCGATCTATCCCCCTAATTACAAGCCGCGTCCCCGATATTTATAGACGCACGCGTGATTTCGTGGAAACCGCCTTAGGGAAGGAGGACGACGCGACTCCGCGGAAATAAATAAGCCCCGGAGAAAGAAATTCGATTGGGCAGATTATCTCGAGGAATCTGGCCACGACTGAGCTCGACGAGCCTCGACGACGTCGACGACGCCTTCCCGACGTATAAATAAGCCCGTCGGTAGTCCAGGTTGCGTGGAACGCGTCGCTGAACAAACTTTGGGCGGAACCGACCCGCGTATAAATCCCGCGTGCGTGAAACTCGACGAGATACGAAGGCGTGCATCGCGCGTACACGCGTGTATATGCGCGAGCCTGGCCCAGGTCCGCGCGCGTTCCATCGCGAAGGGACGCGTATATTATAAGCGGTCTGGGATACGCAACGGGCGTGTTGTTGCGTGCCACGTGATTTAGTGACGGCCCCGAGGCCTGATGGATCATCCATTGAATGGTAATCTTCGCAGCCCCGAGGGCCAGCTCCGAGGACCCGTCCCCGTTCGTTCCTGCGTTTGTTCCTTCGTTCTCGCGATCCTCGATGACGTGGCCGTCGAATTTGCACGCTGGAACCCTCTGCGCGCTCGATGCCGGTCTTGGGTCCCGAAATCTGATAAATGCGACGGTGGGAGAGTTCCAGTTGCTCTTCTGATTCGGAGTGTTGAACGAGTGGGAATGTTGGGAATATTAGACGTCTCTTAGTATTGGAAGAAAATCGTTTCCTTAGTAGTTATAGTAGTCTGTAATAGAATTACCACGTGCAAGCTGTACATCTCTCTATTTTCTTAAGACCTAAACTAACTGTACCTATTAGTCCTAAAATCAAATGTATATGGGTTGAGACACAGGTGCACTGGGTCCACTAATCGCTTAGTTAGTAAGCTTAATAGCATTGCTTTGTGAGTCTGGGTCCACTGTCTTATTCTACTTAACTCTTCTCAGACCTGTGTATTAGACTACGTTCCTTCGACTTAAAGGAAAAGACAGACTCCTACCTGTGACCAAAAGTAGGTATTTCTTCTGATTCAAAACAGATCTATTTCTCCATATTACCATGTCATAAAATGGTCCATTGTCCTTGAATCCCCAAGATCCCCTTTGTCACCACTATTATCGCCATGATTTTCCAATACACGAAGAGCACCAAACACAATCATCCCTTGTCCGTGCCACACACGAACCCAGTCCATAGAGGATCATCACGACGTACTTGGCTAGTAGACAAGGCCGCGTCACGCGTGTCCCATAAAACGTTCCCTAAATTGACAGGGGAGGCCTATCGTGGCGGTCATCCGTGGACGGTTCCAGCGAAATTCCCCGGTGTGGGCGCACCACGGACAATGCTGACCGAACAAAGGCCACGAAGATGAATATCCGACGTTACACGACGTGTGTACCAGGTATAACCGAGCAGCAGTGGCACAGCAGCGGGACGAACACAGATATCAGCGCGGCCGAGCGGTCTGCGAGCAGGGGCCACGTTAACAGGGCCGAACCGCGAACATATTCGTTTCCTATAAGGAGCATGGCGTTTGGCTAACAGGCTCTATCACCAGTGCCGATCAGTCGTTAGCGTTTATGTCGCAGTTGGCAGCCCCTTTTCCCGTCCCGTCGCGAGCGCTTCCAAGGCTGCTCCGCTTCCACTCGCTGCAGGTGCTGTCTGCGTCCTTCCTTCTGCTCCGACCTCCGTTTTATCCCCCTTTTTTTACCCTTCGGTTCCTACTTTTCTCCAGCCTCCCCGTGACTCTCCCCTCGTCCCTCCCCTCGTCCCTCCCCTCGTCCCTCCCCCGAGCCCTCGACTTATTCTTATTCTCGCCGGTACCGAGTCGAGGAGGAGAACGAGTGTCAGAAGGCGACGGAGGTGTGGGCCTCGCCGATGAAAGATACCACCCGGTAATGGTTTATTTAAATCAGTCGAGCGACCATCCACCGAGAGACGAGGACTGGCCAACGAAAAACCTTGTTAGGCCGGCGTCGCTCGTTTGATACGGAGACGCCGAGCAGTTAATTGACGCCGGGATCTCCGTATCGCGAGATCCTCGATAACAGCCTCTTTTCGAAATAGAGCTGCCTGGAGGGGTGGGGCAATCTCGAGGATCGATGTCTCTACGGGCCCGGTAGCCTCTTCCCCTGCGGCGATTATTATGAAATAGAAAGGTAAACCCTTCGAGGGAATGAACTGCCGGTGAACCGGCCAACATTCCTCATCTTGACCCTTGGCTAACGAAACAGTGGAATAGACGAGATTTCGGTCGTTCAGTGGACCCTTGAAAATGAGATTCACAGATTTTATAATTTTGTACCCTTTTTCTGATTAGTGGGTTCAATGGGTGAAGTTGGGAGAGTTTCATTAAGCTTCCCGATCCAATTTCTGGATTTCTATATCTTCAGAAATTTAGAGTAAAGATTTCATTTTCAATTTTGTCGAGATGAAGGATATGTTTCTAACTCGGTTCTAGAACGAAGGTGAAAGAGATCGATAGGTTTGATCTGGGCAGTAGAATTGGCCAAAATCTAGTAACTCGATCCAGATAGTAGCACTAATGAAATCTACTCTGTACATTTCCAACTTGTAATCTTGGTTCGCCGATCCAAAGTCTCCTCTTTCCACTGTAGAACGATCACGAGATAAAATATCGATTCCACATGCTGGACCCTGGAAGTTCAACGGTGTCCACTAAATTTGATTTACGCATGCGAGCCGAATATCCTCGTGCGTGGACGTCTATGATAAACTACGCAAATGGTCAACTTGGTTGCAATTGCTCCAATGAGCAATTATGAGGCAATGAATTTTCATTTTGAAAGCAGTAGCTTTCTCGAACGCCACAGATAAAAAAAGCAGAGTGAGGAGAGATGAATTAGCTAACAATACCTCAAATTTACGGTGCATGTTGTTAATCAACCTGATAAATCAAGTTATTAAACGCATCGTCAGTCCAGCGTATTTTTTTGAGAAAAAGGAGAAGTGAGTCCAAGATCAGTGCTCCGAGATGAATCAGAGACGCGTCGCGGAGGTCCTGGACGGTGCAGAATGAACTACGTGCCAACGAATTAATATCTCTTACACCAGGAGCCTGACTCGCGAGATCGAGAGATACGACACGTCTCTGTCTCCACGTGAACCTATGTTTTTTGCCTCGCAGAAAAAGTCTCTGTATCCAGACAACAGGTACACAGTTCATAATCAATGGATCGAACTTTGTACCCAGTTTCATTCAACCTCCCTTCTATCCTCTAGATATTCTCTCCTGAAATGTCTATCTAGACTTTAAAATATCTTAGTGAACAAAATACAGTGCAATACTGATTCCCCTCCAAGTGGCCATCGGAAAAAGGGTATCCCGTAAAACTGGACATTTCGCAGTCTGAGTGAAAGTGGCTCAGAAATGACGATCTCGGATACGTATAAAACTGGCAATAATTTACTCTAGATCGTGTGCAAGGATAGGCGGTCGAAAACGCAGAAACTGGAGAAGGGAGAAGGTGTGAACGAGACAAGGGAAAATGGGAGCCGACAACCATTCCGTGTGTCCATCTGATTTCACGTGTCAGCAGGACTTGCGGCCTCCGCCGCCGGGGACCGTCTGCGTCTGATCTCGTCTGAAGATACTGTCCATGTTCACGACGGTCCACCGCGTGTACCGTTTCATTGGGCGAGCCTCCGCTTTATCTCGCATCGGTTTTCTTTCGCCGTCAAAACACCCGATAATCCCTACGAACGCTTCCCAGGGAAACGTCGATGGATCTGTCATCGCGCCTGCCAGACGGAGGGGCTGTGTCTAAATTATTCGTCGAAACAGGGAATTCCAGGATGAAGGGAGACGTAGACGACGACATGGCATAGGGAATGTAATATGGTCTGAGGGACAGGCGTCCCCTAGATTGGGAAATTTGTTGATCCTATTTTTGTGACACCTCTGAATATATTTGTGAGATATTCAGAATTAATCAACTGCTGGCTATTGCAGATGCAGGATAAAAAATATTTAATCTTTTGAAATAACTCAGCAGTAAAAAGTTGGATCAAAATATTTTCCTCTATACAGAATTACAATTCACTTGTGAATTTATAGCAAAGGCTGCAACTCTGACACTAAGTCATGCTCAAGGTAAGTCACTTCACTTTTATAAAAAAAAAAACATGAGGGATAGTATACTCACGTACTACTCTGTCGCTCTGTATCAGACTACCTAATAAGTCTATTAAGAGATTAATAGTGTATTTTTTTGTTTCCTTTTTATAATCAATGTGAAGCTCTAAAGGAACAAATTACAGCAAGTACCTCGTCTAATCGCGTCGAAAGATTTCTCGTTTCGGAAGATTCTAATCGAAAGCATGACTCCGAGAAGCAGCGAGTTAATGGCAAACAAGGCGTCGCGGCTTCGGGGCAAGTTGGCCCGCAAGATTTTTCTTCTCCGGCTTCCATTTCCCTAGCGGACGTTCGAAGTTATATAGTCAGGCCCGTTACGGGAGTTCGCGCGCGGCGAACTTTGGGGAATCGTAACTTCGTTACCGTTTCGTAAAGCACGCCCGGAGTTGTCTCGAATTAGTCGGCGGCGTTCTTCCCTCGCGGGATTAAATTAATTGCTTTTAAGAAGTTCACGGCACGACGCTGAAAAGAACGGACGCCGTATCGTTTTTTATCGTCAGAGGCTTTGGAGCTTAAACGAACTAGCTAGGCAAAATTTATTATCGTCCAGTCCAGTGTTATTGCACGTCTGACGGGTTGATCATAACGCAGAGACTCTTAGTCTTGCAATTAACGAAACACTAGCAAGCACATCTGAAATTATTCCAGTTAATTTCATCGACTGTTCCAGATACTTCGATTAGCCGAGTCACCTGCAGAAAAGTCTCCCCTGAAATTGGAGCCGCTCTGATAGTCCCCTGGAGATGGACAAAGTCGAAATTGTCGGCGAAAATGAAATTGGGTCAGAAGATGTCCGACTAACGAGGCAGACGAGTCCTGGCTGGTGGCCAGACACGTTTTTCCATCCTGAAAAATTACTGCGGCTATGACAGCTTTCTTTTATTGCCGAGCCGAGTCATTTTCCAGAGAGGCTACTTTCGTTTCGACAGTGATCAATCAGGCCGGTGAACGCGGTTCCTTTTCCTCTAGGGAGGAGAATGACGAGGTTGAATATTTATCAGCTTCCTCATGGACACATTGTGACCAGGGTATCGCTTCCCCCGGCATAAAACATCCCATTATCCAGCGTGAAAGCCAGCCGTCTCGCCTTCCGCTGCCATAGTCCACCTACTTTCCTCTCTCTCTGCCTCTATTTCGCTCCTCGATCCAGGGAAGCACGGCGAAAAATGTTTGTATCCTGTGAAAGGGTGTTCTGAATAAATAAAAGACGTTTCCTAATCCGCCTGTGACGCGAGGATGACGTGTCTAAAAAGATTGCTCCGTATAGCAATCCACTATGCTGGTCCAGTTTTAGAAGCTCGCATCTAATATTCACCAGTCTATTCGTATACAATCTATTACAAAATACATTGAATCTGACATCTATATCTATTCAGTTATCGTTTAATTGCTACGATCTGATCTGCCACCTACATTGCTGACCAAATGAAGATGTATTCCATTAGAAACGCTGTTCAAAAGGTTCTCACACTCACGATCGCGTATCAGATCGCATCCCCGACTCCCTGTCCGACCAACTGCCCCATCGCATCAAGATCGACGAAACTATACAAACTACAAGATAGGCGAGGCTTTCAGGAAGATACAAAATTCGTTCAACCCCTGCTTCCCAGCATCGTATCGCAAGAAGCTCTGGTTTCCGATTTACATTCGCAAAACAGATACGAATGGGGTCGGTTTCTCGCTGAAACGGAGACGAAAATCGAGGGACATCGTTGCTCGGGGTGGAGGAGATCGTCGAATGCACGAATAGCGATAAACGTGGCAAGAGACCTGGGGGAGAGTGGAAGGGGTGAAGCACGCGAGAAGGAGATTGATTAAAACGCCGCAGGAGTTCAGCATTTTCCTTTCGCCATTGATTCCGTTTACTCGTGACGCTGGTCTGGCCCCTCTCTTTCGCTTATCTGTCAACACTTACGTCTGTTCGATGCTCCTGAATAATGGGCTCCCGCTCGAGAGCGTTCCTGGGCACCAGTCTACCCCCGATACTGGTAGCGAGATGAAAAAAGTTTCCGATCGAGACGAAAAGCCGCCATTATTATCGACCAGGCCTCGACCACCCCGTGGTTCATTTCCTCAGGAACTTTTCGACCGTGGTGACCTGTGCGCAGACCTGCTCTTACCCTCGTCGCCTACGATGGGGAAGTTTCGTCTGGGACCGCTAACCGAGCGTCTTTGTTTCTTGCGACCGCCTCTAGCGGTTTCAACCTCCTGGAGAATGTCGCCTGAGGGAGTGCAGAACGTTCAGAATGGATTCGAGGGGTATTGCCGGCAATTTGAGGATGTTAGTCAGTGGAAGTGTATGGAAAGAATAGCAGAGCAAATAGAGGAGTATCTGAAATGTGATCGGAATGAAAAGGTTCAGTTCGTACAAGAGGAAAGAAGATCTGAATTAATGGTACAGTATAGTTGAACTATTTAACTAGTCTCAACCACGCCTGGTCTTAAGGAATGTAAATCACAGAGAATGCCTCTATCGATAAACAAGAGCTGTCTCATTAGGGCGACAGAAAAGCATCCGACAGATGTTTTCACTAGCGCAGGGATCATCGGTGAAAGGAGCCCGCGAAAACAGACTCGATTCCCCTGCTGGTCGAGCTCTCGAGAAAGACATTCCGAGGTTAAAGGCACGATGAATAGGTCGACTGGGTGGTCGGGAACTTTGTACGCGAGACGGTTACAAAGTGGTCTCGCGGACGTCTGGAGTGGGGGCGGATCGCGTACGTACTTCATCTACTTGGCGGACCTCGACGAGGGAAAGCTACGAGTAGTAGACGGACTCGCAGTAGTCGTTGCCCGTGAGTGTGCAGACACGCGACAACGGACCTCATTAACGGCACAGCCACCAAGCGATTTTCTCTGTCCACCGTCTCACCTCTGCTTGCCCTCTCGCCCCTGTGCACCCTCTGCTTCTGACGTTTCACCACTCCCTCTTCTCCTTACGCTTTGCCACGCCTGTATGAGGAGGTTTCGCGAATGGATACGAATTCGGAACAGTACTCTACATTTATATGATGTACCTTCGTATTGAAATTACGCATAACTTTCTTTAGCGCTTTGATATTACACTTGTACAAATTAATATAGCGTCCTTATTTAACTATATTAATTTTTTACACCTAAATACAATTTTCTTTTTAATATAGCCTGTGAAAGTATTAAGAAAGCTAACGATAAGCAAGCAATAGATACCCAATTTTTATAATCGCTCGAATTTGCCACTGACTACTTTGTTTGCCAGCGAATTAGCAGCGTCTGCTGTTCCACGGAAAGACGGCTTAATTCTCCGTCTAAGGGAAGCCGAGCTCCCGTTGAATAAAACAAGAGTGGCTGAGTGCCGAACGGGCGCACCGAGTTCTCCCGCGAACTCTAGATGTAACCAAATACACAAAATCTTCTCCTGCCCCCTCCCCGCCCCTCGGAGCAATTTTCTTAATCCCGATTCGCGGGAAAAGTGGAACGGGCTGGCTGTTCCGCGAAAAACCGCCGAGTCAGCCGATCAGACAGGAATGAGTCCGAAATTGAATCGACACTTGAAGATTGTGAGTTTGCTGATTGGCTGACACTGACTTCGATTTTCACCTGTCTCGTGTGAATCTTTATCCACGGCGCGGAAGCTTCGATAAGAATTATGTAAATTACTTCTTCGGAGAGTAGAATCCACTATTCTAGAATATTCTTGGCTCGTCGTTCAAACATGACACTTTTCTACCTTTCATGATAGGTGACATTTCGGGTTCCATTATTTGATTTATTTCTGGAAGCTATGCACCTACATATTTTATAGGAGTTTCTCGAAATCCATCTAATTTTACAGTACAGTGTACAGTTCGAAAGCGTTCACAACGTTAAGGATATCGGGGATTATCGATGCATTAACGAGAGAACGCTTTGCGATCAAAGGGGAATGCGCACGTGCGACGCGTGCAGCGTCAGTCAGTCAGAGGCTGAGAGAACTGCACAGGAACAGGGAGAGTCCACAATCAAATATTCACCAGACGCTGAGCTGCAAAGTGCCAGAAACTCGTCCTGGCCCTGCGACTCGTCCCGCTTTCTCCCCTGGGAGGTCGCTCAGGAGCGCTCGAAAATCCGACGAGCCGTACCCTCGGTTCGTGAAAATCTGCCCGTTCGAAAGAAGAAATCCGCTCCCCTCTATCTGCACCACCCATCTGTATCTGTCTCTGTAATTCCTTTGTCTTCGGTTCCCCTTTCTATTTTCTCGCCCTTCGCTTGAAATATTAAGACGTAGCAGCGAGATTCGGAAAGTTAGCGCGATCCGTCCTCCTCGATTCGATTATCGAGATTGCCGCGAGAGAGTCCGCATGAATTTATGAATATCAATCCCGCGAAATCGCGGGTACACTCTACCCCGCGCTCACCAAGCGGAAGTTTCGCTTTTAATTCGCTTTTGCGAGCCCCGCCGCGCGGTTAATCATCGCGAGTGACGTTGAATCCAATTTAAACCGCCACGGCCACGTACTGGGTGATCCTGGAATAACCTCTGCTTTAACAAAGAGAGAAAAAAACGCAAGACAGAAAAAAATAATTACACGAATTTTCGAATACTCCTGTAGATTCTATCTTATTCCTCAAATTCAGAAAAAGGCACAAATTTTCATTGATTAATGTAAATATTCAACTTCTGTCCAGAAGATATTTTATACACACTCTATTTGAGGACCACCACATAGTAGACCATAATTCACCGTCATTTGATATATTCAAGGACCTTGCACTTCATCAAAAAATCATCCTCGATGTCACTCAGAGAAATGCAAATACACCCTGACCTTGATCTTCGCCACGTCGTTTCCCAGAAACACCCAGTACCCCCGCGAGAGACGCGTGATGCGCGAAACGTTTAGAGATGGAGAAAAGAGCAAGAGAGAGGCCGACGGAGATTAGACCGCAGTCTCGGTTGCAAACGGACTCCCGCTTTAAATCTTACATGAGGGACGTAATGTCAGGGAAATTCAGAGATGTGATCCATTAGCAACAACGCCAGAGACGAGGGGGCGCGTGTCCCATGAGAAATAACCGTAATCGCTATTTCCCCTCTCAAGCTCTCCCTCCCTCTCCTCTTTCCGCTATTCCTCTCCATTCGAGCAAGACGAAGGTGGCAGGCAGAACGTGGCGCGTCTCCCTTTCCACCCGATCGCGTTTTCCCATATTCGCGGGGGTGGTTTTTCCCCGCGAGGGTGGACGGCGTAAGCCGATGGTTACTTTTCAGGCTACGGTGAGTAAGACGCTGAAAGTGGGTTTTGAACTACTTTCTCCCACGCTGTGGTGTGTCTATCGGTCGATAAAGGGAAGTTCTTTGAAGTACGCCCCCGAGCGCGAATCTCCGGAATACGAAAGCGGGTTCGAGCCCCCGAAACGGGCGTAAAATTCATGTCGTTCCAGCTCGTCGACTCGATTTTCCTTTTTGGACAGTTTTAACACCGATTTTTTAGACTTCGTTTTGGCGTAACGAAACAACCGCGTTACTCTTTCTAACATAAAGGTAGTTTCCATCCGAAGTATTCTAATATATCGCAGAACATACTTCCTACATTTTTCTCCTATTCTTATTCACGAATGACAAACTGACCCATCTTTTAACCAAAAGTTTAACACCTCTTTTCGCGTATTTTCACCCTCCATCACGACTACTGAGGTAAAATGTGGTTTAGAGAAAGGAACGAAAGAAGAAGTCAAGAAGGAGGAAAGAAACGTAGAAGACGAAGGAGAAGAGAGGATAGACACAGAGCGAGAGATCTTTCGCTTTATGAACGATCGGAATTTAAATTGCTTTTCCACCTACCTACCCCTTCCCCTCCGCCCACTCGGCTGGTCCTCTCTTGGGTGGGCGAAGTTTTCGTTCCTCCTTATAAATCCCAATACCCTTCGGTATCGGGCCAGAGAAAAAGGGAGAGAACGGAAAGTAGCAGTCGCGAATGGAATATGAAAATATTTGGTACGAGTACCAGAACCCGCGTGTTTTCCACCCCCTGCCTGGCTTCTTTGTAGTTCGCGGTAACGCCGACCAAATTGTGTTCCATTCGTTGCTCCTCTCAGTGGTATCAAAGATCTTCTGCTCCCGATGGAAACAATTTTTTTTCTCTTTGAAGTGTGTCGCGGAGAGGGTGACGGAGCTTCTGGCTGAGAAAGGGGAAAGCCATTCGATTTCGAGGAAACACAGACCAGGAGCCCCTCGCGTTTTCAATTATTACTTCAAATAAACTTATATTACATAACAAACACAGCCTCAATTGCTCGCCGCAATCAAAGGAACGAAAAATGATTCCGCGCTCGCGTTCATCGAATTGCTCCAATCGTGAAAGAGTATCGAAACTAAACAACCGCCAGAAGCCATGGAAACTGCAACTTGTCATCGACAGCGCGTCCCTCCAATGGCCCGCGGTTACTCGCGTTTACCGAAAAGGACAATCTGCGTTCTGGTTTCGAGCTGCAACCCCATTTCGGGGACATCTGTCGGCCCGTGGAAGCGAGTGGAAATTAGCGTAAAAATTATTCGTCACAGATCGTTCCAGCGGCTATCCCTTTCCGCAGAAGGGCTCTTCGGCTCGGCTGACTCGCACACGGACGCAGCCGAGGGGGGACAGCTTTGTGCATTGTCGCGGGATAAACGCGGAATAAAGGCTGGCGTCCCCGACGAACCGAGTCTCAGGGTGTCCCAGCTACCTGGTCGTCTAGGACGGTTTAAAAGGGCGCGCGACACGCACGTCCGTCCGACGACGCGCTCGCGTTGAATACGAATCGAGGGGTGGGTCCTGGCGAGGCGCAGGCAACCGTAAAGCGGTACTAATTTCTCGAGATTTAAACCAGCGGAGGCAAAAGGAGAGTAGAGGCCTGTATGAAGGACGAAATGAGATTTCCTCGAAGGGAATGTCACCGTGTCCTTAAGATAAAGAACAAACTGGGAGCACCTGGCCGATGGAGGACAGAGACAGGCCGAAGGAAAAGAAGAAGCGGCGAGGGCGAAGGAGAACAAGAGGAAGAAGAAATCCCCCGACGGTGGGGGCAGCCCCCCTTTCACCATCAAGCCGCGCCAAGCCAGTGGAAACGTCCTAATAAAATCAGCCGAATTAATCTAATCTGAGCGACGATCCCTCAGGCCTCTGGCACAAAGGATCGGTGCCCTGAGGTAGGTAATTCAATATGATTCGACAAACAGTTTAACGGGGATTACGCTGAGTGTAACTGAGCGGAAGTAATTGGCCCTGTCCTGTCTCCTTTCTATTCCACCCCCTCCTTCATCCATTTCTCAGCGGTGTCCCCATAGGATGCGACTTCTTTCTCCCCCTTTAGGGTTGCCCTTTGATTTCTTTGTTCCTTTAGCTTTCGTTGTTAATTAGAAAGCTACTGTTTTGTGGAACAGAAGGTTGTCCATCAATGATAAGGGTGAGGGCAGGTTATTGATTCGAAGAGCGCAGGTGATTTCAGTCGCAAGTTCGGTCGCACGAATTTACGAAGTCATGCAGAAGTTCTAGAAGAAGTACAGTTGAAAACTTGGTCAGAGTCGTATTGCGAAGTTTATTGAGTCGTTGGCGTGGAGTCGTTTCAAAGTCGTTGCAGCTGAACGCGGTTTATGCATTAGAAAGTTGTATCGCGCGGTATTATTACTGCTTTTATTCTTACGGACACTTGTAATTAACCCGAGTCCTTTTCCTACTGCATAGTGTCTAATAAGAATTTAGGGGAGCCCAGAAATCGATGGCTATCGCGTCCAGTGCAGAGGCTGAGCATTCACCTAGCTAATTCCAATCGTTGGTTACAGCTCCCGAAATTTCCACGTAATCTCGGGCAAATTCTCGTGCCAGGATCCATTCGGCAGAGGGAAACGGGCGTCGCGGTGAACGGGAATTTATTCGAGGATGATCCGTCTTTAAGCCGACCGACGAGCGCTTGTCCTGTCTTAAAATGTTCCCCGCGAAGCTGACTAATAATCCAGCTTTGCCCCTTCGTCGACGACGTTTTCGCCCTGATCTCGGAATAAAAGTACCACTCGCGAGACTATGAATCGCAGATCGATTGGAATCCTTTCTTCACTGTTTCTCAATTCCATCGAAATTCCTCCAAAATCATCGTGCAACGCAACAAGCGCGAAAACTGTGTAACAAGGCTCAGCCACGAGAGTTCTCAACAGAATTTCACACGCTCTTGCATTCAATCTGTTGTTCCTCGAATCGCTCGCGCTTTTCAAACCACCGACGCGTAATCTTCTTGCGAGTGAACTCTGCTAATAGGTGCCAACTCCACTTACGCGCAATTATCGATACTCGTACACGAACTGCGCGAAACTCACCCCCTTTCGTGGAAATGACTCGAAGCATGCTATCGTCGTGAAGCGATCGCCACGAGTTCGCTGGAAAGCGAAATCACGTCGCGATCTCCGATCTTCGGAGACGCGTTTGAACAACCACGGGACTCGAAGTTCTCCCTGAGCAACCACTTGTCGCCAGTCGAGAACTTTTCCTCGGTCGGAGAGCTACTGCCCTCTGAGAACGAGTGGCTTCACTATACTTGAACTAGAGTTAGATGGTTTGGACAGTTTGAAAGTCCTTGCACTCTTATCTTGTACGCAAGTATTTCCTCTTCGAAATATATGGAATTAAATTAAAGGGATATGAATCGACAAATACCGCACGTCAAATGTGAAGCTTCGGTTCGTTGAATTTCCGTGGGCGTGCAATCGATTCAGGCCACGAGTAAAAAGTTCTGTTTAACAAACCAGCTGCATGAGACTCTGGTTCTCGAGTCGTGACCTTCTTCGTCCACGCCTCTTCTGTGTCTCACGGGCCAGATCTCATCGAAGATCGATCGTCATTGTTTGCCGCATGCAAAGTGGCGTTTTCTGAGGAACCAACGCGACGAGCTCCACTTTCTTTGCACCATAGGAACACGTTACTACGCTGTTCCACAGAAAAAAATTCAGAGGAACTTCAGTCAAAGTTGAATTACGAGAAAAGTCGAAAAGGACCATTGCACCAAAAGCAGGAGCAAAGCGACAGCCCCGACGTCCAGCAATCATTCGAGTTCCAAGCTCGAGGCCTTGTAAATCCTAATCTCGCGACAGACTGGGCTCCCTGCGGCCTGTTAATTAGACGTCGGCCCGATAAATAACAAGAACGAAGGGCTCCCAGCCGCTAATAGGGAGCGTCCAAGGCTGCTGGCGAAAGTGAAGTCGCGAGGCAAAAAGCTGGAACGAGCGGAAGAGGGAGCGTCGACGAAAGTGCAACGAAGAAGGGGAGGCCGAAGCGAACGGGCGGCGAGGTACGGTTAGCAGGTGGAGACCAGAGTGCCGTGGGGTCCGAGGGGAAAGGGTGGGGTCGACTGATTAACTTTTTCGCGTTTTTTAATCCCCGTAAATTATGTAGGTACCGGACGGTAGGTGTGCCCCGGGGGCGTTAAAGAGCCCCGTATATACGGAGTGCAGAGTGCAGCTGAATTAGCGAGATCTATCTCGGGGGAGGCGGCAGATGCACGCCACCCTTTGACCCTCGTTCGTGCCGCGCCTCACCGCGACGCGACGCGGGATTGAATTATATTTCTTTTTCGCGACCTCTACGCCGTGGCAAGAAAAAACGGCTACCGTGTAAGCAAATGGTGACCCGTCTCGCAAATCACCGCTGGCGAAAAATGCGCTTTGGAGAGCCTTGCTGCATCTAGGGTAATTCAATATTCCAGATGTCGCCGCGTTTTGGACGACAGGGCAGACTTTTTTGAGTAATTTTCGGTGAAAAGCAGGATGAAACAGGAAGCTCGTTCTCTGGGTCCTACGCGAATATGGAGTCATTTGTAAACTCGTCTCGCGGGAAAATATGTTGATTTAATTGTATACGAATGCGAGTGTTTCTTGTGATCTACTTCTGTAGATACTATTCAGTGCGCAGAAAAATCTGAGTTGTTACTACTGGACATAGAATTGTGATTCTATTGTTTCACAGACAATACGTAGCAATATCGAGGAAATAAGAATGCAATCGAAGTGTACTGTTCGTCCGACGTAACGAAGCCAAAGGAGCTATCGATTTCTTTATTCTCTCCTTCTTGGAGGATCCAAAGGACCTTCCGCGAGTCAAGTTTATCCGGAAAGATAAACAGCAGTCTCGCAAGGAGTCGTAAGACACGACGTTATCATCTTCCTGTTTCCTCCGTTCCATTACCCGGCGTTCTTAAAGGGAGGAAGCTGGCGGAGAGAAATAAGTCGGAATAATATTCGACGCAACACGTCGCCGCGGTTGTAACTGCCGGACATCGAGCCAGTATCTCTTTGATATTAGTATTTACACGACCCACGGGAGTACAGGAGTCTCCTTTTTGCGCGATGAAAATATTCCGCGGCGCTGTGCCAGTGATAAATGTAAAAAGTGCAGCTCGACGGAATGAGAAAAGCGCGAGGTAATCCGCGGGGCTTTTTTTCCTGGAATGAACACGCTTTGCTTCTTGGAGAGCACCGTGCAGCTGACTATTGGGATTAAGGGGACTAACCGTGCTTCAGATACAAATATAGGATTCTATTTGAAGCAGTAATGGATGATCGAAAATTGATGCCTTACTCTCTCAGGAGAAGTGACAACATAGAAATCTTCAAATTGTACAATCTATAAATCTTGAAATACTCCGTGTCCATCTCGAAGCTACAGTATCATCATTAGATAACTGGCAAGGCAGTTTTCTCCAGCCTCTCTTCCGCGAGTCATCGTATCGAAGGGTGGAAATTATTTGATCGTGTCGATCGGCCAGTGGCGACCGATTCAGCTCGCCGTGAATTCAGCGAGGCGGCTCGTTCCTCGACAATCCAATAACGCCGACTCCAAACCGGGCTCGTTTATTCTATTCCAATTACCCTTGCAAATGACGATCGCGTTCCCCGGGCGTTCCGAGACTCGGGTAGCTCGACTCTGGAGTTCACAGGGAGAACGGCCGAGCGAGAAGGAGACAGGGACAGAGAGACAGAGAGAGAGAGGGAGGACTGGTCCGGTGATTATGAAAAAACGAGGAGGAACAGCCCGGGCCGTCGTGGTTCTTATTAGCCAGCCGCGCAATATTCGGCGTAATAAGTTGCCACGTAACGCGTTATTTTTCTCCTATTGGTATTTACGCTCGCCGTGGGAACGCGGCCGAAGAACATAAAATAAAAACAGAGTCGGTAGCCAGCCAGTAGGCTCTCCTGGCCACTCGAGAAAAAGTAATGGAAAGTGGCGGGTAGTGGCTCGAGGAGCGTCTCGACCGAAAGGATATACAGACACCGTGCACAGAGACGCTAATGCAGTCGTTTCGATGGCTAACTCATATTTACTGGAGCTTCCCTGTCGTTCGAATCGGCCGTGAGCGAACTCGTCGGAAGTTATGCGTTTCTGCCCGAAGTTGCGTTCGTATTTCGCAATGAAGAACGGCCCTGGTTGTACTTGAGATGTAGCTAGACCGTCCTGGAATGTAGGGACGAAATTTGCAGTTTCTGGAAACGCATAACTCGCGGCGTTTCTGCTGCTCGATCATGCAACCTCGCCGATAGGGATACTATTCGCGTTCGACTTTCGGTCGAAGGAAATTCGAAATATTCTTCAATATATGAACTTCAGAAGATGTTATCTCGAAAGGATGTTCCAATATTGAAGTACATATTGCACTCAAATAATACACTTGTACCGACTGTCTTCTACAAACTGAGAGATCAACTTGAAACAAATGGTTTTTCAATTGTTCTCCAGAACACTGGACGCACCATTCCACCCAAAGGATTATGCAACATCAAGCAATTTACAAGCGTTTTGCGATTGAGACAAGGAACTCAATTTACTCGACTCACCAGTATCGTTCTCCGTGAGTTCACCAAGCCTCCCAGACCTTGGAGTCTCGCATATATTGTATTCGTCGCCATCGGCGGATTGAACGTTCGAGTTATGCGTCATTGTTCCGTGGCGTTTCTTTGTGACCGGGACAGTTGAACCGACGACATAATTCCTCGCTGCTAGAGCGATATAATGAAGCCTGTATAGGCATGGTATTGTACCGGTTACCGTATAACTCCTTGCCTATCCGCACACAGCCAGGATATATGGGATCGCCGAGCCTGTAATTTGACCCGTAATCCGTCCGCTGTCTACCATTTGCTTTAGCGAGGCCAGTCGTGAATCAAGACAGTTGCCTAGTCGCGTGGCCCTGTGGCGATACCTGGACCACTTGCATGCTAGTTTCGTTTCGTGAAATTCCTGTACGCAGTGCAACTGCCTTGAACTTACCAGCAACTCGTTATACCTTCACAGTTAGCGGCCCCACATCAAATAAAGGGAGTCTAGGAGAGGATGATATTCCTCCAGATGGAATTTCTACGTCTGTGTGATTGCAGAGCGTCTTCCAAGCTGATAGGTCGTAATTTCAATGTGTCCCGAGGAAAAGAAGCTCGAAGATCTCTCTAGATCTGAGGCAAACAAACGAGAATAGGTGTTTGCCGATCAGTGGCACTCGAGCGTGACTGGAGCAAGGGACACTGCGGGATTGTCGCGGTACAAAAGCAACGAGAGCTTAAGGCCGCCTTAGAAACGAATCTAGGCCCGACGGCATAAACAGTTGTGACAGATGCCGGGTTATGTAAACAGGCCTCGACGATTCTCTGGAGTATTGTGTCAGCGGTGATTGGGCCTCGAGGGGGGGACTTACGTGCCCTAGTGGACCGTTTTTAACCAGCCTACAATACGGGGATTTGCGAAATACGCGTCGTAAGCGAGCGTGGATCCGCTCCTCTGTAATAAAGGCGGTCTGTTCCTTGGCTTTTCCACTTGGTCGATCGGGAGCAGCGACGCGGTCAGTCCCTGGGACACGAGCGTAGCTGCGTGACATCGGCTATCGTCCCGAGCGATCTTTCGAATATTTGGACGAGGATCCTCTCGGGGAATCGCGACGCACAGGGATTATCGGGACTTTTTTTTCTCGTATAGAGTGCGCCAGTTATCCGAATCCCTCTTTCTGCCTTTTTCCTTTGAAGAGATGCTGGATGCTTCGTCCGAGAGATAGGAGGAGTTCGCTTTACGTAGCGATCCTACTTGCCATCGGTTTATCGATGAAACGAGCGTTTGACTAGAAGATTGACTTTGCATAGAGGCACGGACGTAAAAGGAAAAAAATTTTTATGAATATCGATATATAGATGGATACAGAGATGGAGAGTGGTTGCATCCTCGCGGAAACGCACGATGGCCTCTCTCCCTCTGTTCTATCCACTGATCAATTAAAGGCTCAAGCGGAACTTTGAAACGCGACCGGTCGTTGTATGCTGGCCACTCGAATATTCTTTGCGGAGTATCTCTTCTAGAGCATCGAAACGATGGAAGGGTTCTCCCGGTCAAGTGGTTTTTACCTTATCGATTCGCCGATGCAACAAGCGACCATCTAGAAGATCGTGTGTATCGAGTGCACCGGAGCGCAGCGGTGGGGATAAAAAATTCTTTCGTTTTCTCGATGGCCCTGCTGGACAATCGATATGACTATAAAAAGAAAAATAAAGACGGGAATGTATCCGCCTTACCGATAGCCATGATTTCTTTCTTGAGAGGAATCCTTGACTTTAAAGCAACACTATTATACATTGTGAATAAATTGTTCATACTTCTCCTTGAATATCAGGGAAGTTCGAAGATGATTTCCGGGCCATTGCAAAAAATTAATGACACAAGAGCAGGGAGGCAGAACGATCAGTTCGTGAGACTCATTTCAATTTGAAATCTGCAGCAATCGAGGGGTGCAATCGAAGGCTGTGGCATTGTTGTGCATCGTTTACCTTCCAATTTCGTGTTGGCCACGCTCGATTACTACGGGTATCGCTATGTTTCATATTTTGCGGTCATATGTTCCGATGCCGCAAAGAGCTGAGGGATAGAGGGCAGAAGGAGGTAGAGGGAAGAGTCATCCGAGAAAATTAGACTGGTTTTCGAACAGGTTCCTTTTCAGGCTCGAGTTTTGACGGTGCTTGACACGGAACTACGGTTACGACAGCCCACCCTGGGTTTCTGTTTCGCAAACAACCAGAGATGTTTGCGCATTCGCCGTTGCGAGGCAAGCTTCGAACTTGCTGCGGAAACATTTATACCTGTAGGCTTCCGTTTGTTAGCCCCCTTATTGTGCTTGCCGCGGGACAGCTCGAAATCGACCAATGGAATTCACTGGCTAACGAACCTTCTTGAGCTGCCTCCTGCTCGCGTCATCTTTGATTCAAAGGGGTGAAGAACTCGAATTTCAGGTCCCTGATTCCATAGGTGCATTCAAATTTCAATGAGCTTCGATTGAGGAAAAATGAGGTCCGACTCGTGTTAAATATTCATCATCCATTGAAGTTTCCACTTTACCAAGACTTTTCTCTCTTTCAATGAACCTCGCCAATCTTCGGTCCAAATCACTCACACAGATTAATTACTGGCTACTCTAGCGATCGATCAACCTCCACCCTTCCCAGCCTGTAGGAACTAAATCTCACACGACGTCCACAGTGACTCAGAAGCTTTCAATCTCAAAGCCACAGAAACTGAAAACTCGGAGTTCATCGCGATTTCTGTGACTCGATAAGGAGTCACAGTTCTAACGCAACCTATGAACACGAAGAATATGCAACCAAGGCTTGTGAATGGCTACGAGTATCAGACTCAGCGGGGCTTCTAAGCGTAATCACCGATAGGGTGTAGCGCTTGAAAATTAGCGTGGTTTTCATCCAGGACCGCGCTGTCCCGGACGTTCCAATTTGTTTGGGCTAAAGAGCTGCGCCGCAGCTGGACTCGCGGCAGGAGGCAACAGTGCCCGATTCTACCTACGACAGCCTGTATTCTTTCCACGGGGAGGAGGGCCACGTGTTCACCGCGAGGAAGAACCAGCGCCGCGCCCCCCACAACGCGAGTTACACGTAATACAGGCGTACGAACAGGAGGAATCAAACGCTTCCGCCACCAGGGGAGCTCGTCCGAGGCATTCCTTGAAGCGCAAGTCACGATGCTATCGGTCCACCTACGTACCCCTCCCCTCCTGCTGCACCCTTCCGACACCTGCGAGAATTCGCACGGTAGGTGGCTCCCGTATGTGTAATGCATACGCCAGGACCTACTGCATATATGTATGCATTGCAGTTGCATACATGCATATTGGATCGCCGACCGCGAGGGCTCCCGTGCAGCGGTAGCGATGGGAACGAGACGGCTTTAGCTGGCTCTTCGGGATCGCCTTGGGAGACTTTGGAAAGATGTACGTCCCAAGGTACTATTTTGTACTTAGCGACCTTTGGAGACCTACTTTCTAGTTTCGACATTTTCGGTGACCCAGTTTAGGCTGCAGAAGCCCATTCACAGGGGATTGTTAAACTTGAAGATTTTCAGAAGTTCAAACGATTCTTGTTGGAGATGATACTTGTACTTTAGCGACATGGAATCTAACAAAGATATCAGGCAAAGGACAAGTGGCTCTGCATGAACTCGAGTTCCCACAGGTGCTTCCCTATTGTATGGAGAACGATGAGGGCATCGGTTCGGCTGGCCGGCGATGTTAATTAAAATTTCAGAAAGTTTTCGTCTCGTGGAGCGTGCGAGAAGCGGCGAGGTTGAATTAATAACCACGGTAACCGCGGCTCTCTCAGCAACAAAGGATCTCCATGGACCCGTGATATTCCTCGGAGGTCTGACATCGTTTCGCGAAGACATATTTTCATTTCGTCTAGAGGAGATTTCCCTCTGCCGCGAGTATAGATACGGCTCGCTTTGTCCCTTTGAAACGTGCGGTATTGTTGTTAATCGTCGTTATTACTCCTCATGCTTGGCATTTAGACGTTCGCGGTGCGGCGAGGACACTCGGGGCGCAGGAATACTGTTGCCAATTAGGGGAAAAACACACGGAGATCCTTTCGTGGATGGATCGCGATTGGTAGTTTCTGTAGTCAGATCCTTTTATCGAGCCTTCCATTCTATTGCCTTTCAGCCCTTTAAAGGCGGTGACTTGCTGTTCCCGACAGAAAAGCCTGGTATCCGTTCCCGGCAGGGCTGTACATCACGGCTGTAGCTGCAATTTGTCTTCATATTTACTAATTTCTTTTCCCTTCCTTTCATTTCGTACGAATATATCCTCGGGATTTATTGGCGTGTGTTTAAAGAAACGGCACGGTGACGTTGCAAACGTTGATGTAATACTCACACTTTCATACTTCTATACAAGTAGATATCTCTAATAATAACATACACTTAGTTAAACACACGTAGAAACAAGATTCCATCAATCATCCTCTGAACAATTTTGAAATCAATCACACGATAATTCAAACTCCGTTTAATTTCACCCGAGGGTACTTCCTATATAGACAGAATTTTATACCATTTTGTCTTCACTATTTTTCTTCCATTTCCCAGTAACAACTTCAAAAAATCACGGCGAAACAATTCACTGGTTTATTCTACTATTTCTAATAAAATTCCTTTCTAGCCAAAGTTTTCGAGACACCACTGGCAAAGGGCTAGGGCACTTCGTCCACTATACACGACTTTGTCGAGCTGTCTTAACACCCTCTCGGCCGCGGCAGGTAGTCGATCCATCGTGGTAGATCGTAGCGAAAGATTTCGGCGAGGAGAGAACCGCAACGCAACGCTGCGTCGCCGAAAAGAGCGTGCATAATACGGGCCCAGCATTGTCCTCCGCGAAAGGAAAGGAAGGGCAGCAAAAGGAAGGCGTTAATCGCATTGAAAATTCGCGCCCCGTGTCCGACTCCTCCCCGAGTAGAGCCCACGTCGCGCACGATCCCTCACCGTAAAATCGCGGAAAGGCGACAAATTCGCCGCGGACTGGCGGCTTTTTTCCATCGCATTGATGGAAAACCCGACCGTGAACCATTCGTCGCAGCCATTTCCGTCCTGCGCGTTTCGTTTTGTCCATCTTCCAGCTGGGGTCTTCTACTCCCCCTGCTCGATTCTTTTTATGTATCCGCTTTTTCTGCTGTTTGTCTGTGCCAGATGCCGAAGTTTAGTAAATCACGGAATCGACGCTTCGAGGGACAAGTAGACGTGATTACTCGTCGGCTTCCTTTGTAACTATGCGATAATTCGATGTTTATTGATATCATGTGGGTGAAAGAGAAATAGAAGGGAGAGGTAGTAGAATTTATGTGTGAATGGGGGACCACAATCCAAGTTGATTCTTGGAAACTTTTGAGTGAACAGTGTTATAGAATGTGGGGCAGTTCCAGAAGATAGAGAATAGACGTGAGAAGAATATCTATGATTGGGGATTTAAACTATCTTGAAATTTTCGTCTGAAAAAAGTTGAAATTTTAGTTACTAAAAGAACAATTGAATCTCAGAGAGCGTCAAATTTTCCACCATCCAAATGAACTAGAATAGAAGCTCTGATCACGGAGGTGGAATAAGAATCAGGGATGGAACGAAACTCTGCGACTACCAACGCTCTAGAGTCACGAAATTGATAAATAAAAGCCCGATTCTTCGGCCACGAGCCACAGGAACATATTTCTTTCTGTCCGACCACAGACAGCTTTGGCGCGCCACAAATGACTTGGCCGGTAATACCGGAAGCGATCGGAGGACCAAGAGGATCCACGAATTGGCCGCTCAAAGCCCCGCAATTTCTCGTTGTCGTCCTTAAAAACGAACACCGTGTCCAGGAAGCTGCCGTCGGAGAGTACGTACCGCGAGTACGTGACCAGCCGCGAGATCCGATTCCGACGAGGCAAAGAGAAATACTCGGGGTCGGTTCTGTCGCTGGTGTCGCGACCCAACGAAATTGCTGGCCGCGTCGCGAAATTTCGGATTCGCCCATTGAACACGGTACGTGGTTATCGGCCGCTTTCCGCTCCACTAAACTCCGCTGTGAGACTACTTGCACTCGTCCACCTACGCCGCCTACTTAAGCCAGCGCGATCTTAAATTCGCCCCTTTTACGTGTTCCACTCGCGTCCCACGGATAAACGATCCTCGTGAAATCTGATAAATACGCCCGATTAGGCTCGCCCTCCGCGTTGCTCCAGCTTTGCTTCCATTTAACGTTGCCATCATTGAACTTCGAGTCTTCGCTCGGGGCGAACTCCTGATTAGGTATTCCTGCAGGTTCGAGTTTAACTACCTACTGATGTTTGCTCCAGTGATGTACGCCTTTGTGTTTCGTAAGTTCTTCCTCGACTTTGTCACTTGACACTTGCATTGTAGACGCTATTCGGAGTCTGTGTAAACTACTAACTCTGCTAGTTAAATATTTTTCCTCAGTTGGAGCTTGCTCGAAGCTTCCCTTATTCTGCTTGCTCCAGAATTCTCCTGTAATTTGTTCCTGTGTTTCGTACAGATTTTCTAGTAACAAACGACTGTTTAGGCGAAGATGATATATCTGTGTAGAGACGAACGACACATTTCCGTGCGGTAACGTCGGTCATCAACGACAATCGCAGCGCGAGCGGAAAATCGTCAATCACGGTTGGTCAATTCTCAGTCGACTATCAGTTATCGATGATTGTCATCGAACGCGTGAAGGAACAGTCGTTCTCCCGTGATTATTGCCTGTTTGTTTTGCCCGACATTCAATGATAGCGTTGATCGTGAGTCGGAAACGGCAGAGTTTCGGGGTTTGTTGAACGCCAGCTGAGCGTGGCGTAGGCAAGCGCGCGTTCAAACTGCGGCCAATTGCTGCTGGAACAATAAGTTACATTTTTTAACGCCGCGGAATCGCGATTCGATATTTCCCTTGCAACGTGGATTACATAATACTGCGCTCTTTTCCTGCATTGTGTATGGGAAACTTTTGTATCCCTCTGAATAAATAACGAGTATTGTATTTTTAATGAGCCACGCGACGACAGGGACAATAGGGACACGTGGTAATTGGACAACGAAATTGTGCCTAGAAATTTTAATAAGCGTGCAGCACAGTTCCCTCGATGAAGCAGCTTTTCCATAAGACTTGCATCGAATTGTAACGCAATGTTTGCGCCCGCTAAAGAAATATCAAATCGTGACGAGGTTTTCGAGCACATTGGAATAACTTGTCAAAAATGCAAGCCCTGTCGAATACGTAGGAAGAAAAACGTTGGAAATTTCATCGTTTTGAGCCCTTGCGAACAAGCACGCGTGGACACTGCGTGAATGGAATTCTCAAAAATTCATGTCGGTGTACTTCAGCGAAATTTAACGGAGCTGCGCGGTTATTCAACCACGGTTACACGTAACTTCCAATGTTCCAACATCGAGAATTTCGATCCTTTGTTCCTACGAGCAGACTCTAATTAACCTTCAACCTTCGAAGTTCCATAAAGTACCTAGCACATCTGGAAACGTAGGTACCTACATAAAGGAGAAAGTTCAATCGCGAAAATTTAATTCCCGATATTAAGTAAACCTCTTCGAACTACAAACGAGTATCGCTTTCAAGAGAACGCTCCATCTAATGTCCCTTCTATAGCCCATAGGGTAAAGCTGGACAGGAATGATTGAAAACGCTGGAATCGGTCTGAAACTGGTCGTTGTGAGGATAGCCAGAGGATAACGCGGTGCGCCGTAATTCAACGATTTAGCGAGCGAACTCGGCCGTGTTACGCGGCGGTGTTAATCAAACGCAGGTGGCAAATGGCATCGATCGCGGGAGGCTGGTTCCCATGCTAAGGAAATTATTCCCTTGTATGGCAAATCCCATTAAGCGTCCCTTCGATTAGGCGCACGACGGATGGATCGATCAGCGCAAATATGCTGCGTAAACAAGCCTCGGATTTGCTCCTAGAGAATCTCCAGAATCCCTTTGCGATGGGCGGCAGCGGTCGGCGAATCGACCAGCGGGATCGAGTTTCTACGCAGACACGCCGAGAACGTGAACGTTCCTATCAAGCGATCGCAACACCACGCTCGAATCCGGGCCGCCGAGAGACAACCACCGTGTCTCGATTCGTTAGCCCTGCGGCCTCTCATTACTGTCAACAAGTCCTGCCAGTCTGTTTGCGGCTATCGTTTCCCCGAGACTCGGCTTCTCCGCTCTATCATCCCGCGTGTACACGCTCGAGGAATATCCCCTTCGTCTGTGCTTGGGGTAACCGGAGCTCAGAAGTTTGATGTCTCCATGAGCACTTGCTCGCGCTGATTCTATCAGGGCTTCGATCTGGACTTCCAACAACTGTTTACGTGCGAGGCTTTCGTCCATTTTCAGCTATCCCTTCCTTATTATTTCTTCTCAAGTGGGTGTTTTCTATTTCTTAGGGGTGAACCGATGGTATGATCGATGTGGAAGTAGTGTTGGAAGACAACAGTGCCCTCACGACGTGACACAGTGCGCGGGCAAAAGCTTTCGACGGTCGAGCTCCTCGTGTGTACACTTGAGACCGCCAATCATGCTGATTGTCCTGATTGTATCTCCGAGCCGTTTGCTCGTCGCGGCCTACGCGCAATAATTATATTAGCTTTGATGGCCAGGATTCGAGGGCGTTCTATATCCTGTGTCCCCGTCATCCTCCCGTCATCCTCTCGTCCTTCCTCGCGGTTCATCGGCCCCGACTGAATCATTAGCGATACGCCTCGCAAACAGAAGGGACGATGAACGTAGATTGGCAGGATCGGGCCCTCGAATACACAGCCGAGGGACCCTTGGTCTACAATCTGTGGCTAACCATGGGGTACGTGGAGTCAAGATGCCTGGGCATTCGTTTCTGCTTAATAGGAACAGGATGCATTACGTGTCAGCAAATTTCGAACGTTCTGTATCTTCTGAAAATGAGTCTGTACCTTGCAGGAGTCAATGGTGAGGATTCTGAACACAGGCATTCCTAAATGCAGAGGAAATCCCAGCTGTGCCCGTTCTAGCAACGCCGAAGCGACCCGTAGCCTCCCTAGAGACGGTCTATGAAGCAAGCCCGTAGATAAACGATAGGACAGACAACAAGCGGCTGTACACGCGTCCATAACTTCTCCCTCTAACAGGAGAAGCTACTCGAAGGACAGCGCGGATCGGCAACGGCCGCGTCGATATAGCGCCGTTTACAGGTGGACAATGCCGAGTAATCAGCGAGCGTAATGGGGTGCGCGGACAAGGGGGGCCGAGGTGAAAGGGCGAGGATAGTGAGGAGAACTGTACGGTCAGATATACACGGCGATGTACACGCGTAAGGGCCCGTTAGACGCGCACGGCATGTTATTACAACACGCGGCTCCTCTATCGTATCTCGGGTTCGCACGGCTCTTAGCCTCTAATCGCTCCTCTCGCATCTGCGCGCCTTCGAGCCAGGAAGTGCGTCCAGCCAGCAGAGGTGCGTGGCCTGCCATTAAACTTCCTCCTCGCCACCGACCGAGGCCATTGTTGCCTCTAACGAACTGCAACTGCAGCGGTCGCGCGACACGACGCCGTTCGCCCATCCGTTTTGGGTACGACTTGTTCCCTGGATCAAGGAGATTCCTTCGTGACCCTAATTCTCTTCTCTCGTTGCTTATCTAGCGCTCCATGTCTTATAACAGATTCATATTAAGCGTCGACTGAGTTCATTTTGCAGTGTATGTAAACCATAGGGGTGGTTTCATTACAGTAAGATGCACTGAGTAGATCCTATAGTAGATACCTCCTCAGTAGAGCCTTTGGTAAGTACTCTCTCTAATAGCACTATTAAGGATTCGAACAGCTAATAGTTCCAATACGCACTTGCATTGTATATTGACAAGCAGTCTATATGTACCCAATACTCCAGAATATAGAGTGACACCTAAATACACAGGTAGTTCTACTTTGATAGCATATTCAACCCTTCCTAGGACTAATTTACCTTTGTTTAAATGGATAGACACTTTTTATTCATAATGGTGTATTTTAAACTGCACCAACATTCCTTAGAAACATGGAGCCACCTATTTTTGTATGACTTTATAAAAATTAGTCGTAAGTTTCGAGCAAATTCCCCATCGACATTCCTCATTTACCCGCTGCATCTGCATGCGACGCTAGACCGCAAACTTCCCCGTGGGTGGGAAAGAATTACGTTGGAATCCGAGGATCGCCACCGCGCTCGTTTCCTTCCATTCCGCGGCCACCTCTTAATTTTCTCCTCTCCCTTCTCAAGTCCTCTGCTTCCACCGCCAGTGCTCTCGGGCTGCTTTCTTTCCACCGATTCTTGCACTCGTTTGACGTGAATCCTCGACTCCGACCGGCCTGTCGCATTGTCCTCGGCCACGGGGAAACTTTAATTGGCTCGACGACAGATCGATTTGGCTGGCCACTAACGGAATCGTTACTTCTGATTCCTATCGAGACGGGCAATTGGTTCCCTTTCTCCTCTGCGCCGGATTTTTGCTCCAATTATTTTATTTGCACTTTGGCTCAAATAATGGAGAGAGCCAGTGGATCGCTTCATCCATGTCGTATAATCGGGAAATAATGAATCACTGATACTTACGCGGGAATATCATCGGTTCGAGAATCTAGTGAATAATATTGCGTCAAGGTTCGTGAATTTTCTGGAATTTCTTTCGGTGAAATCCAGAGTATCGAGAACGTCTTGATACGATCTGACTTAGCGAGAGAATTTCAAGCGGCTTGTTCACTTAATCGATGAGTGAAGCGATAGACGTGGAGCTTTAACGGCGAACCAGTTATCGAAAATCTTTGATACGATACCAAGCGAAAAGCTCGCTGGTAAATCAATCAGGGGATTGGCACAAAAGACAGGCGTTCCTGCCTTTGCAACGCGCAGAGCCGCGCGGATAAAGGTTTAATAAAGTAAACGGAATTAAATTCCGTTTCAGTTTCTCATTCCGTTCGTCACTTTAACCGGGGAGGGCGACTTTTCTAAACGATGATTGATCAACAGAAAATTGTGTCGAGGGGGGGAAACTCTTTCGAATTTATCGTGCCAACAAATATTTCACTTTTTGACGGCAGAGACCAACGAAACTCTGCAATAATACAGGAACAGGACATTCTCCCTTAGAAATCTCTGACAGAGGTTCTGTGACAGGAATTGTCTCGTAATCAGATTATTCCTCTAATAAAATAACTTCAACGACCTTTCAAATACAACAATTTTTTTTCACAACCTGTATCTTGTCAATTAAACCTGCAAAGTGTATCGATCTCCGGATGTATATCTACGAGCCTTCCTCTCCTCTCACGCCACTTCTCATTAGCAACAAACAAGTGTTCCAGCCTAGAAGAATCCGTCAAACTGTCTCTCGCGTCTTCCTTTAATTAAGCGAATTAATTAAACAGAAAACGGTCCCTGGTTCCGAAGAAAGTCCGTGGAACTTCTCGTTAGAATTTAAACCCAGGGAATAAAAAAAAAGGGACATAAATAAAAAGGAGGGGCGGGTGGAAATCTCTTATTTCCTGTTCCCAACCCCGAGGTCGAAAAAAATGGCACAAATGGCGGCAGGGCCTCTTGAACGGTCCCATTAAGGCCGGAAAAGGGGCCAACGGGGGTAAGCGCGCGGCGAGTCATCAGGGAAACTTGTCCCCGCGTACCCTTTTAATTACCGCGTTCCGTTTTACAAGGCAGAAGCGCGGCCGACGAGCATTTGCATTCGCCGGAAGAGCTGTTTAGAAGTTACCCCAGCACGTTGGCCAGAAACGCCGCCACGGTTATTTAATGAATGAAACGAGAAAGGCGGGGGTAATGTCAGACTGGCGTGGAACAGGGGATACCTCAGCGTGGAGACGCGGCGGAGACGCGGCGGAGACGAAGCGACGAGAAGCTGAAGCGGCGGCGGAAGCAGCGAGGAGACGGTTCGAGGCTAAGATGTGGGATTGCATTTTAATAGAGGTATTACCGGGAGCTTCCACATCGGCCTCGTTCACTTGTCTTCTCGTTAGCCGTCGGACTTCTTCGAGGACGGAACCCTGGCGTTTTCCGCGGACCAAGATCCCTAATAAAGCCAAGGGAACGCGGCGGAGTCTTGTGCTACAAGAAGCTCGATGGTTCCGATGGGGAGACGCGAAATACAAGGAGTAACATTGCGGTACTCATTACGAAACGGAGACGAACTAGAGACCGAGGAGGAGTTGATTTTAAGTTGAACCGAGAGGTTTAATAAGAGCATTTAACGGAAGCTTTAATTAAGGATGAATTTCTACTTCGGTGTAAATTTCAGAGGAATAGGAACACTCTTTGGAGGGTGTTATTTCTGCCATCGTTGGCTACGTGACACGCGAAGGGAGTTATTTCGTGGTAATTTTGGTGACTCTTAACTATGACGCTTAGAAACCTTACTGATTAGGAAGTATCTACTTTCTAGATAATAATGGAGAAAAGGACTCACCGTCTGAAGGGCTAGGAAGTCTCGGGCATTAGCGTTGCGCGCCGCGTGCTCCACGAATTCGACAATTAAGGACACCTTTCTGCAGCATCATAATTGCATTTGTCGGCGGTCGTTGGCCGCGGTTCAAAACTCTTTTCGCCAGGAAAACTGGGTCCTTTCTCTTCCGCCTTCCGGAATCGTGACGTCCCCGAGCCTGCGAAAGAAATCCACGAAAATTAAGCAAGCTTTGGTTAGCTATTCCACGGGGTCGACGACCGTGTACTCGGGGAAATAACCTCGGGGAAATATCGAGCTATCGCGAAAAAAAGCGACCGTTCGATGATTAACTCATCGAAAAAATTAATGAAGGAGTCCTCTGGAAGAAATTCGTGTGTACTTAAAGCGGGGGCACAGGCTATTCAAACGGCGGAAACTAATTTACAGACTCAGAAGTTAATTTCGTGGTCGACTTAATTCCCCCCGTCGACTGACTAATTGCCAGGCTAACTTTTCCGCCGTGCCAGCGACACGTGAGTTGCTCGATGGTTTTCTTTGCTTCCGCTCGGCTCTGCGCTCGAATCGTCTGTCTTCGCTCGAGATTGTCACGCGAGCCGTCGGAACGGCGCGGTTGCAGCTTTTGCGGGAAAATTCGAAAGCGTGACTTACCCTAATCGCCGCACGGAAGTTTTCGGAAAAGGGCTGATCGACCCTTACCCCGAGGGACTTCGCGGAACCGCGGAGCGAGCACGCGATAGCGCGTGATTTACTTAGAAGCTGCGGTCACGTCATCACCCCCGTTCGTGCACGTGTCTAGAAAACATCTCCCGTCTTTTCCGCGAATTCAGCACTTACGATGACAGTTCGTGATCAATTTCAATGGTGCTATGGCGAAACAAGATTTCGTAATTACCTGAACAGTGAAATCACTTTATGATTGTTGCTAGTTCATTTCTGTTCACCCTCGTGTGATCTTCATGGACTTTTACTTGATATTTTGAACTCACTATCAAGGGATGGCAGCGAGAGTTTTATGAGTTCACGGAGTATCTTCTAACTAAGATTTAAAAATTCATCATTTAACTCTGGCACGCCTAAAACTGCATTTAAGTGAAAGTATCGAAAACAGATCCTCCAGAATTTTTTCAACACGTCCTTGCTTATACTGAGGAAGTATTCGTGGTTGCATGACCGCGAGCAAAGCTGACAGTGCTTAAAAAAAAGTGTGTCAGTTCCTTTACTCTTCGCACTTTTATTTCAAGGAGACTCAGGGATAAAGAAAGCGTGGAAAAGCGTTTGAATCGAGTCTCACAAAGGCGAAAGTCAAACAGCCGAAAGGGATCTCGAGGCTCCAGCGGCTATTAGGGTCAGCCGGACGTGAGCTGTTCGAGCGGTCTTCCCTTTTATCGGTCGCCGAATTTACTTTTCGCGCGTCCTTTCGCGAGGAACTTTACGGCGTTCTCGGCAGCGAAGCGCCCGCTCCAATCCGAACGGAAAGTTCGCGCCGGAACTCGAGGACGCTTTTATCATCGGTCGGGCCATTTCGTGGTCTTTCGACCCCCGAGGCGATATATCGCGGCTCGCGTCGTAACTCGTGAGATCCGCGAAAAAGGCACGAACCATTTGCCCAGTGGATGGAGGTCCTTTTGTTGTCGAGGGAAAAGCGTTTAAGCGCGAGCAGCGGCGTGGACTCGAGGAACGCGGGGACGAAACTTTGATCCACTCTTCGAGGGACCATAAAACGGCTGCCTCTAGAAATTCAGTGTCCTCGCGCAGGGGACCCGCTGGTCGGCAGATGGAACGAGGAAGAGACACGAGCAAGGGTGGAAAACAGCTGGCTGCCGCGACTTACGGTCACCGATTTCGTGTCGCGGAACAGATTTAGTGTCTCCTGCTGTCTTCGGCTCGCAGGGGAAAATCCTGCCACGGCGCGATACTCCGATCCGCTGACCGGGAAGAGGAATGCGATTGATTCACCGCGCCATGTTTTATTACCCCATCCGCCAAAGATAACGTCGCGTAAGATGCAGTTGGACATTGCTGAAATTACATTTCGGGGAATCTTGGTTTTCTTCTTGCGACAGATTTACGTTTCGGTGGAGCGGAAAAATGATTAAAGATGAAGATAAATCTTCCAGTATGTACAAGTTTCGTCCTAATTTCTATTCCCTCAGTGGTATGACGTAAGTAAGTAAATATCGAGTCGCCTAATTTTGATTCTAGATGAACAATGAATTTGTAGATAACCAAGCCAAATGAGGTGACTGTATATACGCTAGTAGCTTTCCTTACCTACTGCCTAGATATCAAAGTCAAGATAATCTAAACTCCTTGCATAATCCCAAGCAGCATTTCCATTATTCGACATCCGTCTTCAGTCTGGCTCGCTCTACGAAATGACTGTTCTACATCTGCGCTCAATGATTCGTCTTCGATCCACTTCGCCCCTCTCCATTTCCCCGTCTCGCACGGTCCGTTCGGCCTATTGCCTGCATGCCTATTCGGAGCCATTCAGTCGCGTCCATCTGCATTCCTGTTCCGGAATAGGCTGGAAACGCTGGTTCGAGGAAGTTCCAGAAATCGACGAACCAGGCATACCACGCCAGCCACGCGGCTCTTGGAGTTCCGTTCTATCGTGTTCTATCGGATAAACGGAGAGACGATGTTCGAGGATGAGGAGAGACGAGGCGGGGAACATGAGAATTCCTCCGACCATAGAAATTTTGCATACCGAGGCCAGACCGCGTAATATCCTCAGTTCTAGCTTCACTCGCGCTTCAATATCAATTGCAGCCGAGGATTGTCTAGCTAACCACTCGATTCGTTTCATCACCGCGACAAAACGTCGTTCGAAATAGAAAACATCCGCGGGATCGGCAATTACGCGGTTGAATTAGCTGGGCTCGAAGCGGTCTTTATCGGAGGGAGCGCAATCGCGGTATCTGTGTAGCTGGAGGAAAAGCTCCGGCGCTGTAAGGAGATTCCGCGAGAAGAAATCCCTCTCTTAGTCTCTGACTATGAAAACAATCCCTTTCTCAATCCCGTTCCCCTGGCAAGCAGTCACCGGTTCGAGGAAGCTGAGGAGGGATAAAATAATATTGACGCAGTGTTTTACTTTCCTCGGATCGAGCCTCTGTCCCGTTCCTCCAAGTTCTGCTGCTACGTGAAATAAAAGCGATCTCTATCCGTCAGAACAGAATCTCGAGCCACGTAGATTCTGAGCGAGAATGTCATGCCGTCAATAATCCCATTAAATCGGTCAAACACTGTTGGAATAAATCAATAATGGACTTTTACGCCAGCGAATAATATTTGCATCTGCTCCTCGCGCAATCTTTACCCTCGCGATTGGATCATTGATGCGCCAATGCAAAACACTCGCTTTTGTGGGACACGCATTTACTGAGTTAATGTTTAAGGGTAAGAGTGCAAATAGATGTACATTAATTGAGAATATAGTATCAAGTACTATAATACAAGGTATAGTAGTATAATATAGAATAGTATTAATGCAGTGTAGGGTTTATTGTATTGCAACAAAGACTAATGTTTCGTAGTGTAGTGTTCTGTAAATATAACAGAGTCCAGTGTAGTGAAGACAGTAGTGTAGGTACATTACGCTGTGACACAGTATCAGAAGTGAAAAAGTTATAGTTACACAATCGATTCGCAAGACAACCGATAGGTCAGTCACAGAAAATTTAAACGATTCATCGAGTTGTGGACACTCGGTGGCCGCATGTCGGTCACGGGTCCTTTTTAATTGGTTGAAATGAATTCTGCAAAAAAAGGAGCGCAATTCCGGCCCGATATTGAGTCCGTTAATCACCGATAACCGCGGCCCGCCGCGGGAACGTAGCTGCTGGCAAGGATTCCGCTGTTACGTGATTTAGGAGCGAAATACGGGGGCGCGGTTCGAACGGAAGCTTGGCCGGGGGCCGAACACCCTAGCCTGGCCTCGACTAGTCGCCGCAAGAAACGCGTGACAAGAGCTTAAACCTCTATCTCGAAATGTTCCGCGATACGTGCGGCATTTCGAACGAGCGAACGTTCTCCGTTTTCCACCCCCTTTGCTTCTCATTCTTCCTCCACCGTCGCCAGAGGCTCTCCCCGCGTACCAGCGATTTATAATATTAGGGGCCAAGCTATTTTTTCGAGACGTATAAAAATTCGACGGCGGCTCGGTCGACGCTGAGCTCGTTCCATGATCGATGGCTCGCGAGACCAGGGTAATTAAGCAGCATCGATTTATCACGTTGTTTCCTGTCCTTCGAAATTTTCATGGGGATAAAGTGGTCGGGGTTGATTTCGATGTACAGGACGCTTTGTGACTGCGGAGGAAAAGTTGGCGGACTTCCTGGGGAGGATCGATCGCTGGTTCGACAGTGGTGTTTATCACGAGATTGTATTGAATATTAGGAAACACAACCCGACTGTTTTTAATATTATCGAGTAACAAAAAATGAGGCATGAGAAATGGAAACCCTTGTTGAATATTCAAGTAAAAAATAAGGAATAATGAACATAAGAGATAGCGTTTTTAAGTCTAGGTAAAGGTGTTCCTAAACACCTATTTTTTGAAGCATTCACGAAGACTACACACGATTCTTAGATATGAATAATTCATAGGTAAAAAGTTGAATGATGTCTACGGAACAAGCTGTCGTCGAATTTGTTCAAATCCCCCAGGAGAAACTCGCAATATGCGAAAGTGGAAACGAAATCCCCGTCTCTTGGAGCAGCCAGTACCGTCGCGTGCAGCTTTTTCGACGTCGAATAAACACGCCGGCCAGATAACAGGCTGAACGAACGATTTTCGGCGTGCCGGTGATTAATCGGATCTCGCGCGGCGTGTCTGCGAAATTTGCCGTGGCATTTATCAAATTCCGCCTTTAAAAACGGATTTGTTAGAGCCGCCGTCCCGACCGTCCCAGTGAAGCTGGCATAATTCATCTTGTGTCCCGTAAACCGGACCGTGCTTAATTGCACGTAACGTGACCGGTTAACGATTTAATCATGCTGCACCGACTCACTTGGAACGTGTTATCGAACAGAATCGAACAGGTCAATCCCATCCAAAGAGCCCAGCAACGATATTCTAGGGTGAAGACTGAAGACGGGAATAAGATTTGAAATGGTTGGCAGCGCTGGCAACTAGATCGCTGCTACCTCCGCGAAATCGAATGAAAACCTTCCAGGATGATTTTTTCGTTTAGGAAATCTCTGCTTCCTGTTCGCGGCGCCGCGGTTCGCGTCGAAGATCGCGACACAGAGATCTCGTTAAACTGAAATCAGTGGGGGTAATCGATTTACGAAGATGGGGTAGGGGGGATGATTCTTGGAACTGGGGCGAAAATGCGAGCAAAAAGGAGAGGCGAAGGGAGCAGCGGCGAATAAGGTGCGAAGAGGCTACGGAATATCGGAGAGACAGGGAAATGCTAACGAGGAGACTCGATTAGCCGAAGGGGCTGAGTTGAGGCTCGATCTGACTCGGTTGCAGTCGCTTCTTTGGTTCGTTGCTCCATCTCCCGCGCCACTTCGGCCTGACGCTGGTTAAAAGTGGATTTGCCAACTCCTCAGTGTTTGCAGAGCCTTCTAGTTGTCATAATTCTGTTATTTCTTGGCACTTCGTATTTTGTGCTTTGACGTTATCTCCTGGCGATTCGTATTTCGCGCTTTGACGCTTCGATCGAAGGTTTCTTTCACAGACCCTGTGCCGCGGGTTGGCTCGATTTACTGTTCAGAGGGTACGTCCCCTTTTTTGGCCAGCGCGAAAGGGCAGTTATTTCCAGCCCGAACCTAGCGGTTCCCGAGCCGACAATTGGCGTGGATTATTCTGAATGCTTCCTTCCGGGTTTAACGCGTCATTGGCCAGCGAATTTTTCTTCGTCTCTGGCACCCTCGCGACGTAATTCATTTCGCCAGAGCAACCAAATCCGCGGATGCAACAGATCGGAAATATTTTTTGCAGCACTTGGGGGAGTTGCAATCTATGCTTCGTTCAGAATCCTCTTCGATTCGTTGCCCGAGATACAAACATTTCCGACACTCCCACATCCACACAGCATTGTAGCTACCAAAATTCCACTCCATTCTTTTTCTTTTGAGAAAATCACTCAAATTAAGCCTCTGGCCACTAGAAAAAATTAATTTTCCTTTCTCTCTAAACCTACCATCCACTTCTCTCCATTTTCCCGAGCACAGAGATCTCTGCATCTCACTTTTGACACGCTGAAACATTATCGAGTGCGTCTACTACTCGCGTACACAGAGGCGCTCCACGACAACCAGATCTCTAAGCGTCGAATTAAAAGAGGGATCCTTTTGAAACGCGCATATGCTTTTACGCTGCAAGCCCTTTTTGCGCGCAGGGAGAACGCGCGTCACGTGAATACAGAGCCTTCTTGCGGAGCATGGACGCAGGGGAAAAAGGACAGGGTGCGGACGTTTTATTCCGAAATCGAAGCAACTGTTGTCACGAGCTCACCGCGACCTGCGCGCTTTTTTCCACCCCTGCGATCCTTTTCCCCGCTCGTACGCGCCGCCACGGGTTTCATTGGCCGCTGCCAACGCTCCGACGAGCTCTTTGTCCGCGATCTCGTGCCAGCGCCATTACCGAGCCGTGTCTTTTCATTTGTCCTCCGCTTTTTGGCCGAACGATCACGCTGTTGGAGATGCTGTTCGTTGAGAGAAAATTAGGCTGCGAGTATCTGGGTTTGGGGGCTTCTGGGAATAGTGATAAGACCCGGTCAGGCACTAATTTTAGAAATGGGTTAGTATGATGAAAATATACTTTCGAGAGGGGAATTGAATATTTTGTGAAACTCGATATTCGATGAATAAAAAGACTTTTATTAATGAAGGCAATCCCTAGGTTCATAACACTCGTGCAAAGTTAATGATTTTGAAGAAAATGAGATACCTATAAGATTATTATTTCATGAAGGAACCGTGTTTCCTATTCTAGTAACTCTAAAATATTACAATTTTTGATATCACTCTTACAGCAAATGAACAATATGTAGCTATGTTGTAGTAGTCAAAGTACTACAGAGTCTCAGGTCAAAGTTAGGGAAGTTATGAAAGTATAATACATTACTTGTTCTAAGGAGTTCAGAATAGCTTGGCCTACTTCAATATACAAGCTCGTAATAGAGACTACGTTGTATGATGAAACTCTTTAACGCCTTTTCGCGTGTAGACAGAAGACCTCGAGTTTACCGCCCCTTTGAAAGCTTGGCACCCAGAGGGCGCTGACAAACGTTACTTACACACTACTTTTACCAGTAAAAACCCAAAATATGAGTTGTAGTTGACCCCATTTCCTCGTCGAAATTCAACCCCTCCACTCTAGTAAGGGATCCCCTCCCTTAACCAGGTCCGAACTCCAATTTTCGCGAACGGCCGAGCACCTAAGCCGGTGACGCGAGCGCGAACAAGCTCCGACGAACGTTCCAAGTTAAAAGCTTCCCCTGGATCGCGGAGCGGAAGGGCGGAAAGGGCGGACTTGGCGAACGGATGCAAAGTTTACGAAGTTGCCGCGGTCGTTAGTCGTAGGTCGGACTATCTTGCTGCGAGACTCGGAAAGATAAGGACTCGTGAACCACGCGGATGAGCGAACTTCTGTGCCGAAACTTGTCCCGAAACAGAGCCAACGTCTCCCCTAAACGGCACTTGGTGTGCACGAGGCTCGCTGCTACGCGGCATGCAAAGTTGTCATTCAGAGAGCCGCTTATTTGTTTGGCAACCGCCCTCAGTCCCTAATAACCTCGCGCCATTACGCCGCGAAGGATTATCTAATCTCTGAAGCTGCATCGCTAGCCAAACTGGCGAACATCTGCCTCCCTACCCGTGGCCGACTTCCCGCGTCAGAAGCGCGGCATTTTGCCCACGGAAACGATGAAAAATCACGCGAGATTATCTGCTGATGGGAAGCCACGCGTGTGAAGCCACTGAATAAATATGTAATCAGATTTCAAATTACATTCGAATGAAACACTCCAGCAGCCATCTACTCCCGTTTTACAGCACGCAAAGAGCGCCACATTCCCACACAATGGAATCACCTCCTATCGAACGCCGTAAGCGCAGTGGGCTCTCAAAGTGGCCAAACATTTTAGAAACACCTTGTACACGCGACAAGTGACACAGAAGCTAATTAGAGCCGCGCTGTGACGCAAACGATCCACCCTGTTCTTTGACGCGATAGCCATGGATCATCGTGTACTCCTCCAAAGCAGATCGAACCACGCGAAGGACCATTGGCTAACGTATCGGCTATCCTATCCACACGGGCCAACACAAGGGGTGACCAGGGGGTGGCGAGAATCAATCTTTCACCGATTCCATTTAGCCTCTTGCTTCCTCCCGCCAATGGTCGACTTCAAAGGAGCTTGAATCGACGCAGCTCGCAAATGGTCCGCGGCGAATACGGCAAAAGAAAAGCGGGAACGCGACACGGGACAAACGCCGAGGACAGGCTCAGGGGGTGGATTCAGGCTGGGGTTGGGACGCAACACCGCGTAAACGCATTCACGTCGAGTGTCTGTGTGGGTACCCGCAGGTATCCATTCGTATTTCCACCGATGGAGATGAAAAAAGGTGGAGGAGTCGAGGTGGAGGGAGGGTAACTCACGACGGGGGTCGCGTTCGGCGCTGCAGGGGTTTTCACGCCAGAATACCGCCACCGCAGGGCAGACGCATGACTTCGGAGTGACATCGGAGGACAGAACGGCGGCGAGCCTTTGTGGCTGGGGTTCTTGGGGCTATCGAGCCGACAAACAGCGGACAATCGGGAAAGAGCAAGCGGGGGGATGATTCTCACGTCGGCTCCAATTGACGCCTAAACTGTGCCAACTTTGAGGGGCCGACTCAGGTGCAACTGCACTTGCGTGAAACGGAGCTGCAGAATCGGCGGCTTCAATGGAAGCCTTCACCTGTTACCTGGGGAAGGATCTGGGAGTACACAGGTCGGAAATGTTCCTGCGTGAAAAGTCCTAGTTTTAGGATCGATTATGTAATGATTGACTCTGTGTTAACACAGCGAGTGAGGCTATGAAAGAAGGCGGCAGCCTTTGCATCTTGCGCTTTTCATAACAGAGCAAGGGTATGAAGCTCTGAAAGGGAACAAACAGTCTAAAATCCTAAAAGATTCTAGTCATCGAGACTTCAAGAGCAATGGAATCTGTTTTCCCACGATCGTGGATAACTCCCAGGGATTCTGTGTCGGATCTAGAGATCCTCCAGAAAGTTTTGACTACGGCTCAGCTACTTGCACAGAATATCTGATCTCTCTTCCAAACAATTGGACGCTCTTATTACTTCTTTAAAGGAACAAAGTGCAGATAATTCGATCGTTTCCGGGAAAGGTTATTCATGCCTCCGGTATTTCACGTCTCTAGTCGCTGTTTTATGTAACCCAAGAGAGAAACGTCCCTGGAGAGGGACAACGTATCTCCCTGGAGCCTCTTCTCCCGATTCGATCCGACAACGCTTTCTGCCCATTGGCCATGCAATGGTCAGCGAACGTGTGACTGGAATGATATCGGATTATGCAGCGGCTAGTGCTTCCATTATGTTTACCGTAATAGAAACGATACGAGTGTAACGTTTCCGTGAGTGGCTCCAAGAGGCATTCCCGATCACGAGCGCCGTTCACACGACCCTAAATTCATGCCGCGTGGTTGCTCTCTCGTACGAGACACGTGTAGCTCCTTGCCACCCTGAGTGCTCCTCGAGTGGACGAGTCAGAGGGACCGACTAAAACTGTTCCTCTTTCACGCTGGAAAATAATGCCACACTGGGGAGTTGCTCGTTCCACTTGGACATTACAAATTTCGACATCGCCTCTTATTAGGAGTCCACTCGAACGCTCGTGGGTAAATTAGAGCGACAAGCGAACAGTAACAATTTCCTGTGCGATCCTCGTCGTCACCGAAAGCTCCCTTAACGAACGACGGGGAACCGGAAGTCGGGGGTACTATCTCCGTCGAAGAACGGGAAAGGCAGACTCGATCATCGTGAGTGGAATAGAAAATCCGCGGAAAATGACGGGTTCCAATTGCGAGACAGCAGACGGCGAAGAATTCTGATAGTTCGAGTACAGTTGTGTCTCACCGGCACGTCCTGACACTCGTTACCACTGGATGATAGCTACGGTAAACATTGTGAAGCAGCAGGGAGCGGAAATTGGTCCGATGGACCGGATGGGAAGATTTTCGCGAGGCACCCAGTGGCAACTTTTCAAGAGTTTTCGAAAGATGGAGAAATCTGCCCTTCCAGAGTGGAACGTGCTGCAGGAAGTTGGACGGAGACGAAAAATTGCTGCTAACGCGATACAGCTTCGCTCTACGATTAAACTACTTTTTTATGTATTCGTTCTCGCGAGCTGCGCCTTTGTTGCAACGCAGCGGGGAAATGGTTAACGATAACGAAAAATGGAGCGTTATCGGGGCGAGAATTGGCCATTAGCCGCGTTCGTTCTTTCGTCTAGCCTTAGCTTGCGTTTTTTATCATCCGTCCTGCTAAAAGCATCGCGGAAAATAGCAGGGCAATTAGCTAATAAATAGCTGCAGAGGATGTGGAACGACGAGGTAGTGTAACGTAACGTAACTCGGTTGCTGGTCGAAATACTGGGGGCGTCGAAGCCCAGCTATGGCGGCCTGTTTGCCGATGCTGCCTTTATATGCCGACGATAACGTTAAATAACTCGTTACGAGCACATGCCACTGGCTCCCGCGATAATGCGGGGCCGGATCAGCGAGAGGGCCTGATCAAATCGTTTTCTATGGCCCCGTTCCAGCTAACGCTCAACAACGTGCCTTCCTGCTCCGTCGTACCTCGCCACCATAATACTACATAATAGCCACAGGAAGTACGGTGCTCGATTAATATAAGTACATATCAACGTTTCATTGGAGTCGAAATGACGTTTCATCTGTGCCTTGAATTGTCTCTCGTTGCGATAATTTGTGGCTTTCAGGCGATGTTCTGAACGATACGAGGGATTACATTTATTTTCGATGTAGGTTAATGTTAGAAACTGCTGCAGAGATTTCATAAAAAATGCAAGGATATGGTACAGAAATCGTGGAACGATATAATATCAGCACTTTTGCAACGGATCTCCTATTATTTTCTTTATACTTAAGCGAAATTCATTTAGTCAGAGATTAAAGACGAGCATTATACGTGTTTGTTACCCATTGTCTGTGTCGAGTGCGGAATTTAATATTTCCAAGGGATGTAAATTACGAAACGAAATCCCCAGAAATATTAACATTCTCGCTTCGTCCGAATCATGAAATCCCTGCCCTTTTGTTTTATGCATTGACGTCTGCTCAGCAACCCTCGCGAAGGGACCGAACGAGCAGGGGTGAATTAATACGACAGCGATATCGATAGGTTAACGATCAGTCGGGACGTAATGAATCCGACCGAATGAGAACGCAAAGAACGACATCCCGCTGGAGTCGCTGTGCGTCACCCTAGCCATTCAATTTTTAAATACCGATGAATTCTTAAAGCTGGCCACTTAATTCCTGTCAGCGTAGAATCAATTTCCAGAAGACGACAAGAATAACTTCACCTTCGAGCACGAAGTACGAACATCTATCAGAGTTACTCCTACATACTTCGTTCATATTACGCAAACGCTGACAAATAAAAGCTTTCTTCAATATCGAACAATCGAAGATACAAAGACAACGCAGGGGGTAGGATTCCCAGGTAGGAGAAAATAAAAATCGAGGAGGAGAGGTAGGGCGGCTCGATCGATGAGGAACCGAGAGGTGCGTTCTCCTATTAATATTGACGTACGGTCTGCAGTATCTCTATATCTCTATTGAGTATTCAGGGTGAGGCGACGCGTTTGATTGGCGCCTCTGGGGTCATTTCGATGGATGAATGGTTCCTCTGTGTTCGACCCCGCGTGTCACCGTGCCTCGCCGAAGGGTCTCTGCAAAAAGAAGGGGCGCGGGAGGAGAGGGAGACAGCGGAAAAAAATTGATTGGCCCTTCAGGATCCGCTATCGCGTGTCCATGAACCAGGCCAGATACGTGCTCCGTTCGCTCTCATTGTCCTACGGGCATATTCCCACCGTTCGACTAATTTCTCGACTCGCCCTCTTTCGCCGTTTTCATCCCTCCGCCGTCGCGCTTTCTCTCGCTCCTCCCTTTATTTCAGGCGACCAAGAACCCCGGAAAAAATAGGAAAACGCCGCGCCACGAGCGCTGGGGATTGAGGACGCAACACGAAGGAAAATAGAACGCAGTCGCATTGTCAGGCGGCGTCGTGCTGCCGGACGGAATATTTTTGGCGAAAAAAATGAACACGCTGGCGGACCTTTTGCCTCGTGCTCGGATTGCTACGGGAATCACGCCGACCAAGATTGCTCGATGCGGCTCTGCTTCTGTTTCGCGCGACACTAGGCTTTACTTTTGATATCTTAATGGAACGAGGGACCCAGACGCAGGTGCACTGCGGGTAAACAGCGTCATCGACGGAGAGTATTCAAGAGAATATTTGCTTGAAATTGGAAGCTGACTCCGACTCTACGATTCTCTTGATCCCTAATCCTGGCAGAAAATGGGACACCGCTGGAAAGGTTTGATAATCTGTGCCCTAAACTAACACTGCAAGCTGCAATTATGCCAGCAAATAATATGAGAAAATAGGATCAGAAGATTGATCAACACACGCTCCAATAATCCAACCACTTGCATCCCCAAACACCCCTTGTACTATGCTATAACGAGATCGCCGACGTAATCCCCTTTTGTCTCGCTGCTCCGTTTTTTTTCTACGTACGACGTCGAGCTCAAATGCAAATGCATCCTCCGTGAAAAGGGGAGGGGGCATCTTTCCATCGTCACGATAGCAGAACAGTTTTTTTAACGAGTCAGCAGGCCGGGGGTCGTCTTGGTAATTAGACATCCAGGTGTCGCGTTTCGAGTCGGCGCCCCTGCTTCTTCGCTCCCCCACGGTGCAGGATCTTCGCTCCCATTGTCTGTTTTCGCATTCAGCGATTCGATCACGCTACGCTAACTCTTCTAACGACCTAGCGCTTCGTGTCATTAATGATTTGCCGAAATCGGTGATCTCTTTCAAGGGAGAGATGGATCGCAGGTGCGAAGACGACCCTGAGCTTTTTCCTACGTGACTCAGCCAGCCTTTCGGTTGGCTGCATGTCCAAACCACCAAATTGGCCCAACTTTTTGTGTCTGAAGAATAAGCCGACTGATCTAGCCTCGGCGTAATCCCGTGGTTTGTCCGTTACTCCAGCTTACCAGAGTTTTATCTATTTGGGACACCTAACGATCGATAAAATCCTTTGTGGTTACTCTTTCACGAGCTGCGTTGGTCTTGACCCTACTTGCTACCTCGATTCTACTGTAATTGAAAGTACTTAGATTTCAGACTGTTTTTAACGATTTAACACTGACTTCTATTGCACTTAGGAATCGAATTTCCTTCTCAACGAAACAATAGTCACTCAGACACATGGACCACGGAAATCTGAGGACCTCGATCAATGTCTCCCAGAGTTTCTCGCGTCTCTCCGACAATTGAGTCGTCCTCGTTATTTATCGCATGGTGCAGCCAGCAAAGAACGCGCGCAAGCTTCCCAAATGGCGGCCAATAATTCACGTTTCCCCTAGCAATCTCCTGCGAGTCGGTCTCGAGGCGTCAAGAGAGCCATTCTCTTCCTTTTCATTTACCCCCCGGTCGCGATTTCTCCTACGAAGCTCGTCGCGACACGCATCAGAGGAGCCAGCGAGAGGAAACTCGGCGAAGGATGATGGGACAATTTGTGAGACGACTGCGCGACCGCATCAACTTCCGGCAAACGTTAGATTCACGGTCCGATGGTCGCGTGGAAGGCAACATCAAAGGAGCCAGGCAGGGTGAGCCGTCCCGCTGCGAGATCCGCGTGCACACACGGCCACAGGGATTCTAACACGACCAAAACACGTGGTTTCAGCTTCGCTGAGCCCGCAACCCTGCTATCGATACAATGACTAGCATAACGCTTGACGGTCCCTATCGAAGCACCGCTGACCGAATTTAGGAGCTGCCCTGGATTTTGATATACCTGACTCTGCTACGAGAACTTGTGCTTCAAGCTGCCTTGGTATATTGTTGAATATTCATTATGGCAGAGACGATTATGCGGTCAAAGCTTCGAGAAAGGGCAATTTGACTTAGAAGCCCAGGACGTACAGGTAGGAACTTCAAGTTCTCATTAAGTCTTCATTCCAGTTTGGATTTTTACTGATAAGAAGCTAACAGGGTTACCGAGTTGCTAATCTGCGTGATTTTTGATTCTGGCGAACTAGTAAACAGACTGTTTATTAATGCAGTCAAATATCCTTTGATCAGTTAGCTCACAAGCCACTACACAAGCAAATAGGTCCCAGATCTCCGAGGGTTCGCAAGTGCATCTATAGAGGATCCAATCTCCGCGCAACCGCATAAAAAGGTAGCAGCTTTGTAACCAGGGTCAAAGAAAGTTAATTTCTTTGTCTGGTCGAGAACGCGCGGTATAAAGTGTAAGGATATAGAAACTAGAACCAAAAGAAGGTCGCCCCCTTTGAGGCGACGACAGGACACCTGGGCCGCTCGATAATGGCGTCCCGCAGCGTCCACGACTCGGATCCAGTTCTGTCTATAAAGCCCGTCCATCGTTCAATTATAAGCTTCCGCTTGGCCGCGTATCCTTCCCCATCTTCGTCCCGATTCGCCTCTTCCTCTTATATTCGCTTCTTCTCGTATCCTGCCGCAGGACTTGAGAAGACCTGGGCGGAGCTCTCATCGGAGATAATCGTCACGGAGCTATGTAAACGCGTCGGCCAGAATAGACTACAGTGGCGGGGCAGCGCGAGGAATTTGACTACAGCTCCTTTGGCCGAAACATTTCATAAAAGCGGTTACCGGTATAATGGTTTTCGGTCTTCGCAGAGCACTTCCACGGCGATGGTTTTATTGAGACGCGCGAGATGTCCCTTTGTCGGCTGAACGCGACGAAAGGCCGCTTTCTGGTCGTCGTTGGCTCGCAATTTTGTCTTTTGTCGATCGCCACTCGCGCCAAAGGACCCTGACTCTTGCGGCGCTTAATGGTGCGCCGAGTGTGGAAATATTTGTCCTTCTTCTCAGCGGTTAGCAGAATCATAGCCGACGAGCCTGCTTCGTTCCAAAATCTCGTAGAATGTTCAGGATCGCTTCACTTTGCCGAAAGTGGCGTCGAGAGGGTAGATTCGTCCCTCTCGATGCGTTTGGTGCATTGATCGCGAAAGGGGGGACAGAGGCGAGGAGAGGTCCTCCGAATCGACAAATCGAATCAGAAGCCCTGGCTAATCAGGCTCGCGAACGTTCCAGAGTCGAGTGCGTCTGCCAGCCTTATTATTAACCTATGAATTGAGCTCCGTTTAATCCGCGGCAGGGTACGGCGAGCCCTTCGACGATTCTCCGACAAGGGCCATCCTCTCATCCTTTGTGGCCCTTCGCGGAAGGTCCTCGGAGTCGCGGAGCAGCATCTGCAGCCACTCGAACCCCTTCTCGAATTATCCTCGAATCGGCCGTGTCAATGGACCCTTCGACTCGGCCCTTTAAAGGGAGGGAATCCGCCGCGAGAATCCAATTACGTAATATCGTATGGCTGCGGTTCCCTCGAAGAAGCGTTCGTGATCCTCGATGAGAAGATGAACGAGAGGTGGAGGAACAGGCCAAGGACTAGCCGAGAGACGTTGAGGGGTTACTGGCGAACGGAACAGACATCCATCCTCCCCCGATGGAACCAGTCTATGGAGGAAGCCAGGTGAGAATAACGCGCATCTCACGCTGTCCTGACTCCATCTGCCTACGCGGCTACCGTCCTAACTGTGCAACCATGCAATCTTCGAAAATAGACGCGTACTGGTGTTTTAGTTCAAATTTAGGTGTCCGCGAAATTTCTGTGTAACTCAAAAATACAATTTTCTATATTTTATTCCTTGGAATTAGGGCTGGAATACCAAGTATTCTAAATTTTTTCTTAATAAGTAGCCTGTAGTAAAAATGTGCTACTACAAATATTCACAACTAACTTACAGAGATCGACAAATTGAAAAATTGTAAATTGTAAATTCCCTGTATAAGTACTATCAGGCTAGCAGAGCGATAACAAGGACCAATACCCATCGCGCTTTCAACATGAAGTAACTGGAGGCTCTCATGAAAAATCGGCCAGTCGATGCACTCACCGACTGGATTCTTGCGAGAGTCGAGCATCCCCGTGTAACGACGCACTCGCGAGAGGACAATGCGAGCGAGGGCCGTTTCGCGTTATCGATGCCATAACGCATCGCTCTCGAAGGCTAAAAGCGTGGCCGTTATTCGGGCCGTTATCGTGTTCCCAGCAACTCTTACAGGATCCTGTTTACCAGGCAACTTCGATATTACGCGTGCCACCTTGCCTACACCCTTCGGAAGCTGCCGGATGCCTGCACTCTGCCTTCTTTCAAACAAACTTCACGTCGAACTTCTCTCCGCTCCAAGTTTCAACTATGTCGAGAGAGCGATGGAGCGCTCGATATCGCGTGACTCTTCGCGATCGAAACACACTGGGCTCTGTTTTGAAAACGCGACGCGACACTTTCGATCGGAAAATTGAATCAATCAGCGATCTCAAGGGAGCGACGAGAATGTCCACGAAAATTCCAGCGACTCCCAGCGGCGTCGTTGAACGACAGCTATCGATCTGGAATCGGTGACAAAGTGGATGGCGCATCGATCGACCTCCATTGGGGCGCTAATCGGCGAGCGATTTCGCGGTCGTTAACTCGACGAACGCGAAAGAGAAAGGCATGGCGGGAAACCGCAGTAAAGGTCATGCCCGAGACCTCTGATTCCGAGAGGACCTTGAAAGTCTTAGCAAGAGTTCCTGAGAGAGTGATCAGGTCAAGGTTTGGTTCTCTTGTTCTCAGTGATTGATATTTTTAGAATTATCAAAACGATTTGTACATCCTCCCACGTACTAAATTGCGTAGCTTTCATGGACGTCTCGAGCAGATCGTGAGGATCTAAACGAGGAAGGAATCCTTCGAAATCGAGGCTCTCGAGGGAGGCAAAGAGAAACGAAACTGCGAGCGGAACGAGTCGACGGAGGAAGTGGCGCTGAAGGGTAATAAAAGGTGCTTCGAATTACGAAAGAAACGATGTGAGGGATCGCTGCCAGTGTATCCATCTCATCCCCTTCTGCTCTCGATCTCTCCCCCACGAGCTCCTTTGTCCCCCGAATGCCTCGGCAGAGGCTCACCGAACCGCTTCGGCTTTTCTTCCGACCGTCTAACCATCCTCCATCACGGCAGCGTTTCGTCGTTTTGTTCGGCGCATCCGAAGCAGAGCCTCGGACACGCTGGAATCTTGCGCGGGGGAGCTTCACTCGGGGAATTAATTTCCTTTGTGAGCTTTCAAAGAGCGCTTAGTGCGGTTACTTTCGGAGAATGACGAGAGGTTGATCGTAGTACAGGAAAGCTTGTGAAGGGGAGGGAAACCAGGGGGGTTCCTCTTTATCGCGCGGTTCCTTGCCGACAGGTTACCAAATAACTTTTAAATACGATTAAGATTGTTGCTAAGAGGATGATATTCCGTGATCGTTCTCGCTGCGGGATATAATAGGACGTGATGGCTTGGAAGACGGTAGTCTTCTCATTTTCGGTAAGTCCCTTTAATTTCTTGTTCCCTTTATTGAGACCTCCAATTGTGGAGGTATGGTGGTTCGTAATTAAGGGAAATCTTTTACTGTGATTCACTTTAGTTAATTTTAGAAACTACTATGTGGTTTAAAATATCGTCTAGTTTAATTGCAAAAAGTATTGAACTTAAATCTCGAGAATTTGAACACATCTGAGTGGGTTACTTTATCCACTGTCCATTATATTTGGAACACACTAGTAACCAAGAATATCGGCCCAATTACGAGACCCTTCGTAACTCTAAATTCCCTAAATACCACAAATAAAGCCGATATATTCGAGGGTGAATCCAATATTCCCGAAATTCTCAAATCTCCCACTCGCTTGATTTGTTACCTTGATTCAAATATTTAGACCACTAAGGGATCCCCGGAGTTCACAAAGGGTGCAACGAAACGCCGCCAGCAGCGATACTCGGAGGCCCCAAGGAATATGGAAACCGAGTTTCCCCATAGAAATTTTCCAGCGGTAGTTGGTCGGCGTGCTTCTCGTGCCGCTAACTCACGGCGCTAAGATGTATTTCAATAAGGCATTCAGGTAAGCCTCGAGTATTCGAACCGCGGTTTCGGCTATAGGGTTGCGCGATCTCGAGCAGCGGGAAAGGGCGGAAAGGACTTGCAAGGAGGAAGGGTAGCCAAATCCGTGAATGGGAGGACGTTAGTAACGCGCGGCTACCCAACGCCACGGTCCTTTGGATCTATGAGGTTTACGGGGCTGTATGATAAAATTGCTTAATTTACCATGGAACCGGCAGGCTATGGGAAGTACGGGAACGGAAGGAGGAATGCGAGAACCGCAGGAAAGCTATGTTCCTCGTGTACAGCGATGCAATATTGCGATTTAAAAACCTGGGGTAGATACTAGCACGAAGATTATTAAAATTACTATCATAGTATGGGCTACTATTAATACAAAAAAATAGATGCTAAAATAAACTAAAATAGTGTTGCTATGAAAGGAATGTCTGTGTACCGAAGCATTGACCCAGGTGCTCGAGAGGCAGGATTACACACTATCCTTTCCTTGATCGTACCATTCAATGTCCAATGCAGTATTCATGCTCAACTAAAAATCCCGTGGAATGAAATGAGAATAGAACTCCTACAGAATCGCCACTCTTTCGCCATCCTGCGCATGACAGCTCATACACTAAATTTTTATCGCATTCCCAAGTGTTAGCACAGGATACGGTATGTGGCAACTTTTCCTATTCGCTGGTTATTTTTTAAAGACGCCTACAGAATAGATCGTAAAGGATCGGAGCTGCTAGAGATCCTGCAATCGCCGCGAAAGAAGGGCCGTTTCTGAAATGTGTCTCCCGGAAGTTCGTGCGAAACATCGTACATGGTTCTCCTTTGAGCAACCGAGGGAACGATCGTTCGCGGTCGTGTACAGCTACTCGCCAGAGCCGCGGTATCGGGAAAGCATTACGCTCGGGTAGAAGGATCGCGGCGGCGTGCTCGCCGACGCCGTGCAAATTCATAATTCATCGAGAAGCGAGAGAGGGAACGATCCACCGTGTTGACGCTCTCGTTTCCTGTTTTTGATAAAATTAAAATCCTCGGAAAGCAACATCCATTCAAGCGTGCCGTTCGGCGATGGTTCCTAATCTTCCGTGTGTTTGCGAACCTCTTAGGCTCTTCGACACTGTTTGCCCCAATTTCGCAACAACATGAAATACAGAGCGAAAAGTTTAGAGGACAGTGGCGTTTGCGATATTATTGAATTGGAAAAGGATTTCTCTACCGATTTATACGGGTTAAGATACAGCTGTTTACCTTTCCTACAAGACTAGAGCTTTTATCCATCTTTTCAAAGGTACAGATCTGAATTACTGGATAGAGATACGGTACTAATAATACCTTCCTCGAAAGACTGAATTTAATTATCGAAGATAGTTTGTTCAGAGAATTCAGAGAATGCCTAATTAATTTCATCGCACTTTATCAAGTTTCAAGCGCCCTGGCAAAAAGGTGCATCCATCGAACTTGTCGCGAAGGAAATGAAGCAGCGCGTCAGGTCACGGAACCAGAGAGTTTCTGGAGTACAGTTGTCAAAGACATTGTGCATACAGGAATGAAGGTGTGTTTAGTCGACGGGGATGTTTACCTGGAAGCGCGAACTACGCTCGTGGATGTACATAACGAATTACGCGGAGACAGAGAAAACGAGAGGGAAAGGCGAAGAGACAGAGGGCAAGGGGTTGTTTCGCGAAACTTATCGGCACAGAGAAGTTAGCGCGTTTCGACGACGGTCAGAATGGCTCATTTAATGCTCCAAGCTAATCGAGGTCTGAAAGGGGTGAGCTATCCGCTCTGAATTCGGATCGATCGAAAAAATGTTTACTCCAAAAGCGTCTGGCAGGGCGGCAACTCTATCCCCTTTGTCGATGGCGCCTTTAAAAGCAACCTGTTGAGAATCCCGAGCGCGTTGCATAATCGTCGCACACGTCGGGAATTCTTGCTTGTCCGCTTTGGAACGCCCCCGACGAATTTATACGAGACCTAGATTCTCGCGGGACGACTTGGGAAATTCGAGACACGTTGCTTTAAAGTAACCCACCAACCGAGCTTTGATGCCTGATTTCATGTTTCTGATTCTTTAAGGGGGAACTAGAGGGTCAAAGCTTTGTAGCGTCTAAAAATATGGGTTTGTATAAAATATTGTGATAATGATAATACTTAAATCTTTCAATTGACCACTTTCGTCCACAAATAATGTTTTCTGTATTCAGTTTGAATTTTCAGCGATTTTCTTCCTTCCACCTTTTACATCGCGAATAAAATCGAAACGCTTTCAGTTCTCATTTCAAGCTCCAAGTGCACTCTTGAAATTCAATAGGCTGATCCGGCGTCGCGTAAAGCGGTTCAAATCAAGCAGAAAATTAAATTTACAGAACTCGTTCATGGCTCAATGGATCGAAGCGTCGAAAATGGTCACTTCCGGCAAGCCAGCTCGGGGTTTTCAGAGTCAAAGGAGCCGTTCAAAGCTCAAGCGATTGGAGACAGGTAACAGCGCAAAAATGCTTGTTAATCGACAAGCGAAACGTTAAGGACGCTGTGAAGCTCGATTTGCTCGCGCGACCAATAAACCGCGGACCTGTCGATTGCAAGCGGCGCGCAAATCGCAAAATCCGTCGTGGCGGCACGATAATCGGACCAATATCAAAGGATCGTACCAGCCGCTCAGGCCAGGTGCAACTGCATCGATGCATATGCACTCGATAGCAGTCGGCTGGCTCGGGCTTTGGACCGTGGTCGCGGCTTGCATTACGCACGCATCGCTGCGTTCTGAAATGACACGCGAACGAAACGGAGCGTGGGTCCGCTGGATCCACCCCCGATCCTCGATCATACCTTCGCAAATTATTGTGTGCAGTTGCAGCAGAGGCAAGAGTAAGTAATATTTGAAGAAATATTTTGCTGCCTATGAAAAAGCAATGACAGAGCGTTAAGTTTGCGGAGATTTACAGAATATTGTACTACTTCGTTAATTAATCATAAATGAGATTTTGACTCTTTCAGTGATCAATTAACGAAGACTTCAGAGAGGCGTATTAAAACTTTATGATGCTTAAGAAGATATTTCGTGCCCCTTGTGGAGAGAACGAAAACCCTGTACGTGGTAACCGTGAAATTAATCTTCAAGCAGCCTCTAACGCACGAGAATAAAAATCCACTTCTCTAGATATATATGTGCACAGAGTAAAAATCTCGAAAAGCCTCCCATTAGACAAGTTCTTGCTCATTATAAGACGAGAGGTCCATAAAAATGGTTAGCGTAGTTATTGTTAATTTCTCGTAGACAAAGTGCCTTAAATTATAACAGGGTTCAGCGACCCTTGGCGTTCGCCATTCAAACAGAGTAGCTTCTGAGGATCTCTGAAAAGTCTGGTCTTGGACGACACCTCGTCGCGAGTGAATGCAGGCGCGAGTTTAATCTGGCGAAGAGGGTGGCCCTTTCCCAAGGAATTCGAGGAATTTTGAAAAGGCTTGCGAAGGAGATTCGCCCGAGTGAAAGCAGCAGAGGTGGCGAGGGGTCGATAATTTCGTGGCGTTGATACACGTCGGTACAGATTACCAAGACCGAGATTTTTTCCAAGCGACGTCGCTTTTGTCCCATCCTGCAGCCAGCTCGTTTTCCTTTTCTACGAGGTTCCTTCGCGCCACGCTTTGTTCGCGCGAACTTTTAGAACGATTACCTCGATGCGCGCGAGCCAAGCCACAAGCCGAGCAGAGAGATCTTGTTCCCTTTGAACGGTGCCTTAATGAAAGGATCGCCTGCGACGTCTCCGATGATCGAGGAAAATAGAAGGGAAATCGTCCGAAGGACTGTCCGTAAAATAACACTGTCGACCTAACGACCTCTCGCCCGCTCTTTTTTCCGCCGCCACTCTCTGTATCGCCCTGTCGAGGAGCCAGGCGTCGAGTCAAAGGGGCATACCTACTGGCTAATTCGATAATGTACCTGCTCGCGTGCACGCGAGAGGAGTGCCCTGGAACGAGCTTTGATTCAGCTGGTCTGAGATTACAGAGAGGAAAATTGGATACCGAATTCCGATGTCGCGTATACCTGGAAAATTACCAGGACCAGGCGAGCGCCTCGACGAGGCCGCGATATCAGGCAGACGCCCCACGTCGAAGCGTTCTTCGACGTAAATGAAATGGAACTGGATTCGCTGAGAAGCTCGCGGACGGAAGCATTTATGATCAATCTTAAGCCTGGTTGACATTCGGGACTCTCTGCTCCTTAACACTCCAGTGAACGCACTTACATTCTCCTCGCTTCGAATTACTCTCTTGTTGAATGTCAGACTGTGATTCGAGGAATTGTCTCGAGGTTTGGGGACTAGAAAAATTCTTCATTCTGACTCTCGATTCTATCACAATAGTGTTTTCGGACTTCATTTATGCAGGTAGTAATTTCGAACTCCTTTCGGCGTACTCAATCTCAAGAACGTTCTAGGAGATATCTTCAACTACAAGGAACGCAGGAACCCTGGGGGCTAAGGGTGCTCCGTTTGAAGGTTGCCAGGAAATTTCATAAACTCTTATTTAAATCCGTAATGATTATTAACCTTGTTAGTCAAAGAGCGCGTCGAAAATGAGAAACTTTCAGAGTCTCGCAGCGAGGCGGCAGAAAGAGAGCGAGCCAGGGGTGGTTTCAGAGCCGCGTGTTAAGCGATACGCTCTCTCACCCTTTGGTTCTTTGTGCAGCCTGACAAAATTGAACGCCCTCCACGTAGGCGCGCCATTAAACCAGACGCGCAGGGGGTGGGCCCAACCCCCTTTGGCGTTGTCGCGACGAAAGCCGCCAATTTACACGCACGTTGGAATAGCTACAGTCTCACGGAGGGACCGCCGAGGATGCGGGAAATCTTTCAGGATATAATGGAAAATGTAAGAGAGAGTGGGGGCACCCTATGCTGCGGCCACGCCACCCTTGATTCCCCAGAAAATATTCCCCCGAAGGAATTATCGGCCGTTTCGGCTCGCCTGGCGCCTCCTTTCATCGTGGACCGCAGGATCGAGCGCGACGAGTCTCAAAGCGTCATGGAGGCCTCTCTCAAAGGCCGACGCTGAAGAATGGCCGTCGCCGCGAATTAAACCGACGAAAAACGAACTCAAAGCCCGAGGCTTTGTGTCACGATACGCTACGAGCTAATTACCGTCGGCTAATTAACGCGCATCACCCTTCAACGATACGTGGATTGGGGCGTTGCCATCAGCGTGACGCGATCGAAGTTTTTGGGTCACGCTGCGATTCGCGAATGGATCGAGGGATGGAAATTGGAATTCTACAGTCGTTACCACGGTTATACGAAAGCATCCCCCATTTTCCTTCTGTCGTTCTTGTTTTAGTGTCTCCTTCGTTTTTTTGTGAGCCGCAATATTGCGTCGCGAGATTTATAGATGAACGAGAGGGAAAGAGATAGCGTGGAATCCAGTGCGAATCGCCAGCTTCTATGCCGCGCATTACCAGTTCTCGTGGATATCGATACTGGGCAAATAAACGAACAAAATCCCTCGTTTCAAAGCTTTCCCTCTTGCGCTACCGAGTTTAAACTGGCATCGCGCGTGCCCTCGCTACTGTCGGCCGCGACAAATCCTGACCGAGCAGACGCACGCGGATTTCGCGCTCGATTGCTCGCCGACGATACCTCGAACACCTATGCGCAGCTCTGTGTGTTCTAGCGATAGCGCTTTGCAATTTCTGGTGATCGTCTAACAATAAGATGAAGAGAACTGGAACGTAGAATTTCTAGTGCATTTTGCCTTTCGAGTTTGTGGAACTTTAAAAAAAGAGGAAGAAAGTATTCGAGAATGTAGAATTTTTCTCTCTGCAGCTTTCATCGGTCCATGAAAATCGATTCACCCCATTCTTACTTCCCCTTCAAGAGGCTTTCGTAATTCCTTGAGCAACCTCACGAATTTCCACCGACACGATAATTAACGCGAATGCGCCCTCAGTCGACCCGCCGCGGGGGGAAATAAGCGATCGCGATCAATTACGATGCACGCTAACGGCGTAACCGATTTGAGGTTTCATTAACTCGAGTAAATTCGGCAGGCGTATTAGGCGTGCCTATATGCGCATGCTGAGCGCTTACCGCCGTTTCTGTCGGTTCTCCATTATTCGGGAGTGCTTCCAGCGGTAATTCGAGTCTGCAGGGAACCGTTCGGTCGCAATTATAAACGCGCGGCTGGTCGGTCGAAATTTCAATGCGTCCACCTTGTTGCGGGGTTGTTGTATGGACTTGAGCAATCGAGAAACAGCCTTTAGTTTACCCCTTAAGGATTTAAAGGTGCCTTAAACTATGCTTAGAATGCTGTTAGTAGTTAAAAATCCTACTTAGCACAGGGGGTCATTTGAAAAAATCCTAAAATACTTGGAATACCTAAAGATAGCAATCAAAAAATAGGACATAATTCAAGACATGGAAGGTTAAATTCTACCCTCTATAATTAAAATTCTATCTACTCCCCCAAACTTCCCCATTTTCTACCTTGTTCACCAATAAACGATCTACATATTGACATAGACTCGCTATCGTTCGTCATCGGTGCCTCGTATTTTTTCCGGCTCGTCGTTAGGTTGGCGAAATACGCTGGATTTACGGGACAGTGTTTGACCGTTTTATTCAGAAACCGGCGTTTTTGTCGAACAGCGTTGTCGATCACAGTATTGCGCGCAATTATCGTTCGGTATTATCGAAGCGCATGCTTCGAGCGGTATTTGAAATCTGAAGGGACCCAACGGCGGTGTATCGCATACACCGGGGCAAAGCTCGTTCGTGAGAGGGTGGAGAACGCGTTCGAATATTGCGGAGTTCCTCTGCGCCCAGCCAAATATTCTAACCGTTCGTTGCGCGATCGAAATAATTCACCGTACACGGGGATCTCGGGCTTTTAACCGGAAAAGCTGGGAATCGAACCCGTTCATTGCCCCCACCCACACCTCCCCTCGACACCCTCGAAATTGTTGGGGCGGCGTTCGATAAACAAGAATATTCATCTAGAATATTTCAGGTTGATACGATTTTATTTGGATTCTCCATTTTCGTTTTTTAAATAAAAAATATTTCTCTCTGAAAGACAGTTGAATTTCTTCGTTAATGATGCAATACAATGGTATCGACAGTAAAATGCTGCAGCTACCAACAGAAGTTGCAAGTGCGCAACAGAAATCCAGCAACATCCCCTTCCAGCCATTATTATTAATTGGTTCGCGTAAATGAACAAATAACTAGATTAAAGCTCTCTATTGGAGTTCTCCGCGATCCCTTTCGCCATTAAGAGTGATCGTTCTTCTTGTACAAAAAATAATCCAGTAAAATCGAAGTAACTTCGTTGCCGAGAAGTGTCCTTTAAGGACGATGAAAACAATGAACGGGAGGAACCGTGGAAGCCGCTTAAAAGGCGCTGTAATTAGCAGCAGCAGTAAGAGAACCGGAGAGAAAAATTGAGAACGAGGGGGAAAGAGGGATCGCTCGTAAATTCTGTTAATACGTTCTTGAATGTAAGTTTCTCTCTTCACCCGCTCTTCCAACAGTTCGATTCTCTCTTTGAAACAAACGATAACTCGCATTTATGGCTAGATAACAGCGAAGCTTGCGAACGACCCCTTCAAACGTTAAAACTCGATACAGGGTTCGTTTGTTCATCGAAAGACGCGACATTGTTTCATCAGAGAACCGATGTAACTTTTTTTTTCCACAGTACGTACCAGTTACAGCAGGAAATTCTCGAGTTCTCTTTTTTAATTTCATTGAAAAAGAAGCCACCGCAGATTTCCGCAAACTGTGGAGAATAACATACCTCTGAGGATCATTAGGAAAGACAAACAAGTCTCGAAATGGCGAAACGAGAGCCCAGCGGTTAATCGATAAAACGAAGACGATGATTGGGGAGTCTATTAAAGAAGAGCAATCGTTTGTTCCCAAGCCACCTTTAACGATCAAGACTAAAGGATCTTTGTTCTTGAGAATATTGAATTTTCCAATGTCGAGTCTTTCCTCCGTGGAAAATTTAATTTCGAAGATCACGACCCCCGCGGGTCGAAAAAATATGACGCAGCGACGGAGCGAATAAAAACGAGGGTTCCCTCTGTAAAAAAGTGGCTCGCAATTTTCCACCGTCGAAATACCGAAGACACGACCAAGCGCCGCCCTCCCACGCCTTTAGAATCTGCACCGCTTCAAACGACCGACCATAGATCTTTTAATATGACGCGACACGGGTTCCTGATTGCAGCCCGTCAGCTTTTTATGTACTCCTCTCTACATATTAAGTACGTATTTACCCGACCGAAATCGTGGGGGTGGTGCACGCCTGACTGACTCCCGGTCTCTTCCTCCCCATAACAGCGCTGCCAGTCGAGGCGAACGAATCGCTCGAAATTACAGGATTTTTTCGCGTTTCATAGCGGTCTCTCGAATTTGTTATTGCGGGGGAAACGTAGCGTAAAAGGAAGCCTAATGTCGCGTTTCACAATTGTGGAGCATATACTACCGGAGAAATATGTAGGGTGCTTCTAGTGACTTAATTGCTTGAGACAGAAAACGATGAAGGTTCACCCTCCATACTAATAATAAGGCTCTCAAGTAACTCCCACGCCCTTGGTTCAAACAAATTGCCAAGGACGGAACGTATTTATTACACACAGCTGATGTAATGGAAACATCAAGACAGGGGTTGTGTCTGAAACTGTGCTTTTCTTATTACTCTTCTCGTCGGTGTTAGTCACTTTGAAAAATCGCGGCAAAAGTAACGGCTGATCGTAAAATTTCGTTCCAGACCCGAGGTCTTCTCGACCGAGACTTCGCGATTCTTCAGTCGGAGGGGTTGCTTTCACCGAGAGATTTGTTCTCGAGATCGAGCCGCGGTGGTTGTAATGGTTTCCGGCGTGCAACGCGATCCGGGCGATTGGAAAACATAGTGGCGATCGTACGTTAATGCTTGCAGGGTAAACGGCCCCTAATCGGCGAATCCCGCAAAAACTACCCCCACAATTGCCCAATCGGACAGCTCTGAGGATGGACCTTTCACCGAAAGAAAACAAACTTAACATTATTTTCTCCCCTCACGAGCTAACTACGAATCTTTGTCTCTAGTATCCCGCTCCCATCGTCAATCTCATTCCCTCCCTGGTTTCAGGGGATCACTCGACCGAGTTAAATCCTTTGAACTTTATTGGCCACGACGCGATGACATTTCGTTAATTACACTTGGAATTCGATCAACCTTCTGTCGCACGGCTCGATAGTCTGCGGGAGATTCTTTGTCGAATTCGCCCGCTCGTTTCTGATTCGACTGATCGGTTCTTTTTTTGCGAGGAAATTCGAGGTACTTAGGAGCCGTCGAAGCCTTCTTGTATCCGAGGAAAAAACGATGGAGAGGCTCGGCTCTTTAAAAGCTGTCCCATCGAAGATTACACAGTAATTAGGCTTTGATCGGCGGCCGTCAGACCACAGTTTCAGAGGAGCGGTAATGAACTATGCCAAGAGCTTCTGAGGGATGTTGAAGCGATCGGAGAATCGACACTCGTTCGACGAAAATTCACTTATTCGCCGTTCTGTCCTTGCTCGATCTATCTCTGTCGATAAAATTTCCGCGCGGTCCGATCGTATCTCTAAGTAATTTCACAGATGACTCGGTTCCAGAAGGTCACTACATTTTATCATGAGCTTCAAAAGAGTTGCTCTGAAGAATCTGAGATGTGTCCTTTGTTGCTTCAGAAATTCACACGTCTCGCTGGAGGGTTAAATAGGAACATCGCGTAGGAAGTCGAAACAGCGCGTGAACCTCTACTTCAGGCAAACCTGCCGGTGCAACCACCAATAGTTCACAGCGTCCACGGGGTGGCGACGTGGCAGAAACACGTACACACGATTCTCAAGGTACAGCGCGGGAGCGTGGCCACGTCTGGTAGCTTTATTTCAGTCACGTCTCGGTACAATCAAATGTGCGGGCTGCGTGGAGGGCATCGATACAAAAACATCGGCCCCGGTCGACCTCAGCGAACCTTCGCCCCCAGCCACCCCAGTGGATCGGCAAATAGGAAAACCATCGTGGCCGCAAGAAACTTTCTGCCGAACTCAAGAGAAGCTGCGTTGGAGTCTTTAGAAGTGCGAAAAATCTTGAAGCACGATCGCGTTCTTTTAGAAACCACCCCTTAATCCAGACGCTGGTGACTCGGGCGGGGCAGAATCGAAAAGGCTCGACTTTATACGCGAAAGAAACTTTCCTAATATTCTACTGGGCTTTCCATTCAGGTAACACCGTCGCCCTTCGTACTTCTCGCGATCGAAATTTTCATTTCTCAACTTCCCGTCGGCCCCAATTTTCCTCTGACGTTAACTGAACCTTCGAGGGCTGGAAGGTTAGCTGTTTTTTTCATTCTTCGCGCAAGCGAATAAAAAGAGAGAATTCTGTTTATTTTTTTTTTATTTTTTTGGTAATTCGTAGATAGAATAAGTAGAGCGTGGTACACAAATAATTTTCCTAAGCCCCAACGTCTTCCCAGACGTCATTTTCCGTCGCTCTGGGGACACACGACGCGATAGCCACTACAAGCAAGTTATTACGCACTCGAACGGCGCCAAGCCGGCTCCAATTCTGAAGGACGTGTCTAATGGTAAGCCTCTTACGCGGAATAATTAAACATAGACCGTCCGAGGGAGCAAGCTCTCGGAAGATCCGAGCAAAACACCGACCCGCTGTCAAGGCGTATCGCCGTGCGTCCCTTCCCGCCGACCTAAGAGGATTTCCCGATTATTACCGAATGACCGACCGTTCATCGAAAATGCGGCCGGTCGCCATCAAATATTGAGGGGGACCGCTGATGATTAATACTCTGGCGCGGTTCCACGAGTCTATAACTCTAAACAGGCAAAGTACTGTGTCCAGATCGGCCGCGTAGTTGAGGAAAGCTACAAACATCGTAGACGGTACAAACTCGTTTAATTTAAAGTTGGTAGGACGCAACCTCAAGAGAGAGAGCAAATGAGTACACAAATGAAATTCAGCAAAAGTCATTTCGGAGTGAACAGTCGATAAAGACTTCGAAGGCTCGTATCAGACGGGCGAAAAAATTAAAACGTCGAAGGGGAAGTCGAAACGAAAAACGCGCGGTTGGATAGCACCGGTCGACCGATCGAAGAGCACCGATGGAAGAAAAAGGGAAGGAGTCGCGGCGGAGTCAACATTAATTTGCGATCCGCGCGTATAAATCACCGTTTAGTGTGGGCGTTTACGACCACCGCGCCGAAGAAAAGGGGCGAAACTGGTAAAAAACGAAGAGGAGAGAAAAATGTCCGCGTGTTTACCTCATCAAATTCTCATCTGCCGGAATGTCGGCGTGAAGGTGGAGGGGCTGAACGAGAGGACCGATCAAGCCTTCCCCGTTGGCGCAGAAAATTAACAAACAGGCGAAAAAGGGAGTGGAGAAAATGAAAGGGCGGAACGCGCGGGAAGAGGAGCGACAGAGGAATAGCCAGATCGAGGGAACACACGATGGAGAGAGAAGAGGATCGAAAAAGGGACAAAAGATCGAGGCGAGAGCGATAAATTACAAAATTCATCCGTCTCGAATTCGAGAAGCTTCATCGATCCAGGAAACCTGGCGCCACAGATGGATTTCAGGAATCCACGCAACTAGTCGTCCCCTCTGAACAATCGCGCTATTTTAATTCAGAGATGAAACCACTGTCCATCGCGATGTCAATAATTTTCAAAATGTCCGAAGTTCTCACGGGTCCAGCGGCGAGGGGCATTCGAACTGACGTCAACGGAAGACCGCGCAACCAGGCCGATCTCAATAAACAATGGGACCTTCCTCGGGGGCCGATCGCTGTCACGTCGATAGGGGAGGAAGCTGGACGACTCGCGTCCTTCGGGGAATAAAGGGCGTGCACGTCTGAGATCGTCACTCTGAGTGAAAAATAAAGGGACACGTACAGCCAGTGTCCCTGCAAGATAAATGAACCAGCTGCCGTCGCGGATGAAGGCTAGACCAGTGAATACATTTCCTGCGGACGTATACAGGTAAACACACGTGACTGCGCCAGGGAAATGCTCCTGAACTCGAGGCTCCTCGTGGCGAATACCTAAACACCGATCATCCTTCTACAGCGAGCCATGTGCGATTTTCTTTTTCCCTTTTCCTCTTCACTAACGCCGGTTTTCGGGGCTTTCTAAGCCACTGCACGTGATTCTTTAATATTCTCCACAGGACCTTCTATTTTTCTATTCTAACTTAGAAAGCTGATCGACCATTACATTTTGTAGTTCATAATCAAAGTGTATCGTTTTCTGAAATTTCTATGTAGGAGAGTAGATCCAGCCACGGGGGCCCTGCACCCTTAGCTGTCGATCAAACTCCCTGCAGGTCTACCCTCTGACGTCTCTGAATAAAACGAAACAAGAGGAATACTGAATTGTCTGTTTCTCCAATATCGAGCACAAAGCAAAGGGTTGACGTTGCTGCACCAGGTTATAAGGAAGTCACCTTTTCTGTTTCCTGAACAAGGGGCGGGAAAGAACGTTTCCTATACTTCTATCGAGTTACATCGCGTTGGCGCTCGTTAAACATCCCTTCGACTCTCGTGGGTCCCCTTATCCTGTCGACACTAATAATAACGACGTCTATGATAATAAGAACGGTGGCTTCGTCGCGAGTCTGCCTTCGTAACGACCCCTTTCCTTCTACCTGCGTCTTTCGCCCTTCTGCTCCCCTATCGAGTACACGAAACGAAGTTAAACGACAGGACCGAAACTCTCCAGTCGAGTGTCGCGAGAAACGAGGGAGATACGACAGGTATCCTTGAGGGATGGAAACGAGGAGCGAAGAAAAGAAGGAAGTTGCGTCGTGGGGGGAGAGCAGACGAGTGGCAGGCAGACAAGCAAGGGGGTGCCCGTGTCTATCTTCATTAGAACGTTCGGTGCATTCATGGCGAAGATGGGGGGGGGGGGGGGGGGGGGGGGGGGCAGGTTAAACCACGTATATTGTATTCGAATTTCGTATTCCTATTCCGTTAACGCGGTGAATGCTCTGCGTACCTACCTTAAGCGAGCTCGTACGCGCATGTATAATTTCGTGCGATTGTGCCTGGGCGTATTGTGCGCCACTCGGCCCCCATTGTGCCCCGAGGAGCTGTCTGTCAAAACTCGTGGCGTCAACCGACGGTGCTACTATTAAAGACATTCACAACCGTCCCTCTCCCTTTTTGCCATGCTCCACTGGCCGACGCACTGCGGCGTAGGCTGTGGATATTCCGCGTCGGAGAATAGAATAAATTAACCGAGCTACTTTGGGCCGAGGGAAAGGGTGAGGAGAACGTTGTTTCGCCCCCTGAACGTTTCTGCAGAAGTGTAAACGTTCGCTACACGCTGGCTGAATATCGAGCCGAGGCCACTCTCTTCAACCCAGAGGTGTCCGGCTTGGACAGGTTCCAGGTCGCGATGAACGTTTCACTGCGCCCGCTCGCCAATCGCTTCCTGCTCATTCGTCCAGTTTCTGCCGATTGCAGGGAATGGATTTTTTATAATGCGTGTGTCCAATGAATACAGCACGAGATTTTTTCTGAAAAGCCATTGGAATCTGGCTGGAACTCACACTTTTGTGTTTATTTATTTATAAATACTACGGAAAAATATCGAACATATCTCTCTCTCTTTTTTTTTTTTTTTTTTTTTTTTTTTAAATAAAGTGTTACTTTAATTTAATACGGCACTCACTGTTTTCATTGGAAATTAGCTCATTCCTTCGGACCAAAACTAAATACGGCGAAGGAGAGGCATGATCGCGTATTAACGATTCGCCAATTCCTTTAAGTGGCGGGTAGAGTTATTGTTATTACCCGTCGTTAGGAGAGCGAAACCGTTAAAAAGGACACGTAACGCTGGTCCAGAGCTTCTCTGGGGCAAACGTGCCGCAGGTGTTATCGCCCAGTTTCTGTTAACGATCGTGTCCAGGCTATTTTATTATTCGTGAAATATTCGCGGCGCATCGGAGGCAACCGGGACGCCGCGAGGGCGGCGGAAGGCGAGTTCACCGTTGCCGTGTTAATTAATTTTTATCGTGCGTATACCGTGCGCGGGAACTATCGGAATTCTCCATTATACAAACGCAACCGCGGCTCATTTCACGTTCCCCGCTTCTCCCACTGCCTCTCGCATTATAATAAAATTGCATTGTTGAGCATCTCATCGATCGGCTAAATCCAACCGCAGACAATTGAGGAGGAGCCTGGACCTTTGACCGCGAACGAGCTGTTTGTGCTGAGCTAATTAAATGCCCCTGGACGAACGCGATAATAAAAAGTTCTGCTACCGGTGAGAGTCAATGACGCCAAAAAAGATGAAGTTTCGCCTTTGGTTTCGTCGAATAGAAAACGTAAATAGCTTCGGCGATAATTCGATTAATTAAACGAGTTTCTGGATGGAAAATAAAATAATTGTCAAACGTAGAACGATTCGAAAGAAAAAAATAGACCCACGTTCAAGCTGACGTACCGGTTCGAGGAAGAACGGAGGAGGGGTTGTAATTACTATGATTGAGAGCGCAAACAATCGACGTCGGGCTCGTTTATGTCGAGAAAAATCGATAGCTATTTGGCGAAAAGGCGGAAAGCAGTGCGACGCGCCCTTTTGTCCGAAGCGTTCCTCAAGGAGACGCAACTTTTTCATCCCCTACCAGCTCCGAGCCCAGCCGGCTGGGGTACATCGTACCAGTCGGTTTTTTATTAGCTCCGTTGTAAAATAAATTAGGGGTAAAATTATAAAGGAGCTTCCTTCCTCGCTGCACCCTCCCGCCACCCAACATTCACCACCACCACCACCATCACCATTGTCTATGTTTTCGTTCGCGTTCCAGAGGGTTGGTGTAGCGGGTGGAGGCTGAAAAGACGAGGCGACAAAGGAATGGGGAGGACTTCCCGAGGATCTGCTCCCATCCATAAGGTTAACCTTCGACGCGACACTGTAAAAAATCGCCTTTACCCCCGCAAGCACGAGGGGTGAGGGCACTTTTTCGGGCAGATAAGTCCCGACCATGATGCTACAGGGAAAGACGGATACCCGTTCGTACACAGACTGCATCACCCCCGCAGGACACCCGTTATACGTCAATGCCCGACGTAGGGGGGAGCGAGCGCAGGGGCCACCCTTCGAAAAATCTCATTTCGCCTTCAACACGGGTTAACACCGAAAACACGTGCTGCCGACTTATGAACTTCCATTCTTAATGGTTCATGAAATTGCCTTATATTTCACGTCCAGTAACGCGGACACGGAGCGGAACGAATTTTGGAGGGTTGCACCGGTGTTGGCGAGATAGAACGCTCAGCCCGAAGAAATATTTAAATTTCGCGTTCGAGCCTGACTCTCATTGGCTGGCCGCTCGAACGGGCGCTTAACCCCGTGCCCTCTTTGCTGGACCATCGCACTTGCCAGCGATCGAACCTTGCTTTTCTTTCAAACAAAGGAAATTTTTAGTCTCCGAGAAGAAGTCATATATTTCAAAATAAGGGTTCCATATTTTTATTAAAAAATTTATGAAACATTTGTTAAAATTGAATTTCGTGTACGACATTTATGTGCTGTGGCTGGCTACTTTTCTGGCCATGTCTATATTTCTTGGGGCTTGAAAGCACGAGAATTCAGCAAGAAAAGAATGAGATAATTCTGTTAAAAGGATTTCCTGCATGTTGCAGAATGGTCGAAATATCCATCGTGATCCGTGGGATCGACGGGTTGCACCCTTCGAGCGAATCGTTCCTATCGGTCGTCGAAAAATGGATTTCAATGGCGCAATAATTTCGACGCGCGCGGTTATCGGCGTGCGATCGGCCGGCTGCGTCGAAAGATAATTCAAGGCAAACTAATTTCACGAGTGCGCGCGGTATGACGGTAAATCCGAAAGGTCAATAAATAATGGGTAGATCGTATCGCGTCCGCCAGTTTATGAAGTGCCGTTTGTTTACCCGCTAAGCGTGTATGTCCAGATGAAATTCAAGCGTATCTGTTACACGGACGCGGCCTCGTTCCGACACCCCCGAATTATATACCGCTCAATTTTTCCCACCCTCTCCGCTCACCCCGCGAGCCTTGTTCACGGCTGTTACAGTACGGCAAGATATCTCTGGCCATTTCGAAGATTTACCTGAATCGCCCACGAAATCCGCGCCCGGGTTGGCGCGCCATAGATCCACTAGGGATACCTCCGACTATACGTCTTGCCCGTCGACATATTGCCGATTACCGACTGCGTGGAAAAAGTCCCGCAAAAAATAAGTGAATTTCGATAGGTGCCATTTCTCTACTCGCTCCGTGCTTTAGCGGACGAAGCTGTTGACCTACTCTGTATCGAGCAGAGGATTTCGTAGGAGACAAATGGCTTCTTTCTGAAAGAACGAAAAAGACTCTCCAATGAACTGGTCTTGTGACGCTTAAAAAAGTCTCCAGAAGAAATACTCGCGGATGCAACGTTTGCTCAGCCAATTTCAACCCCTGTGACGATATGCGCTTGACGTCAGGGGCGTTCAAGTTTCACGGGACACCAGTTCATTACGATGGTAGACGCGTCGGTGATTTCGGAAGCCACGGGGTCGGCGATACCGTGGCCGCATTAAAGCGCAGAACGGCAGGAGAACGGCTTATTAGTAAAAAGCATGACAAACGACTCGTGGTTTACCCAGGCTTAGCCTCGTGGACCAACCCCAGTAGGGCCGTAACCAGCATGCAACACGGTGCGCCGTGATATATGGCGATTTTTAGTCACGCCTTTATACAGATATAAATCCCCTCGGTTAACGTGTAGCTCCCCAGATTCCCGTAAGCACGCGGCCGATATCATTGCGGCCCGTGCAACGACGCCTCGTTACCCGGAGGTTACGGAATTTTCAGATTTACAGCGTCGATTAACGTCGATCATCGCGACTGTCGCTCTGGTGCACAAGGATCACGCAAAATTTAAATTCAGATATCAAGTTTCTCTAGTGAAAGGTGTAGAGTATAGGGTATAGTACACAAGTGATCAAATCCTGGCGTGATAATTGGAGAAACAGAAGATGGCTTTTCCTGAAATATTTTCTAAATTTAAACTACTCTCCGAAAGTTAATCAATTTTTTCCTGGGCTTGTTTTATGGTAGCTTTTAACTTTAAAGTCTCTTCTTTCCAACGAGACCTTAAAAATTGATGTACGATTTTTTTTCGCCAAGTTATCGCACTCTGAGTGGAAAGTGTGACTCCGCTATCAGGATCTAGATATCGAAAAAATTACTGATCTTTGAGCTGCTGTTAGTTTATGAAAAAAAATCGTACAGCAGTGAGCCTGGACTCATTGTAAAGAGCAAAGCCTCTACTTTTTTGTCCCTGAATTGAATTTTACTGCAGTCCCTTATGTACTTGCATAAGAGGTATAAAAGTGAAGGTGGTGTTTTCCCCTAAAAATACTTCTAGGAGGATTTCCAAAAAATCTAGGAGCCACACTAGGTATTTACACAAGTATAGCGGAACTTCGATTAACTAAAGCACTTTACGGACTGCAGTTGATTACCACACGAATTTCTGCATGTTAATTAAATTACGATCCGAGTTATGAAAGAACACAATTCGAGCCACGTTTGACATGGCCCTGTTTCCTCGTCGCACGTGTCGTTTAATCTCTAGTACATGTCGTTATCCGTCCCCGCTAATAAACCGAGGCTCCCCCGATATTCATTAATCTCCTGGCTCAGGAGGGCCAGGAAGTCGGTCAAAGCAGCGCATAACCGTGATCTCAATCGGTGAACCAGGATCTTCGGTTGCACGACCAACAGCCTAATTCGCTAATCCGCGAGGGCTTGTCTTCGATCATCATTATGCGCGATTTGCTAGGCAGCACCAGAAGGAGGGAATGGGACCTGGCACGAGGCAACAATGATTAATACGCCAAGTCATGGTGAGCTAATCCTCGATGCAAAATAGGACTAGGAAACTTGGCAGACTCCTAAAAAATGAGGATTGAAAAACGAGAGACAAAGGAAAACATCACGTTGTATGAAAATAATTCACCATGCAGCACAGACACACTTTGATTGAAAGAAAGACCAAACTTTCCCACACTTGATTTCCTCTGAAAGTCCGACTCCCATAATTAGTCGGTAATAGCTAGAGCACGAGTCTTGTTACGACAAATTGCGATCTAAATTTGAATCTAACTTAACACTCTCTGCGCTATTTGTTACGACGTTTTGCTGTAAACCAATCGTCTGGCCGTTAATGGCTCGCGAGGAGGCACCGTTGTAAATCATGAATTCAGAGATCAGCCCATAGGCAAAGTGCCCGGCCATGAGGGTGGGACTCCAGTTACCCTTGGTCGTACCTTCGGGCCTGTGGGCAGTGGGCTCTCGTAAAATCATTCTCTAATAATCTTGTGGCACCGAAAGAAACGAGCCTCTCTGCCATAGGTTTGCAGGTGTAAGTGTCGACTTTATGGCGTACTTTTTTTAACAGCCATTAACAAACCTCGAGCGAGATCGTTTAATAAGTTAGGTTGGAGGCGGGGCCCGCGGGAAAACGGGCCCGAAAAAGTTCGTGGAAGATGCGAGTGAGGTGTTAATAAGCAAGAACCAAGATCGTTATTGGCTCGAAATTCGAACAATTGGACCTGTCGAATTTTTTACAACGGTGGGATTCCTGCTGCTTAAAACGGGTCGAAATAATAAAATATCTTCTCATCTTTTAAATGAACTGGTCATTTAAGCGTGCGTTATTACGTGGTCTGTTTCGTGGTTTCGTTCCCAGAAAGAAAGAGCGTCTAAACTGGGTGATTACAAGGATGGCCCTAAAGTTCCAGGCTCGAGGATCGATCGAGGAACAAACGAGACGGTCGTCACTCGAAACTACCCTGTTCTCGCCTGTTCGTTGCCGACAAACAACCCCGCCGCTCATCCTACGCTCCCTCTTTTTCAGGGGCTCGGCTCTCATTTGGCGGGGCCGATCGTTCACCGGTGAGAGCGTTCCAGTAATTTGCGTTAACGCCTCGTCGGTTTACGCTCGCGACCGGAAGCGATAGGTGCGGGCTCGCTCGCCCCGTAAACAGCGCCGATGAGATACTTAAAAGTAACTTTTGCAACGATCGACCTATGATAGCGCACGCTCGCGAACGATAACCGTGTCGGGGGATCTGCCAATTATTGCCCTTATCTACGGCCACGGTGTATTTGTTTATTGAATGACGAGAGGGCTTGGAGCGTGACATGGTAACCGAACGCTTCAATCAACCCTGTCGTTTTCCGCGCACTTATGCAACCAGCCGAACCCCGTTTCGTTTCGCTCCTCCTTTTCCCAGCGTGGAAAGCGGAACGAAAACTCGTTTCAGGAAAGCGGTAGCGTCGAGGAAAAAGCCGCTCACGAATCCATCTAAGCCGCGTCACTGAACTGCATTCTGTATTGTCTAGGAGAGTTTTCAGGAAGCGAAACCGATAACGTGCTTCTTTGGAGAGCGAACGATTTGAGCGTAACGGAGTAATGGGTATAGAATCTTCAAAGGGGAGTCCTTAACCGCGGGGGTGCCGATTGAGCCGTAGCTCGACTCTGGAACCTGTCGACACTCCGTCTCGCTTTCATTCTATTATCCACGCGTTTGGGGGGCCTCGAGACTAATTTCTTCGCGCCAGAATTTCGCTTCGACACGAAATAGGTACTTAATAAACTACTTTGACCCTCAGGTGTTACGGTGAGAGTATCACAATTCTACTAAAAAATATCATTAATAATAATACTATACGAAAATTGCCATGATTTTTCAATTTAAGGTCTCGAAATTATCCATGCAAATATTGCATATTGAATAATAAATTGAACCATCCCACTGTACCAATCGAGAGTAAGATACGATAAATTTTTAACAATGTAACGGAAGTGAACTCACCGCTGCTGAATCGAAGCGCTAAGGCTTTGGTGACCGGATCCCAAGACGGATATCTCTGTCCACAGGGGGTACTGGTTCATCCTGCTGTTTCTTCAAGAACACGTCAGGCTTTGTTCACACAACAATCGTGCAGCTCGTAATCACCGTTCAGTGTCGTGACACTGACTGCAATAGACTCGGTAGCTCTGCTCGGCTAAAAGTGATTTAGGATTGCGGAACGAAACGAACAAGGTTACGACGGATGAGGGACTATTTACAGCAGAGGCTCATAAACGACGCGTCGCGACTTTCCCAGTGGTAGCGAAGGGAAAGGTCCTTAGCTACTGGAGCTCGTAGATTTCCGGCGCGTTATTGTATACATGCCAGATCCTGTCATAAATTTTGTCTGAAAGCAGGGAGCCTCTGATGTCGCTTGACGGTTTACTTAAAAATAGTCGGGCCAATCATCGTTAGAAGCACCTGAAAAAAAAACATGAAGAGTTATTATTCTTCTGCAGGTGAAATGGGTCATGTCACAAGCTAATAGTGTCGGATTCAGTTTAAATATTCATATTCAAATAACGTCATATTCAATTTAAATATTTAAATTCATATACTCTCAGATTGAATTTAAATATTCAGATTCAAATGATATCAAATTCAATTGAAATATAAAAGGCTTTTGAAGTTCCAAGTGCAGAGGAATTCGGCCACCTTCCGGAGCACTATCTCTGATTTATAGCCGAATTGTCAAGCTCGTAATTCAACGGTGTTGAAGGCACTCCAGGAAACGCTAATAGTCGTTAATTTCCTCGTTGAGTCCTGGAACACGTGGTCCAGATCGTGGCGAGAGGAAATGTCGAAAAACCTTTGGCTGCCACGTGCTGGGAAAGGCATGTGCTGGAAACTCCACGGTGCATATGGGCAGAGGAGAGGCAGGCCTCTCCAGAGTCATTGTGTTATTTTTTCAGACTGAAGTCTCGCGAGAACAGCGCCAGGGAGAATTGTTTTTGAAACCGAATACATTTCCACGGGCAGACGTTTACGCGCAGAAACTTCTTCGCATTCTGGCAGACGGTCGAGGTTATTAAAGCGCCGATATATCGAAAATGGATCCGAGCAGAGGGCGGCCGTTCGATGGAACGATTTTCGAGGACGAATGAAACGGAAGATTAAAGGAAGCCTCCCTGAAAATTCCGGAATAGTTGCCGTGCATTGCGTTGCCCCGTTCGGATTAGCGCGTTCGAAGCCAAACGATAACCGGCGGAATTTACGTTCCGCTTAAGAGAAAACTAATAAACGTTTAATTTAACGAAACAGAGACGATTGCAGCGAACTTTCCCGACGGGGCCTCTGAAACTCCGCTTCCGTTCTCCACCCTCCTCCCACTCTCCTCACGTGCTCGCACCAACAATGCCTCGCTGTACGCTCTACCTAAAATCCGTGTGCAATTAGCCGCCGCATTCTATTAAAACAAAGCCTCTGGGCTCTTATAAACGAATCAATTTCCCTATCGCCGCTTCTCGATTATTGCGTGGATGCGCCACCTTGAAACGCCGGCGAAAACGTATTCCGTTTGCTTCTGCAAGATCAAATCCATCAGAGGAAATTGAAGTTGATCTAACTTTGAAATCGTTGCGTGAACGATGGAATTATGCTAGTAGAATAATGTATCGAGGTATTAGTTCAGAGCAAACATGCGTCGAGGGAATACGAGGGTACGAATGTGTCAAATTATACAACCTGGTATAGTAAAGACATATGGGACATTTTTTTAAATCAATATGCATGTTCAAACACTGAAAAATCTATTTGATAAATCGTATATTTTTTGGTTATTACTTATTTCATGTTTTTTAAAATGGTAAATCAAATGTGTCTCGTACTCTTATAACCCCCTGTATAATTTTCGCAATTAACATCACTTTAATTAAATATACGTACACCATAGTAAGACGAAACAGGATTACAACGCAAACGAACCTAGGTGTGATTAAGTTTGCCGCGTTATCGAGCAGACAGAGATCAAAGATTTAATTTCACAACCCTCGTTATTTTATAGGAGCAGGCTTTAAAATGGCCTGCGACGTGGGCAAACACGAGAGCCGTTCGTTTGGCAACGGGCAAAACCGTGCAGCAATGCTTTATCGGATAGGATTGATATACGCGCGGCGGGGCAGTGTGCTCGCAGGAACAAGATAATCGATTCAATGAAGCCATATTTTATTAATATACCCGGTGAGAAAATGTGAAATCCATACAGCGACCGAATGGCGATGTCTGCGTGCGCCGGTGATCACAAAAGGTTACCAGAGGCTAATTCGAAGGGTTGAGGGAGGTAGTGAATCGGCCAGCCGCGTAAAATCACAGCTAGGAGGTGGATAATAAAGAGCGGACGCACACAGCGTCGCTTTTAATTCGAGCCTCTGCATTTGATCTAACCTTTTATCGGGCACGGCGGAAAACGAGCGTTCCATCGGCTGTATTATTTCACGCGACCGAGGACTCGGCTACCGTCACGCGCTGCACTTTTTATCCAGTAACCTTTGTTATTAGCCCGACAAAAATCTCGCTGTGATTGTATTCGCTGCCATTTTTCGACCTTTCGCGCGCTCGATCGCCCGATACAGTTGTACCATAAAGATTCAGTTGGATTTTCAGCAAATTGATGACGTGTGAAGTTTGCAAACGATTTTACGTACACTGACTTCCAAAAGTACGTTCAAATTCAGTAAAGAGTTTAATCTCTGCAATTGAATTGGAAAACAACTGGCAATGAGATACTGTACACCGGAGAACACAATTATAGATTGAATTCGAGGGAGAGATGAGAAATAAAATCCTTGAAGTATCAACACCTGATTCCAAATCTCATCTTGGCACGACTTCCCTCCGTCTCGCCATAGTTTCAAACGCGAATGTCTGTCACAATTTCATCTGAAACTTTTTAACGAACTTCCTCGCGAACTTCGGCTAGGATAATTAAATTAACGAAACCACCGTCTGTTAGCGAGGCTGCAACGCGTTCAACGCGTTTATCCAGCCCGTTTCCTGAGGGATGATCGTCGCTTTACGACAACCACATGTTACCGAGGAAGTCGTCTCGAGGAAAACGTCCCGTGACGTTTCCTGGAGCGTGGGTCTCGTCTGAGACTTCGGTGGCTGCCACCTGCCCTGAAATCCCCGAGGAACGACGACAGCCGGGGGAAGGGAGGTGGGTGGGTTCTGAAACTCGAGAAAATCCTCCGCCTTCAGGAGCGTCGGGAATCCTGTTACGGAACGCGCCACGTGGCGAGTGCATGTTAACAGCGAGCTCGAATGCCGATTCTCCGCCGTCGTGTTTATTCGCTCGGGTTTTCGCGGAAAGTTCGAACACGGGCCAGACCAGTTCCTCGAGTTACGCTCCCACAAAATTCTGAGGTCACAGTGTCACGTGGAGCCGCTAGCCAGCTTCGAATTCACGAGTTCTGCGGAAACGAGCTTCGAATCTCACTTTCGGAGTCCTGCCCTTGAATGCCAGAAGGGCGAGTATAAAAGAGAGCCAGGCCGAGGTTCCTCCCCGAATCCTGTAAATAGCGACGCGAGGCAACCGATGACGCAACGCACGTGTTCCTTTGACCCTTGCGGTTCACCGGCCGGCTGTTTTATAAGGACACCCGTCGATAAATTCACGCGAAGGCACGGGAGGAGCTCGCCACACCCCACTTTGGTCCGAGGTCTCGATAAATTATCCCGGGGGATGACAGAGACATTATCATCCGAGGGAGTAATAAAAAGACTGGACTCCTCGCCAGCGTTACTTAGCAATAATTCGCGTCTGAAGGTTCGTAGGGGTGAAAAGAAGGGAGCTCGAGATGAACGTAGAAAATGGGGCAGTAAGAGGGAGAGTGGAGGAAAATGAGAGAAGGCTGAAAGGCAGCGTAGGACACCCAGAAATAAAAGAATATTATTAATAATAGCTAAAGGTGCCTGTCAATGCTGTATGATGACGACGTCGTACAGTAAGATGGCATGGCAAAGTAGTGAAAGATGAGGGGAGAAAGAGACTCAGTCCTCGCATCCTTGGTCACAAGGGCGCGCGAGATGTCGGGCAGATGCCAAAGAGAAGAATTTGTACAAAGCCACGGACCCGCAACAATAGAAGCCTGCCGTGGCCTGGCCACATCGGCGATTCACGAGATGATTTATCGGATCGTATTTGTTGGTAATACCGGAAAACACAATCGGGCCCGGGCTTAGCTCGATGATCTCCGTGGATAAAGAGACCAGAAGGGAGGAGTCCTCGTTGAATTATGTCGAGCCACTGACGTGGCTCACTGACCACAAAGATCTCGTCGTTGATTTCGAAACCCCCTCCCTCTTCCCGAAATGTTCGAGAAATGGCCAACGAAGGCACGTCCCTCGAGGCGTGGAATCATTTCGTCAGGTTCGCGCGAGCCACTGGACCAAAGATCGAGATTAATTCAACAACATCCCAGAGTATTGTGCGGTGCATGCTCTCGCAAGCTTGCTCTTGCAAGCGAAGTCGAGCAGCCGAGCGATTGAATTTATAACAGGCCGAGCTAACACGATTCGAACTTTCGCGAAACTCTATCGGGCTGCGGAAAATTCTGATCGACCGTTAATCGCGTTCCTGCGATCGGAGAATTGTTCGCGATGAGCGTGAAGGAAAACGAGCTTTCGTGCCGCGTCAATTACGAATCCGCGGGCCTGTTAAGACGCCGTTGAGAACTACGTAATCTCGTTCCGAACACTAGGAAGATCGCGAGGATCGGTTGATTGACTCGTGTAATGCATTCCTGATGAGTCTAAAGATCCTCCTGGCAGCTGCTTCGCCTCGGGCTATGCTGCACTGTATATGACTCGCTGCAGCTCCACGTCGAACCTGATTAAAGCGCAATACATTACAGCATAATTCTCTCCCGTGAACAATTACGAAAAGTTTGAATACCGCGGGAATATTTGCACCCTTCTTTGGACTTTGGTCTTGCCGTGGTTCGTTCAAGAATTCGCGCGTCTGGAACCGAAGGTATCGATGTCTCTCGTACGATAATATCGTTTGTTTTACGTGCGTTCCAAAGGGTCCTTAATGAGGCTGTGGCACGTCTCCTGTCTGGTGTCTCAGGTATCTGGCGTAGGGGATCGACAGGAAAAGTGTCGAAAGTATGCAAACTATGCAGGAAGAGCGCTCCCAAACGCGCCACTTTCTGGGAGGTGCTTCAATAAAATGGCCTCGTTAAATTCTCCCCGCACACCTCCAGTGCACGTCACTCTGCATGATTCTTTCATCAACTCTGCTGCTTTCTATTACCATATTCTCTATTCTGTATAGCTTCACGCGTAGGTCTTTGTAACAATGTGCTCGCTTCGAAAAGGTCGTTGGTCGTCGAGAATGGGCCATTCGAGGATCCATCGACTCGAAACGGAAGAAATTCGGTGAACGTAGGTAGGTGAGCAGCATAGTCGGCCACCGACAGTCCCCACGACATTTCCACTGTCTTCTTTCGTGAAACAATGCCTGGGAGCTAGAGCTCGCGACGATATCTCACGGTAACTGTAACGACAATGGCAGGAAGGAGGCGGTCGATATCCAAACGCCTCGACGCAGCATTACGATGACGTTTCCGTCATCTGTGACACCTACGTCGGACGTATGACGGCAGAATACACTTTCCGCCGACTCCGGAGTGCCCGTAACTCTCACATGTTTTATGGAGCGAGTTTTCCATCAACTTGGACCAGATATTCCTCGAGGAGTAAGGCACACCGAGACTGTCGCGCGAAAAAGCAAAGCACGAAACGACACGATGGGCCGTGAAGAAAGTGCAATCCAAGATTGCGACAGTAAAAACAGACAGCAAGGCCGATTTTCATGGTAAACAGAGCTGCCATCTCAGACAGAGGCTAATGATGCGCTATTCGTTTTCTTACTGCTAGGGGCCGACGACTCGACGGTGGGAGACCGAGAGAATCGGGGGAGTAAACAGGAGGCAACGAGGCCGAAAAGTTGGAGCATAGTCGCAACGAGGTCAGATATTAAAACGACTCTAGGGGCAGGTAAAGCGGATGCCAGCGAGAGATTCTCTTCCACAATATACGAAATCGCCGGAGCGTCTGGAAGCTCCGCGGATTATGCGAGGATTATTAAGTCCAAGGAGGCAGCGGCTCGTTGGAATCGGAGTTCCTGTTTTTCAGCCAACCACTCCCGCACCGCTCGTCATCTTCTTAAGACCGTCTCCGTTCTCAGCTATCCCCTTTCATCGTACAGGTTCCCGTGAAATCGAGAGAGACGCCGCGGCGGAGGGTGATGGCAGGGAGAGACGTCTGCCACCCTCTTCGGAACATCCAATTTCTCAAAGAAGTTTACGGGCATAGAGCGAGGAAAATTGCCCGTTATATATTAAAGACGTCTTTAGAATGGTAAACAGAGTGACTTCCTGCGGGAACTTATGCGACAGTCCTCTGCCAGAGGATTATCAGACGTGTCTCCCTTCCGCGCCGTCTCACGCTAGTCTCCTCTTTGAGGAAACGCCGGCATCATCGAGAGGGTGAGCGACGACTCTGCCTAATTTTCTTCCCTCCCCCGCCATGGTTAGGGTGCGCGCGATGCGAGCAACTTTTCAGCAAAGGGATATGAGATCTTCGGATGAAAGGGACCTGCCAAGACATCCTGCCGTTTATTACCCCCCTTTTTTGCTGCACCGCCTTCAGCTTCTACGAGACTATCCAACCCCAATGCCTGCCTATTTTATTATTGCCTAAGGGAGTTATCACTGCTGTTGCCTAGTTTTCGTAGGATTAAGTAATTCTAGAGAGACCGTTGAAATTCAGCGAAGAAGTAACTATTCCTTAGCCAGAATCCTTAGCACTGAATCAGTTAAAAAGAGTGCGACAATTTCTCGGCAAGGAATCCGCGTAAAATTAAACGCAGCCACTTGCAACAAATTCCAAAGTTTCCTGCGCGTTTCCGAGTCCTCTAGGAACGATTTGCGGGAGCTACAGCGTGGCGAGTAAGTTTGCGAGAAGGCGCCGAGGGCTGATAAAAAGCTGGAGAGCGGGAAATTCACAGAAGCAGCGGAGACAGGTTAAAGACGGTAGTTTTACGGTGCTGTGGAAACCTCGTGTCCGGGCGGAACGGGCATCGAACTCGGCAAATACTCGGCAAATACTCGTCGAACACGTTAATGAATGTTTTCGCGTTTTCCTCGAGGAGAGCGGCACTTAGAGACGAGTGAGAACGGTCGAGGGTTGTTTTTCGGCAATTTCTTCGTCCGGTTTCCAGCGGCGGCTCGCGAGACGCTATTAGCTTCGTCACGAAGAGACTCCTCTGGCACGCGAGCACTTTTCCACCTGGCAGGACGTTGATCGATCGTCCTTAAAATTCGCTGAACCGGCGCGGGTTTCCGCTGGAAAGTCAGCAACGGAGACCGTCTCGAAATATGACTCGTCCGGAAGATTTCGTTAGTACGAACGAGCTAAGTGTATCCCACGGAACGAATTTACATGCTCGTGCTCTTCCCCCTTCGCCCCGTCTCTTCCCTGCTACCTCGATGATCGACCTTTCCGTTCCCCCTCCCCGTCTCGTGTCTATTCAGCCCGCCAAGATCTCGGATTTAAAATTTAAATAAAATCAAGTTCGTACTGCGGCTCGACCGGGGTTTCCTGATTCTCGCAGAAGTACCGGCTCTTTCAGCGGAAGGAATTACCAAGCACGTATCTCGGATCAAAATATTAGCTGCGTTGAATGGAGAGACGGCCCGAGGAGAGGGAGCCCAGGCTGTAATACCAAAGTCGCGTAGCCGCGGTAGCGAGAGGACGACGCGCAGCGGGTCGGTACGTGGCATTGACGTCGAAGCTGCGAGGTAGGCACCCCGCCTCGCTCTATAAGAAGGATTCGAAAGAGGGAAGAAGTCAGACGTCGCGGCTGGCGACGGGAGGAATAGCTAAATTCTGAGAGGAGATATCCGAGACATCGAGAAATCACCTTCACTTCCTGAACTCGACATTCGCCTGGAGACTTCTCCTAGAAGCCTCTCGAGCGGTAAGCAACAGAAAGTCTCGTTTACACAGGTACCCAGTCGATCTCTGCGTTCGTCGTCGATTTACGATCATCCAACCGCCGTCGTTCCAGGCTTCAGGAATTCCGTCGAATCGCTGCGCGTCACCGTTTAATCCGGCAATTATCCCCGCTGCAGGTCGCGGGGGAAAGAAGCAAAAAGGGTGAGCCGGGCGTAATGTCGTCGAGCTGGCACGTAACCGCGATCAGTTTCAGGGAGCGTTCACTGCGCGGCAATAAATCGTCGGGCAAAAACAAAACGGCGCAGTTTCCCCGATGCCGCAGCCTGTGCTCGCGAACCACGAGATAGAATCGCGGGGCAGACGCGTGCACGAGCCCCTCCGCGGAGGGAAGCTTTCCAGGGGCGAGGGGTCGCTCGGACGACGTACAATACAAGTATAATAATTTATGGTGTGAGGTGGTAGGTAACAAAAATAATAATTCACTCCGTAAATATATACCACACTCTTTTAATCGTCAAACCTACGACGTGAAAAACAAGTACAAGAAAAAAAAACTGAGCGATAGCTCGACAGCGACCTGGCGGGTTCGAGTCTCGGTCAAGGAATGTCCCTTCAATACGCGCGGAAAAATTACCTGGCACGAAACGCAGGCCTACATACATCTGGTTCCCAGATGGGTAACCTTGGCGAAAACTCCTCGCTACAAACCTTCGGGAAAAACCCCGGCCGACTCGTCGCTTTCCGATTTTATGATAGGGTGAATGGTAGTGCTAGTCGCTACATCACCCCCCCACTAGTAATTCACTGTAATTACGAAAAGAACAATTAGCTATCCTAATCTATTAAACTTTAGCAGTGACTCTTAAAAAAACAAATCTAAAACAATTACGGAAAACCGGCTTGTAACCTATCGGGAAACCTAACACGTCTGCCAGATCGCGTAGTGAAAGGCGCTGTTGTGTCTGTATTCGGCGCTGGTACAGTTGGTACTGTGTTGGTGTGGAACGAAGTTCTTACAACTGATGAACCGGCAGTATTGCTCGTTGACGCAAAATCAGACGGTACGGAATTACTGTCTGGTATAATTTGAGTACGGTCCGGTTGTATCGGAATATCTTCGGAAACTACATACGCTGGTTTTAATCTGTTAATTGAAACCACCGTATGCTTGCCACGAATGTTAATAGTAAACGTCTTTTGATTCCGACTTATGACCTGATACGGTCCATCGTATGGCTGTTGCAAAATTGATCTTGACGCATCGTGACGAAGAAAAACCTGATCACAATTCTCTAAATCTTTGTAAACAAATATCCGTGGGCTACCATGACACAACGCTTCAGTAGGACCGATATTCCGGAAATATTCCCGCAAATCCTTCACGAAAGTTACTGAATCCGAGATCGCAGACGGTGTCAAAAATTCGCCAGGCAACCGTAGGGTTTCGCCATACACCAATTCCGCTGAAGTAGCCTTCAGATCCTCCTTCCAGGCTGAGCGAATGCCCAGCATAATGGTCGGAAGGACCTCCGTCCACCGACTATGTTGATAGCATCTAATAGCGGCTTTAAATTGGCGATGAAAACGTTCGACCATACCGTTTGCCGCGGGGTGGTAAGCCGTGGTGTGCCAATGGGTCATTCCTAGCAACGAATTCAATTCTTTGAAAAGGTGGGACTCAAACTGCCTACCTTGGTCGGTAGTCACTCGTAACGGAATTCCAAAACGGCAAATCCACGCTTCGTAAAATGCTCGTGCCACGGTAGCAGCCTCCTGGTCGCGCAAAGGTATGGCCTCTGGCCACCGCGTGAAACGATCGACACAGGTCAGGCAATATCGATACCCCTCAGAAACGGGTAGAATCACAATATCCACGTGGACGTGTTCGAACCTCGCCGAAAGTTGCGTAAAAGAACCTATAGGTGCAGCCACGTGTTTATTAATTTTAGACCGCTGGCATGGAATACAACTTCGAGTCCATTCTCGACAATCAGCTTTAATCGACGGCCAAACGTAGCGCTGCGTTACGAGCTTGACCGTCGAATTAATTCCGGGATGCGAAAGACCATGCAACGCGTTAAACGCAGTTCGACGAAAAGGCACCGTAAGGAATGGTCGCACACACTCCGTCGACACATCACAATATATTTTCGTACTCGAACCGGGAATCGCCAGCAGTTTCAACGATAACCCGGAAGATTCTTGTAAAAACGCTTGTAATTCTGGGTCGGTAGCCTGAGACGTTGCCAATGCTTCAAAATTTATGGCTTTTTCCACCGTGTCAATCCTAGACAACGCATCCGCGACAACATTATCGCGTCCTGATACATGACGAATGTCAGTAGTAAATTGGCTAATATAACTTAATTGCCGTATCTGTCTCGGGGTATGTTTATCCGATTTACAATTAAATGCAAAAATTAAAGGTTTGTGGTCAGTATACACTACAAAGCTTCTGCCTTCAAGAAGATGACGAAAATGCTTAATAGAGGAATAAATAGCTAATAGCTCTCTATCAAAAGTTGAATAATTTTGCTCTGTTTCTGAAAGTTTGGCTGAAAAGAAGGCTAAAGGTTCCACACTATTATTGACACGCTGGTGGAGGGCTGCGCCAACCATAATATTTGATGCATCGCAAATAAGCTCTACCTGTGCGTTGGGTTCTGGATAAGCTAACAAAGCTGCTTGCGACAAGCTCTCCTTGCACTGACGGAACGCTTCCCGTGCCTCCGGTGTCCAAACCACCGGTTGGCTACCCTTAATATTCGAAACTAACAGCTCGTTCAAGGGGGCCTGAACCTGCGCCGCTCTCGGTATAAAACGCCTATAAAAGTTCACCATCCCTAAGAAACGACGCAACTGTTTCGCTGTTTCTGGTTCAGGAAAACTTTTAATTATTTCGACTTTGTCATCTAATGGACGTGTCCCGCTATCCGACACGATATAGCCAAGGAATTTTACCTCTGACTTCCCAAAAACGCATTTGCTTGGATTAAGCACGATATTATACTGCTTGAGACGATTGAATAAAATCTCTAAATGTTTTAAATGTTCTTCCTCAGACTCAGATGCAACCAAAATATCGTCAATGAAGGCATAGCAAAAATCTAACTCTCTTACTACCTCGTCCATGAACCTTTGGAACGTCTGTGCGGCGTTCCGTAAGCCAAAGGTCATGACAAGAAATTCAAATAGTCCAAATGGAGTGACAATTGCAGTTTTTGGAATGTCTTCGGTTGCTACAGGTATCTGATTGTAAGCGCGTACAAGGTCAATAGTTGAAAAAATACGTTTCCCTCTCAACGATTGTGCAAAATCGTGAATATGACGGACAGGATAGCGGTCGGGTACCGTACGTGCGTTAAGCGCGCGATAATCGCCGCACGGTCGCCAAGAATCGCTACCCTTTTTCGGAACTAAATGTAACGGAGAAGACCAGTTACTCTTCGAAGGGCGCGCAATGCCGAGTCGCAACATCACTTCAAACTCTTTTCTAGCAATACTCAGCCTATCCGGTGCAAGACGTCGTGGCTTGCAGGCAACGGAAGGTCCAGGAGTGGTCTTGATATGATGGCGAATGCTGTGCTTAATCTCCGCAGGTATTCCTCCAGGCTTCGTTATCTCCGGAAACCGTTTAAGCAGGGCATGGTATACAGATCCACCATGAACCGTTTTGATGGAACAGGGTTCGGCTCCAACAGCTGCTCCTTTCGACGCGATGTTAGAGAGCTGGTCGATCAAACAGCGATTTCGCACGTCCACCAACAATCCAAAATGGGCCAAAAAATCTGCTCCGATGATTGGTCTGGAAACATCCGCGATCACAAATCTCCATGTAAAATCCCGACGGAGTCCCAAATTTAGCGTCAGGGTAGTCGTGCCGTACGTCGCAATCGCGGTACCGTTCGCCGCAAAGAGCTCGTACGCCGCCTTCGAACATGGGCCGCGAATAGACTTGCGGGGAATTACGCAGAGGTCGGCCCCAGTATCGACCAAAAATTGCGTCTTTGATTGACGATCGTTGATAAAAAGACGACACAACGTCGGGCAGGAGCCGCTAGTCGTCATTAACGACTGCCCCGAGTGTTTCCCTGATTGTATGTACACGGCTGTATACACCGGTGCGCCTTATCAGCATAATTGTAATGGTACCAGCACATACCATTCGACGCATGATCTCTAGAAGGAGTTCTTCTTCTTGATGTACTTCGACGTCGTCCTCGACCGCCGCTGTTGCGGAAAGGTCTATCCCTACGGGAGAATCGCAATTCTGCGATTTGGCCCTTCAAGACTTCCGTTTGTTCTTGAAGTGAGATAATGAGCTGCATCATACGCTCCGTAAGTGTCTCACTCTGACTGGAATGAGCGGTTTCGGCGACCACAGAACGGCCTGGGATTGTATCGCATATCGCATCCGCCAACTCAGCAACTTTATCCAGCGCTGTGTCCTTCTGCGTCACCAAAATTGCCTGCACATTCACCGGTAAACGTCCGATCCAAAGAGTTCGCAGCAAAGATTCGGACACACACGTTCCGGCCAGGCCACGCAAATGCCGCAAAAATTGTGACGGCTTCCGATCGCCGATCTCTTCATGTTCTAGCAATCTACGAGCCTTTTGCTCCTGCGAGACACTTAGACGTCGAATCAGCTCAGTCTTAAGAGCTTCGTATAGGCCAGATTTCGGGGGATCCAAAAGGATATCGCGAACTTCCGCGATATATCGCGGTCCTAAGGCACCCGTCACATAGCTGGCTTTATGAGCGTCGGACACGATCCCGGCAGTCGCGAAATTACGTTCCAGTATACAGAACCACAGTTCAGGATCACTCGGAGTAAATTCCGGTATTCGGAAACCGACACGATCACCAAGGGGCGCGAGAGCGGGCCCTGTAGAAGCACTAGCAGCACTTTCATTATCTGGCATCGTTATAATGTTTTACCACACACGGCACAGTTCAATGTTCACAATTCACGTAGTACCCGATTACGCCTGGCTCCGAATCACGTCGGGGTCACCACTGAGGTGGTAGGTAACAAAAATAATAATTCACTCCGTAAATATATACCACACTCTTTTAATCGTCAAACCTACGACGTGAAAAACAAGTACAAGAAAAAAAAACTGAGCGATAGCTCGACAGCGACCTGGCGGGTTCGAGTCTCGGTCAAGGAATGTCCCTTCAATACGCGCGGAAAAATTACCTGGCACGAAACGCAGGCCTACATACATCTGGTTCCCAGATGGGTAACCTTGGCGAAAACTCCTCGCTACAAACCTTCGGGAAAAACCCCGGCCGACTCGTCGCTTTCCGATTTTATGATAGGGTGAATGGTAGTGCTAGTCGCTACAGGTGTATCGAGGCATCAGCGCAAGGTGTTACCAACGCCCCCTTCTTGCTCGACTGTTCGGGCCGTCGTCACCCCCCTCTCTGTCGCGACAGCCCTTTCTACCAGAGCCTTCGTCTGCATTATCTACGCACTCCACACGTAACTACGTTGAAACAGCTCGCGCTGACGCGCTCGAAACTAATCGCGCCACGGCGAATACGGGATCCAGGATTCCCAGTGACGACAGTGGACCCTCGTTGGTGGATATGAAAATCTCGAGTCTGGACTTTGAGTCCTGCGACATGGAACTTGACAGTGCGGAGCCTGGAGATTATCTGTGTTGACAGGGGATAGTTCCTTTTATTCTTGGACTACCTACAGTCATTATAGTGGTTATCCTTTAGACTCTACACTCCAGACAATTTTCTGAGAGATAAACCAATTAGAGGGCCTTTTTGTAGATTCATTTTCTTGGGACAGATAGACGTATCAGAGGCTTTTATTTTTACATTTTATCTAAATTGTGGTGTCAATAAGATGCCCTGCAACAGATACTCGCTATAACTTTGCGTCCAGTTCTCAAAGGGTGCGGTTTAAGTGAAGCTGTTCACGAAATATTTGAGAAGGAAATTTACACAGTCATGGGCAGGCGTAAAATTTCATCAACAGGCAAGTTCAGTCGTGGTGAAAAAAGTGGAGACGTCGGCGTTCGTCGAGGGGCGGTATCGGCAAAAACTTAGACTCGGGTAATATGCGCCCGGAATTAATTACACAGACCCGGAAGGGCTAATCTGCATATTACGAAATTAAAAATTTCTCGACTTTAATTCACCCAGCGCAATGAATCCTAATTTCCGTTGGCCCAGCTCGCGAGGCTCGCTTCTCGCCTCGCGACTTTGAACGCTAAAGTTACAAAAACCCTGCTGATGAATCGCCTCGCAGCCGGATCTCGTTTAATTTCACCTTTATGCTCCCCACTACGGATCCAGAAGATCTAAAAAAAACAGCCAGGAAAGTGGACCTTTGCCTCTTTGCCCTGTTCGCGTTGCTATTAACTTACTAGCGCGTGATTCAGCGGTCGAAGTTCATTTCGACGAGCTTTGTCTACCCGCGAACGTATTTTCCTCGGCTCGAGATTAATCCTTGGCTCGCGTTAACCACCGAGTTTCACCGGTAATCTCCGCTCTGTCGATTTGTAACTGGCAAGCACCGCGCTGACGCGCCCGTTATTGTCATATTCGCGAGAAGGGGATCAAACGAGGGAGAGCAATGGAGCTCCATTCTTCCAAAGCCCGGTTAATCCACGCTCTTTGCCAGCCGCGTATTATACAGTTATATTTAGTCGCTGTGTACACGCTGCCCCGCTATATGCCTGGCAATAAGTTACTCCTCTAGCTGGATTTTATCGACCCGATACTCTGCCCAGTTGCTGCAAGAATCGCAGCGGAGCCGCGTTTGATGGGATCCCAGCGCTTAGGGACTTCGATTCGTATGCGGGCAAATAAGCCTCCGGGTGGAATTGCCTGCTCGTAAAGCACGCGTTAATACGTTATTATCGTAACCTTCCTTTGTCCGACTTTGGGGCGAGAACCGAATGGCCGAGAATCGATGGTCGTTTGCGTAACACCCTTGATAGGTACTCGGCAAAGGAGGAAGCTGTTCCCAGTGTGGACAGTTGCAATCGCGTGTAAGTGGAAGAGAAAAATGCGACAACCGATACGAAGCGAGTGACGTGTACGTGGACGATGCGTTAACATGTAAATCGTGTAGCACTGAAAAGGAGGTTCTTTCAGCACGAATATACGCGTTCTTCAAAGGGATGTAATAAATTTTCGCAAAGTGCTGCGCAAAGGATCGATAATCCAGAAACGTTGATACAAATAATAGCAATACCGCGCGATACAACGATAGCATCCCTTTATGCAACTGTTACGAGGGTGACTTTTATTCCGCTTTCATTTTCCCCAGCGCCTCCATTGCTGGCCGTTTAATTAACTTAATTCCCAAATAATTTATATTTCCACGCGTTTGCGGGGCGCAAAACAAAAAAGGATCGCACTCGGTGGACACGGGAAGCGTATCCAGTTGGAAATTGGTTCGGAACCCGCTCGGAAGCCCACCCCTCAGTTCCTGCTCGCGTCGCTTTCGTGGGATTACGAGCGAGCGAACGAGTCACGGAAGTTTATTTGGTTTATTACCTGCGCCGGTGTTTGCGCTTCTGTCTACCCGTTGAAATAGAGCGCGAGCCTCCCCGAAGAGATATTTAATACTTCGCGCGCAAAATGGAACGCGTTCGGATTATGTTCCGATTTAATCTGCGAATCAGGCGAGGAATTTTTCACGATAGTCAGCCAGCCGTCGGTCGGTCGCAGAGTGGGACTGCCTCGCGATAACACGGGACGGAACGTATGTAGATAATCATAAAGTGCTTTCGCTCGCGCCGCCATCCACCTGGTTGACACGCCATTTTACGGATTATAAAGATTAAATATTTCGAACGTTATTGCGTCTCATCCCCGACCGTATTATGCATCGTGAAATACTCGTTAGCCAGCCGACTCCGCGGCAGAACGCATTTTCGGCTGAAACAGGGGTTCGATTCATTCCGAGCTTTCCCACTGAAATGGCCACTCTTCAAATCCGATCAAATTCGGGGATTCATTATTATAAGCGCATCCTACTAATGGACATCGTGATCACAGCAACTCCACGCGCAGAGCTATCGATGGGCGCTGAAAGGACGACGCTTTGATGTTTCGTACCCCATGGCAGAGGAACAAGAACTACTGTCACTCGAGAAGCTGAACTTCGGTAGCGCGAAACCAGTCAGAAATAACGGGTCCAGTTAAGGATGGGCGAGAGAGAAAGAGTCCAGCGAATAGGATATAGGTTGTAGAAAGACACGGACGGAATAGTTCGGAAGCTTGCACGAAGAAGCGATTCGTGGAGGGTATAGCCGAGGAAAGGAGGGCAGCGAAACGTATGACGGGGGTCGGTCGACTTTCGCGGAATCAAGAGGGCAGGAGAGTTCCAAGTTCTTCCTTTCTTTGTTCTCCTTCCAGCCACTGAACGCTCTCACTGGCGAACTGGTAATTCCTCCTCTCGTTCGACAGTCAGCTGAAAACAGTCTTTCGCCGTCCCGCCATCGGGAAATCGGTCTGTTTTCTTCCGCACAGCCGCGTTCCGTTCCCCTTCGCTTATTTTCCATATTGCTAGACGCGCTCCATTTCCCGCCGATGGAATGCTGCGCCGCTGTTTCTCGCTTTATATCGCGAAAACGCCTTCCGAGTTTCCCTTCGCCTTTGCCACAGCGGGCATCGTCGAGTCGATTCAGGAACGCAGTATGTAACTTGAGAGCGTGGCTTGGTCAGAGGTCCCTGACCAGCGTAGCTTAATGGTACAGCTGTGAATATTGAGCTCAAAATTCTGATATCCTCAGTGGTATGCTTTTCCATCTTCGACTTTGAATTTTTCTCCATCGTTGCAGAGAACTTCCTCGATCGAATTATCGCGCGAGCACAATGCCAAGAAGGGAAGAAAAGGTAGAACTTAAGGGGTGAACTGGCACGATTTGCAGAGGGAGGAAGAATGGCCGCAGAAGCCGTCATATTTCCCCGACGTCGAACAATACCCGCCTTAAACGGTTCCCATCAGCGTTTTACAAGTGAATATTCAAAAAATCACCCCCAGGGGTGGCTGGTATCCTCTGTGGGACAGCTCTGTGGGCTAAGAACTTGAAAGAGGGGACGGAAGGCGACAGTAATCCGTCAATGGTCCTAATGGCCGAAATCTACGGATGAAAAGCGGTCGTTTACGCGCGATCCATTGTGCGGTCGAGCGACGGGACAAATTTAGCGTGAAAATATGAAAACTCGCGGACATCCACCGACAAGACGCTAGTCCCACGCGTGACTGTGGTCGGCTGGACGTGACAATGGGCTCGTCGAGTGGCTAACATTCTTCGAAAGGCAAATAGTTGACGTACGGGGTGACCAAGAAGTGGTGGATTATCGTCGACTTTTTATTTTCGAGAAATTCACCTTTTTTCTCGACTCATTTGTGATGATACTATCCATTGGGAAAAGGAGGCTTTCGATTTTGTTTTATGAGATAAACAAGTAAATTTCGTGAAGGTTTTCGACGCTTTTAGAGCACCCAGTTGGAAAATGTAACGATTCGAACTCACCGGAAAGGAGTTCTTTGACCAAGCTTCGCTGCCCGTTAATGCGATTAGGCGAGTGCGTGCTCTTGGTGAATATGCGGATTTCCAGCTTCCTGCGTCCTCTCACCTGCTCGCTAGAATCCTCCCTCGCCAGGTAGGACCCCATCGCGGACTTAATGAACGTACCTCCGTGTAGCCAACCACGCGGAAACGCCTGAAACAACGTCGCTTGTGGTCGCTCTAATTACGCCATCGGAAAAATTGGTTCCTCCGTACAATACGGTTAAACAATTATTATATTTATAATTACGTTTTCCGTGGAGAAACAGACAAAGAGAATGTTATTAGCTCGTGCGCAACAAAGGGAACTGAAATGTTGGAAGAGGAGATTGGCGAGCTCCTTTGATTGAAATACCTTCTGTACCGTCCGACCGTGCTAATTGAATCGGAAATTTATTTATCAATTATTAGTTTCGGTAACGAGCGCAAGAAAATACAAAATAAATTTGTGTATCCGGACACAGGCAGGTATTATATTTCCTGTAAAGAAATATCAATATGTTGATATTTCCAGGCAAATTCATCGTCAAAGATAATACCTCTGTGTGTCACTTAAATCGATAGTTTACGTTCAATTGGGGATTATAGGTATATAAAGGTCGCGAGCGTTCGTTTAATCCCCATTCTTCATTGATCCTTCAACCCCGAAGGGCCTCTTAATAGTCCTTTATTGAATGACCCCTTTGTGCCTTCCTTCTACCTCCTTTGGCCTCTTCCTACTCCTATACAATTGTTTGCAACTATTGCACAGACACTTTCTGCATTTCAACTGTAGTTTTCCCGTGTTGGTATAAGCCAGTATAAAACCGAACAATAATGGAAATAGTTACTTTTTCCACATCCAAGTAGAAAGCAAGCAATGACAAAGCGAAGCCCGAGTGGCAGGGGAAAAATGAAAAAAACAAATTTATCATAGTCGACCTAAAACCTCAACGGCGGAAGTAATTTGCCGGGGAATAAATTAATTAAATACCCATAGGAGCCATCGAGAAGCGCAGCTCCTGAAATTGGCCGAAACGAAAATGTGGTCCATTCGTCACCGCGGGGCCATGACGATGAAGGAGGCACAAGCAGAGGAGGGACAAAAAAATAAATGGTGACCGCGAAAGAAAACAAATGGACGCGGTGAACCCATGCATAAACGTACGAATATGTGGGCGGTTGCTTTTTTCCGGCCGACGTGCATTCAGGGGTCGGCTAAAAGTTAATTAAAAAGCGTAATGAAACGCAGCGGGCGTATCGCCGCCGGCCACCGATAATTACATGCCTTTTTTCAGTTTTTCGTTTCCACGAATCGCCAGGTGATCGTTCCGCTGGATATCTTCATGCGTGGTGAACACGATCGATCCGCCCCTCCGAAATATTTCCCAATGTAAATAATAAACGAACGAACGAATGGACGGGCTGCGCGTACGACACACGCGCGATTCCCGCCGCTAATTTTCCATTCTCATCTGCCGCGCGCGTCCTACCGCTCGCGCGTAATTTACTGATTCGACTAACTAACGCTGCCTCCGCGCTCGTTTTCATTCCCTCGAGCGAGCCGTGCTCATACCACCCCTCCCAGCTGCCCACCTGCCTCACACCCGTCGTTATATTTCCATCGTTCATTAACATATCAACCGACAGGAGAATCCGTGTGCCATCGATACGGACGCGGACCTCGACACGCGTAACTCGATTTTCCCGAGCGGTGCGAATAAAGTTTGTAGATGAAATAGACGCTAACGAGGGCGTAGGTATATAATAGACGATTCGAACGCGGACACGCCACCTGGTCAGTCCACCAGTTTGTACGATTCCGGCTGGCGTACACTCCCACGCTGTAAAATAATTTGTTGACCGGCTGTAAGTAAATATTTCATCCCGCTTTGCCGCTGCTAACGAATATTTCCGAACGCGACCGCACCACTGTCGTTTGTAACGCGGGACAGCAAAGTGTAATGCACCAGTTCCTCATCGATCCTGTAACCTGCTAATTTTCTGCTGGTTCCGTTGCTATGGGAAGGATCGTTAAACAGTATTACCTTTTGGAGCCTTTTATGGGCTTTCAAATTAGAGATTCGTTTCAGTAGTATTTAGTCCTTTATACAAAAAAAAAAAAAAAAAGGTTATAATGAGGATCAAAGCAAGAAGGATTCAAAATCGACGAACATTTTCGTCCCGATTTCACAGTTTTCAAGAGCCGACGAGTCTCCACGGACCGTCGCGCCATTCCGACTCGTGTTTATCGCCAGAGGGAGGCTGAGTGAATTAACCCTTGGTGGAACGGTGGCGAGGACGGTCCTTGAAGTGGCGAGGGCGCTGCTCGAGCGGTGGCATAGCGTTTTACGCGCGAGGACCGGCTTAATTAGAAAATGCTTGACCCTCGTAAAGTCTGGCCAGGCCGTCAGACGTGTTCCCCACGAGCCACCATCAACGCTCTCGGTATCGCCGCCCTACGTGGTCACCTCCTGTCCTCTCGCGAATATTATAATCCCCGGGGGTGGGAAGGGATGCTCTTACGCTGCCCTCTCGTAATTTCTTTCCCGGTTATTTCCTGCCGCGGCTCGTTTGAATTCCCTCGTTAACGGTTCCACGACCCTCCCGCGAATTTCGCTCCCAAATGTTTTGCCTGTGGGTCTCCCTGCTCTCGGGCAATTGCGGGAACCGCTTTTCCAAACATTTTCACTCGATATCCTCAACCTCTTTTCTCTCAAAGTACGATACAGATTTACCATTTTAAGTCGGACTAAAATTTATTTCGATACAAATGTAGATATGCGTGGGTGAAGTAAAATGAGACAACGTAGGGCACACTAAATTCAGAGGACAATGCAAGAGACACCCTGTTAATTACGAGAACAGAGGTACCTACAAGCTTTTCCGCGAGCATGAGCTCAAGGAATTCGTCAGCTGACGCGCGCCAGCTGCCCCCCTGGCTGCTCCACCCTCCACGTTCACGGTAATTCTGACAATTTAGCGATTGTGTCGCGAGCATAATGGGGCCCGAGCAAAACTGGGACCCCACGGGGGTGTGGCACGAGCGACGAAACTGCCGGGGTAGGGGACACGACGATCTCCTTATTGTGTTTAAAATCGCTCGGTCATGAAACTGTGCTTTTGTGATGCCTGGAAAATGTGGGCGCGATTTGTCGAGTCCTGACAAGATTATATTAATACCCGTTGTACCTTTGTGCCCATTCAATTGCTGTACAATGCCTCAGTTTGGGGAAAGAGGCTTGTTTGCGAGGAACGCTATATATCAATAATTAGTGTGCCAACAGAGGGGAAATAAAGTGTTTGTAAATATTAATTTATCTTCCTCTGGGGGAAATTTGAATTTGCATAATTTTGGTGGATTCTATATCTCAAGTATTATCTACGTACTATATTAAAAGCGCCTAGAATATTTTCTAGCAAGAAAAACCTTGATAGCAATGTCCTCCGACAGGAGGGAGGTGCAGGCGAGCATGTTACTGGCACAGGGGGTGGCCCTGTATGTCAGGGTGCAACAGGGAAAGCGCACGCCTATAGAACGCACCAGCTTGGTCTATTGTCAGCCTTTCCATCGATCTTTAATCTCGCGCTGGAGTAAACTGTATCGATTGTACCTACTTTTGTCATACGACAGGAGGGCGAACGATCGAACACGCACCCCCGACGAATGCCCCTTTTCTCCACCCCCTCAGCATTCTCTGCTGCCTAGCCATTTTCGGGGGTCACAAGAACGTGGCACTAACTACGTTTTGGTATTATTAAGCCTGCGTCGCGCGAAACCATTCCGTTCTTCGTTAGTGCCCTTCGCCCTTCGCGCCCGACCGCCCCATCCCCGTCCTTTGTACGCCTTATGGCAATTTATTGGCGCAGCCGATCCCTACGCCTCTGGAATCTCCATTACGCGCCCTTGTAAATTATCCGATGTCGCGATAAGGCGGTCGCTTCTAGAAATATCGATGCCCGTCGATCGATCATCGAACGCCGCCCATCAGCCCTTTCATTAGCCCCTGGAATTCGACTTATCGTGTTAACGCAGCTGCCACTGTCGGCTCCGAAACCTTCCTCTTTCTTTTCTTCCCGTCTACCTTGATTGGACTCGCGGGTTCCTTTTCCCTAGTTTTATGACTCACTTAAGGTGCAAATAACCGAGGCCATGTCTTGAGACACTTGGAGAAGGGTGGTCTGTCAGATTTTGTAATACATCGTAAAATGTAAGCTGATTTATAACACTACGGGTCATAAACTCGACCATCAATATCACGAAAACAGAAATACATAACTCAGTCAGTCTTGCCATAAGATCACAGAAATACGATCAAAAGACGCAAGAAGCTTACGATATCTCCAAAGAAACACGGTTTTCAAGTAAAAGAGAAATTTAGAGAGCCATTTCGTGGAGCTTCAGTCCCTCGATTATGTATGCCACGTAGCTGTAGGATCATACATACGCAACGCGGAGTTCACAGTAGCAGTCCTCTCGAACAGGGTGTGTATTTATGCACACAGGAGCACGGTGCAGCGATGCACCGAACGCCTTCTAAAAGAAAACGGTTATCCCGGGACAGAACCAGGACGACCCCGTTTGCCACACTGAAATATTTAGTCGGGCATTTTCGAAAACTCGTGTCCCGTTCGGTCGAGAAATCTCGCGCGACCGCTTTCCCTAGTGTGGACCGAATGCTCTGTCGCCTCCAGTCGTTCGCATTCACCGGAAGTGTCGCGAAAAATAGCGCCCTTATCCTGAGCCGAGCGCACCGCTTTACGGACAGTATTGAATGTTTGAAACGACCAACCATGCCGCAGGACGCATCGACCTCTCGAATGTCGAAGTAATCGAAAAGTCCCTGGTTCCATAAATTGGCCGCGCAGCTCGTCACCATTCTGCAAACTCCAATTACCGAGGGTATTATGTAACGCTAGACAGATTCGGGAAAACTCGACGACCGCCGTTGGCCATGCGGCGCTTGGATTATTAATAATTTCGCGAGCAAATGTTTACGGGATAAATAGCGGAGTTCGCATCCGGATTTCGCGCCTAGCGGGCGTGTTGTGTTCGTTCCGCGAGCAGCCGATATAACGAAAACATATCGGGTTGAGCGCATTGCCTGGTAATGGGACGGAGACAGAGGGGGAGGAAAATAAGGGGTTCTAATTAGCGTTAACAATGCGTCATCGGCAGCGAATAATAACTCTATTAATTACATTCTGTCCTGTCCTCCAGGACCGCGAATCCTGTGCGCTCGACTTGTCCACAATAGCCGCGATAACGTCCAAGTCATCGCGAGTTGTTGATCCCGTTTCTCGCGCGCAAACACATTTGGTAGCTACTCGCGGATCGAATTTCCATTAATTTCGACGAGGGCCCATTCCGCTGGAAGCCGCAACATTTTTTCGCTCTCTCGATGTTGCACTCTGCAGCCTCGGTTAATTTTTTTTCCCGCCAACGACCGCGGGAGCCACGCTATTTTTTCACCGAGATCATACGTTACCAACCAGTCGAGGGAGAGATGGAACGCGGAAGTTTCAGGAGAACGAACGAGAAGGATGGTAATCAATCGATCGTTTGTCAGAATCGTCGACAAACGTACAATTGATTCCCATAGAAAAAAATGATTGGAAAGTAATGAATCTGCCGTTTGATCGTGGACACACGGGAAATCGTTTTGATCAGAAACCGCTGATTTTTCTATTGAACGCCCGCCGTTGATAGGACACACTTTTTTCAGTGAATCATTTAATTAATTGAAAACAGGCAAAAAAGATATAGAGATTGGCAATTTCCAGGAACTAGAGGAAAATGGTATTAGCAGCATGATTAATATAGGATAGCATTTGTAGTTGATTCCATGATTATTAATTATAATTGATTGGCTAAGCTCTGAGTAAATTTAATCAGTTTGAAGGACGGAATCTCTCCTGTACTGGCTGGTCCAAAAATGTCAGTCGACGAGTAAATTCGTAATCGCGGATATGTGCAAAGATACTAAGCCTGACCTACGCGCCAAAAATAATCACAGCAAAGTTTAATAGCCCCCTGTGATCGATCGCCGCGAAATAATACAAATCGTCGGTTCAATTATGAGCCGCGTTGCAGTTTCCAAGTGACGGCCACCGAACCGCGTGTTCGAACTTGCAGCGTACACGGCCAGTATTATAACAGCTTATCGATACGTAACACTGTGCGCTCAATAGTTGCCTCGACGAGCAGCTACAAATAGCAAACTACAAAGTTAAAGCGACAGGACCGACACGTAGTAACGTTTGAGCGCTGATACCGACATTGCGCGACACAGATTGCCAGAATCTTCGATCAATCCAACGAACACCGTCAAAGCTATTCGACTTTCCCGATAGGTAGGAACGTTCCTGGAGCACAATGTAGCATCGAAATAGAAATTTCAAAGAAAGATCGATGCTCTGAATTCGTGCTTCAGATCGTTCCATCTTCGGAAGTTATCGTCTTCCAGCCGCGGTCAACCTTCAATGGGGCTGAGATTCGTCGAGAAACCTGGAAAATTTTGAAAACTTGATAGCAAAAGATCGTCAAAGATCTTCACCAATGCGACTTATTCCCAGGAAAGAGGAGGGGACACCTCCATCCTGCGACCTTAAAATCCAGGCTCCTCGTTCTGGCTCTGCAAAGAAGACGCTCGGAGGAATGAACCGATGACGATCAGGGGGAAAGAATCAGCGAGTCGAGAGAGACGTTCGAGTTTCGTCAGGAACGCGACAGTTTCCGGTTCGGATTCAGTGCCAGACGCGACAGGATCCGCGTTCGCGGTTATACCCACGCGGCCGTAACCCGGAATCGATGTAGCCGAGGGGGCGAGGCGACGAGCAGGAAAGACAATAAGCTCTGGATACGGTGAATGAGTATCCACGAAATGCACGGTGCATCGAATTGAAAGCGCGGTGCCAAATGGGACGCAAATACAATGAGGGGAAAGAGACTTCGCGTCTTGGCTCGCGACGGGCTCTGATAAAAGCCAATAATCCTCGGGGCAATAGAAACCCTCCTGGAGGTTCTGTCGTATTACGCCAGCCCGTTTCCTTGCGCTCGCGCGGGCCGACGCGAGGAAACGTGCAGGATGCACCGAGGAAACTGCAACGTGGTACGTAAGCGAGAGGCGAGCGAGATCGCGACTCCTTCGAGGGACCCCTTTCTGTGTTTCCAAAAATTCCCGCGACATCTTCCTACCGAGGTCATTCGCGCGAACGACACACGCTCTAGATACAGTTGGGAAGTTTGTTAACGACTAGCGCCACTGGGCCAAGATTTCGCTGACTGGCGAAAGTAGAACGGATACGCGAACAGACACGGCCAAACGGTGAATTATCGATTGCCGGAGTTCGTTAACAGTTCGTGGATTGGTTCTTGCTTTTGTCCCTGCCACCCCTCCGCTTTTTTTTTGTTTTACAGAAGCCTCGGCACGTGGTACGATGATGCCAGGGGGTGGAGGCCAAGCAGAAGCTCGCACAAGCGCCACTTGTATCCATTACGCTCGCGGAGTTATGAGGCCGACGTTTATTGGCTAACTTGTAACTCCTCGCAGCCAGTCTGAATTATTCCCCGGTCCTTGCAAAAGCCTCGTAAGTTTATTTCAATTTGGCCTCGACTCGAGTTCCTCTTCCACCCTTCCGTTGCCTGTCTTTCTTTCCGCCCCTCCCTGGCCCCAGAGATTTATAAGGCAACTGCGACTAGGAATTTTCACGAGGGCAGCGCGAACAGGGCGAGGCGGGGGTGGAAGAGTATTATCCCGCGAGTCTTAACCCGCGCCGCCTCGGACGCGGCGGCAGTTTGAATTTAAAAACGTTCTTACTCGCGTGGCTCTCCTCGTAAAGCGTAGGGAAGCGCGCAGAGTTAAAACGGTCGTGAAACAAAGAAGGGAATTTTTCAGAGCGATGGATGCAGCCTCGGCTGCGAGTCCGACCAAAGACAAGAGGGAAGAAGCGCGTAAAAGAAGCGCTCCGCTAGGAGAAAATAAAGCGGAAGGTGTTAACGAAACGGGAACCGCTATTATTCCAGCTGGTGCACTTGTCATCGTGCCAGGTTTATCTTGCCTCGACGCACTCGCCACTGTACCGTTTGCTTAATTACCGAGACACCTCGATAAATCATCTCTGTTTTTCCCCGTGAATATTGTTCCTCGAGCTGACTACGCAACGCGAAGTTAAATGCAAAGAATTGGTATCTACGGAAGACGAAGGGATTCGGAATTCCCTCCTCGTCTTCAGAGGGAATATTAACTCTGCTCGTCTTCGAGCAATTACGTGCGACGAACTCAAGAAAAAAAGGATTAACGGAGTAACGCAAAGCACTTAGAGTTACGAGGCAACGCAGTCCAGAGCAGCGTCGACGAGCCTGAGCACCATCCCCTTTTCACGGCACGGCTTCTTCGCGGTCTTTAACCGCGCGATATTTTCTCGGCGAAGTTTCGCCGAAGGAGCCACGACCAACTTTTCCCAAAGTATTTTCCTGAGACGGAGAGCCGCTAGCGGCACAATTATACGGGTTCGCTGGCCGTAAAGCTTCTCGAATAAAGGAGCCCGTCGTGTGTTCCGTTGTAAACACTTTGTAAACAGCTTCCCCGCGAATTGCGCTCCGTACCTGAAGCTTAGCAGCTTTGGTCACCGCGAAAGAGCGATTTCACGGTTTACGGAGAAGGAAGAAATCGAGGTAGCTCTAACTAAAAAAATTGTGCAATTCTATGGGAGGGAGAATTCGTCTCTATCTCGATAGCGCAGTCGTGAAACGACGAGCTTATGGGTTCGTTATTAGCAAATGTACCGCACAGAACGAGGGTGCCCCGACGCGTAGATAAAAGAAAAAAGGGAGAAGGCGAGAAGCGGGAGAAACCGAGGACAGAATAACGGAGTGGATGAGCCGCGGATGAGACTGATATCGCGTCTGTCGAGTTTTCGTTGCTTTCGCTCCGCTAGACATTGAAAAACTCGTCGAAGAAAGGAACGTCTGAGCTCGGGAATCAATTATGGAGCCGACGAGGAGAGGAGAAAGAAAATCAGCCGTGTGTACGTCAAGAAAAAGATCTTCGGATGAAGGGGAACTGGCGACGAAGCAGCAAATCATCTGTTTCCCGCGGAAACGAATTTTTCGTTAATGCTGCTCCCGTCTACCGATGCATCTTCTCTATATTATCCCTGCACGGCAGTCTTTTAACGCGTTCTTTAATAAAAAACCCATTCTTGTAGGCGATATTTCCAAACGAGCGATTACAGCAATTTCCTGAGGCATTTTTCTCCTGCAACCTTTGACCCACCCTTTTACAACACTCTATAGAGGTTGCCATACATGGGAGAGAGGACGCGGGCAATGGTCAGAAGATTGGCTCCCTCGGAAAAAACGGCAATACCTCGGAGAGCTCCATTCATTCGGTATTTTATCACGAGCGGCGCGGCGAACGCCATCCGGAGTCCTTTGGGGAGTATTCCGAGGGTTTGACGGAGGAAATCAGTCGGGCAAGAAATTAAATATTACCCCGAGGAGCGAGGGTGTGCACGGAGTTTCGGTGACCGTGGCAGCGTCGATCGGGAATTCGGCGTCTCGAGTGGCGGCCACACGAACCGACGATCTAGAAGAGGGTTCTCGGGAGAGGGGGCGCGATACCGCGATGTACGGGCTGTGTCACTGGGTCCCACGGGTATCCAGGACAAATAACATCCTGACATGGACGCGGCAAACAAGAAAGCACTCGCCCCGTCCCTTTAAAACGCACGAGCTGCGACTCCGCTCGCCCGCCGGAAGAATATCGATTCGACACCCCTGCGGGCAGGGTGCGTTCCTCGAAATATCGCTCGAACCTGGCCGCAGCGATCCTCGAACGCACGCAGTCGCTGTCAATGTGATCGATCGCCCCGACTTCGCCGCGTTTTTGCTGCGACAACTTTCGCGGGAAATTAATAACGCTCTTCGAGTGATTTATTCTCCACGCACGAACTTACGAAGGCGACGCAGTAAACAGCTCCCCCGCGGCTACTTTGTATCCAGAATTAATTACGCGCTTAATTAGGAAATTTGATTAATCGCGACTTGGACGAGGGAAATGAGTCGCGAAGGAAAAGTGGAGGAGGATTTTCTGAGGAATCTTCGTATCATTTTGATTCATTGATGTTTTCGGAGGATTCAAACTCTTTCTATGGCAATTTGGTAGAGTATAGTGAACGCAGACGCTACTGTTCTTTACACTAGCACGTTTAGCGTGGCTGAAAGTGCGACAGAGGGGATTCTAATTAAACAAGCCGCGGTCTCCACCTACGTAGTTACAGTTATTGTTGTAATTATCGTCGACGCGTGCAATCCCAGCGTGTGGCAGTTGCCGGGGTTGTTGCTGCCGCTGTTGTTGTTGTTGTTATTGTTTGTCGCGAAACTTCCCTCTCGATCTCGCCTTGTCCACCGCTCATCCCTCGAACCCTCGCGCTTTCGCGTTTACCGCGAGTTTCGGCGTACCACTAACTTCTACGTGCCCTGGTAACTGGGTTTGCCGCGCGTGCAACGAGTCTAATATCCTCGTAGCGCTCAACCAAAAGGGAATCGAGTCGTCTACCGGTTCCTTTGAGGCTGGATCCCTCAGCCGATTAGATCGACTCGATTTTTCCTCGACTACACGATACATTTGAAGGAGCAAACACATAGTTCTCATTTCCCCGTCATTTCACTAAGGCGTGGAAGACGCGTTTCAGCGGAGCCTATCGCAACATAATGCGTCAAGCTCGCGTACACGTGCAGGGACATAGGTAACACCGTTTCGTGGGTTTACAGTGTGTCTAACGTCGTCGCGTCGCGGCTCAAAGCAAATCCGGTTGACGAGTCGTCGAGTCGTCTCCTTTTGTCTCGAAGATCATACATGACGCTCTTACTTCGCTCGTCGCCGCGCTTCCTCCTTTTTATTCTCGACAGAGTTACACGGCGAGCTCGGCTGTTTAACGTTGCCACGTAGAAAACGTGTCTTTCGACGCGGTCGTTTCGTGAGCCCGAATGGATGACGCTCGTCGGCTCGGGATGTTATTCCACAGCTTTTCGCACCTACTTGTCGAGGATATTGTAGCTATGCTTCCGTAATTATGGATGGCTCCTCTCACGAGCAGCAGAAACAAGAGGAAACAAAGATTAATAAACCTATGGACCTCTGGAGGATCGGTGCTCTATAATTTTTATTTGAAGATGAACCTGGGCAGCGTCGGGTGCCCCAAGAAAAAAGGGCCGCGACGGGACATAGGGGAGCAGCCACGAAATTAATCGCGCGACGCCTGAACCTCGTTTTATGGCGGAGTTTAAATCGGGCGGAGGGAATTGCCGACGCGCGGCGGCAACGCTAAAAACTTTATCGCCCGGCAGCACCGAACTGCATTAACTCTGTTCCCGAAAGCTTCGCTATATATATACAGCTTCATCGGATTCGGTGACGAGTACCCAGAGGGAAAAGTAGCCCATCGATGGCCTCAGTTCCATCCCAGTTTCGAGCTCTTTTCCACGTTCTCGCCACTCGTCAGCCACCCCCGCTCCTCAAATCCCCATCCCTCGCTCGACCAACCACATCTTCCTCCTTTTTTTTACTTCTTCCGAACCGCTCTTGTTTTAACCGAGCCACGGCTGCGGTTCCGACCACGGCGGTAACCGTTGCAGAAGTTTTCGTTACTGTTCCGCGGTACGACCGTTACAGCGGCCGTGTAATAGAATTTGTTGCAGAAGTTGGCCGCGCGAAATGCCGCCTCGTAAAAAATCGGACCACGGTTACAGCTCCACCGTTCACCGGGATAACCACCCGCCGTGAAACCAGCCACTGTGATGCTTGCACGAATATGTACTCTTGCAGCTTCATCAGCCTGAACTATCCACGGGAGTAAATCGATGGAATGTTTTTTTCTAATCCTGTGCTTGTTTTATCTTCGAATTTCACTGCTAACGATCCAATACTTTACGATAGAAGGAACTTTTGCGTTACTGACAACTGTATTGTCGAGTAACGTTTTCAGCAGAGAATTGAACGAGTCACTTTTACAATTTACACTTGGGGGTATCCATATCACCAATAACCTTAATCCTCGCGATACTATGCCTGCGACCACTCGGTCGACGAGGGTCAACCCTCGGAGTACGGACTGTTTAGTACAGACGGTGCGGCTCGCTTTAGCTGGTTTCCATTGACCCAGCCATAAGAACGCAAGGATTAAAAAACGCGTTCCCGCGTTTCTCGATCTCTCTCTCAAGTATAAATTTCCGGCATGACTCATGATTTCTTTAATAGGGTCACTAGGAAATCCTTCAGCGGCGTAAACAATTAGACTACGTTACTAATCCATGACAGAGTTATTGGAGGAAAATTGGGACTAGAGGATCGCGACGTTTATGATTCCAACGTATACCCCCTCTACTCCCTACTCACAACCGAGGAAGGATTTTCGTTGCTTTTAACATAGACATAAAATTTAATAATAACGTGATGTTTGCAATAGGGTTTTATTTAATTATTCGACGACGCTTAGAGCTGGAGGGGTATCACGCAAAATCCTCTCCATATTAAAATCTACCGTCAGTACAGCATCAGCCCACGAATTCGTCCTTTCTAAAGACATTCCTTCGACACGTGTCACAGACAGAACCCCAGAACCTGCCGGATCCTAGCGAGCAGTCACGTGGCCGAGATCTCATCAATGTTTCATCCATTCGCGCGAAGACAGAGGCACCCCGCGGAGCGTCGCGTTTTCCTCCTCTCCTGACCCAGAGACGCGACACGGGGCGTGTTCCATAACGCCACGGGACACTGGCAAGCATATTGGCCCGACACGCGTATCTCACTAATTCCGCGATGCATGGTAGCGTTCCTACTATTAGCGAGCACTCGTAAATATTCGCGCACTCCTGGGGGCTGGCGGTTATTAAAACCGTGGCCAGGCCTAGGCGGGATCAGGGGCGACGTTAAGGACATTAATCACGCGCGTGTAAACGTGCTCGGGGTGCGTCGGTCAACCGGGGAGCGAAGCCACCACGGCTAACTCGCGGCTAATTTCTTTCTTTGGGGGTTGGTCAGCAAGGGGAGCGATATATCGGGCTCGGAGGACGACGACTTAACGATTCCTCCAAGACTCCTATTGGCGAACGACTCTGGGGAGTGATGAATCAATTAAGGGGGAGGTCGATGTGTCCGGATTCAGAGGCTTCTGTGTCGAACAAAAGAAAGGCGATTCTGGTGTCTCGTTGCGAGGGGGTGCGAAGTGGGCGCAGGATGCTTATTGATGGAAGCTTTCTGCGTGCGATTCGGTACATTAAGCCACAGAAACGATTTCGACGTTTGATTCATGGACTCAGACGCAAATATAGCATATAGCATAGCTTCGAATTCTCGTAGCAACCTCGAATTCGTCGCTTCCGAATTTCTTCCCAGCGAGAAGACTCCTTCGTCTTCGTCTCTGTCTAGCGCCAGCAGCTCAGCGGAATTAACTCCGTCGTTTAAATGCGAGCGAACGTTATGACACGATGCAAATACACGGCTCTCCTTGTAACGAATCGTGGAAGTCTCCATCCTTCGCCGGCGGGTCGGTGAAACTTTTTACATGACATCTGGCGAGCGTAGACGCCGCGGGGAGAATTGTAGGCAGTAGTTGCTCGCGCGAGAGTCATAACGCGACATCTGTTTGGAATGAGCGAGATTCGAGCGAGAGTTGAGGGGGAGGATAAAGATGGGGAGGACGGGGGTGAGCGGAGGGCCAAAGCGGAAGTGCGGGGAGAAAGGGATGAGGGCCGCGCGGTCTCGCCAGGAGAGCACGTAGTTTTTGGTGCATCCGCGCCGGAGCACGAGGTGGTTTCGAGGCAAGAAGACGAAGAGAGTACCGTCGACACCGAGACCGCATTATCCAGCGTGCAAGGCATTACGTTCTCGGTGTTGGTTCGTGTCTGCGAGCGAGCAACTAGTCCCGTCTCGTGTCGTTGCCGAAAAACGCCCCGTCCCGCGCGCCCTTCGCCGACGCGTCGCGATTTTCCTCGTTTCTTGTCGCTCGTGCGCGCACAATATTCGCGCTTGTAAAAGCATCGTTCTCTCTTACGTAATTCGTTTATCGTCGCGCGCGACAACGACCCGGGGCTTTCTTGCGCCCGAGGAGAAGACGCGGCGGGCGGGGCAACGAATTTGTCAAAGGGAAGACTTTTTAGCGGAGGCCCGTGGTTCGAAATACCGAGGGAGACGACTGACGCGCAAGAACCGAACGACGAGACGGGATTCCTCCGGCGAAGCGGAGATTACGTTATCTCGCGCGTCGACGCGATTCCGCTGCTTAATCTCGCTTAGAAAAATATCTCGATCGTTTATGCACGGATTACGACGTCCGTTCCCTTTTTCCGTGGCTCCGCGACACCAGCTGACGGCAGCAATTCTATCCCCCAGGCGCGTTCAGAATTCCACTGTCCGCGAGGGCTAGACGCGACGCGCTCCGCGAGCTCGCAGACCGAAAGAATGCGAAATGAACAGGGGATTTCGCTTATCTCTCGAATAATATCATCTGCTCCGTGACCGTTTTTATCGACGAACGAATTCAGACCTGCATTCTCCCTGCGGCCCGAATACGTCACGAAAATGTCTCCTTTCCGCGACGACGTTCTATCGAATCGTGTGCATGACACTGACGGGAGAACCGCGTCCCTGCGTACCTGGATTCCATGCTTTTTATGCGTGGAATTATTTCAGCTCCATGGATGAGAGGATTTCATGGAGAGTGGAATTTGTTGAGAACATAATTTATTGTAATAAAAATTGTTGCGCTGTATTTGTAGTGCACTTTTTATGGGTATTCAATTTCTGTACTCTGGACAGATTTCGACGAATTTTGGGTTTGCATCTCATCTGGTATTGTTTTCAAGTAGGTCTCTAAGAAATTCAGCAATTGGAAATTTGAAAATTTTAGCAGCTAAAAGTTTGAATATATGAAAAATGTTTGAAATTTTGAAAATTTGAAAATTTGAATTTTTAAATATTTAAAAATTGTAACGGTTAAATATATGAAAATTTAAAAATTTGAAAATTTGAATTTTTAAATATTTAAAAATTGTAACGGTTAAATATTTGAAATTTGAAATATTTGAAAATTTGAAAATTTAAAAATTTGAAAATTTGAAAATTTAAATATTCCAATTTTCGTAATTCTTCTCGTCCGTTATGTTTTTATAATCAAAATCCGTTTACCTCTTCTTCCACCCCGCTGTCATAATTTGATCCAAAATCATTATAGCATGCCTCTCGCTGAAGTCGTCGATATCTGTCACAGCTTCGTTTACTAATCACGCTGCTAAACTTTCTCTATAAATCACGAAAGTGTTCTCGAATGTGCCGATCCTACAGAAACTTACGAAAGAGGACAAACGGGGGATTGATGGGCAAATAGGGCGGTTGCTCGTCGAAAATATAATGGATATTAATGTTGGCCCTATTCCGATTCCGTTAATCCCACATTGCGCCCGTCTTGGTTCGATTTTACGGCTTCTTGCAAATTTCTATTCTCGCGAGCAACCAATCCCGGTTAGTAGTTCATCCATTCCCTATCGTTTCCCTTCAATCCTTTTCACCGGTTGAATTCGCCACCAGCGATATTTCCTTTTCTCCTTTCTAATTTTTCTTTTTCCTATCTCTGCCAACCGGGCATTGTTTTCTCTTCCTTTCCCTTTCTTCGCCCTCTTCCTGCTAGCCCCACTCTTCTCGTCCTTCGACTTCATTGTCTTTCTGTCTGCTTTGCTCTTTAATGCACAGTGCTCGGTTCGAATCTCGCGGATCCTTCCGCAGCCGAGCAGACTTGCACAGAATTATGGACCTCCGGTTCCGAAGAAACGGGGCCATCGAGATTTAGGTGAGTTACCTTCCTAACTACGTGTCACTCGATTTCCTCGGGCGGAGGGGGCATCGCGAGAGCTCGCGCGCATACGACTTCCGTTCCCCGGAACCGGAATTATCGGGACCGCAATGACGCGGAATTTCAATTCGGACATACCTAGCTCGATTTATCCGACACTGATTTATTTCTCAGCGGAGAACGTTGCACCCCTCGCTGGGTAGACGATAAATTTCGTTACGTTTTAAAACCACCTCCGCTTTCATGGCTTCTCGAACGCCTCTTTTCACCTCGCTCTGCTGACCATCGACGCGTAAATACTGCCGGCTTTCTATTTGTCGACCAAATTGCGGCCAACTCGCCAGCATTCGTGAAGCGAATTAGCCACGAGTCGGTAGGCCCGCGCGCGCTTAAACCCTTTCTGCAAACGCTCCTGGCGTGGCTCAACTTTGTTTTCGGCGCTAAGCTCACCACGAGTAATTTTATCGTTCGTCTGCCAGCCGACCGGCTGGTCAACTTCTGCTCCTTCGTGACAACTAATTTATTTGGTCAAGGGAGGAGGAAGAAAGAGGGAAGGGCCGGGGTCAAGAGGTGAGCCGGCTAGAGAAAAGGGTTGCTACGCGAGGAATCGATCGAGCGCTCTTCCAGATTTCGCCAATCCCTTTTTGCCCTCGTTCTTCTTCGGTTCGAATAGTGGCAGCTGGTCGTATATCGGTTAAATACAGAGATTCCCATGGACTTCAGATCTGTGCATGAAATTTGCCGCTACTCTGAATAACGTTGCAAATAAATTCTCATTTAAACTTCTGCTTCATTGGGAACTGTACCGCGATGAGCTAGCGTCAATTCGTTCACGAAATTGTAATCGTCGAGACGCAAATTCGATTAATATTATATACGAATGAACGTTCAATTAACTCCGATGCGACAGAGTATTCGAATGTGCGATAGACTGATCGGTCGTGTAAAAAAAAAAGACTGAGGACAGAATTTGCGAACGTGGGTCGTGCGTATAAAACGAAGCACAAGGTTTCAGTAAACATGAAGCCGTCCCCTTCAGGGATGCGATCGCGTTTAATCCGAATGAAAATATCATGGCGAAAGCTGTCAAACAACCAGACATTTTTATTCGGATTAAAGAGGGCGGCTTGCGGGCCGATGTGTAATAACTTTCCCAAATACTGTGAGCGAAGCCTGCGCGTGCGCTTTTGAACGACCCTGTACAAGTTCGCTGAATTATTGTTTCGGTTTCGCGGGATAAGCCGCTGATAAACCGACCCCGTGATAAACGTTCCTCCGTCGCGTACCACCGAATCGTTAGTCGGCCGGTAATGCGGTTTTTTCGCGGAAATTGAAAAGTTCCTTCCCCTTGGATCAAGGACGCCGCTAGGCTCGGGGCTGTTCCTCGGGCGAGTCGCGACGTCGAGCGCTTTGGGGCTGGCTGCGCGGGAGATGAGATATCAAAATTGTTTTAAAGTCCCGATCGAGTTGACGAGTGTCTGTGAGAGCTTCGACAGAGGCGAACGAGAAATCCTATCGGTGGTATAAATCCTAGCAGCGACTCTCTCGATAGCTTCGAAGGGACTTCGCTCCCGACAACGCCCGCTCAACTGCCCTCACCTTTTATTTCCAACATTTATTTGGCTCGGCCCAATATTTATGAAATCAACATTTTATTTGACTCGCGTGTTTATTCTATCGTCGACGCAACACGCGTTGGAAATACGGTTCTGTAAGTCGACCCCGGCGCAACGTCATCGCGAGCGGATTACGCGTATCGACCACGCGCCAGAGCTGTATTGCACTCCCCTGCAGTCTATTTCGCTGTTCCCTCTACACCGGTTTGTGTCACAATCGCCTCTAGTTAGCTATCGTATGTTTCGTTGAAAAAATACCTTTGTGGAGAAAAATTGTAATAGACTGTTCGACGCGCTATACCCCCCGACGAGTGTTCACTGGTACCTTTCTCACGGTTGAACGCTGCGTTTCTTCTCACCGTAAATTCGAGGTTCGAGTTGACCGGATGGTTTTACTCGCCTTCAGGTGAGACGCGAGCGCGTGGACTTTTCAGAGTGGAGGACCGTGCACGTGGGCGAAGCGCAACGGGTTTTATGTTTATGGTGTGGGAGCGGTCGGTACACTTCTAATTGCGGGACTTGCTACCAAAACCGCCAATAAGACCCGTACGCCAGAGGTCGTTGCGTCGAACGTCGGCAGAGGGGCCCATAAAATGTAGTTTCTATGCAAACGACACGTGCAATGTGCCACTAAAGGCGTCGTATCGGCGCGGTTCGTTCCCTCCGCGCGTTTATTCGCCGCGCAAGAACGAAGTTAGGACACTATGCAAATTCGTGGTAATCGCGCTCACGCGTGCGCTCCTCCCCTCCTCTCGCTCTCTCTCCTTCTATCTCTTTGCCTCTCGAATTTTTCGAGTGTCGACACGGGAACGAGATTTTTCGTCGACAGCCCGCGCCACGCTCGCCGAATATGGCCGCGGACGCTCGCAAAATAATTGAATAACCTGTGCCGTCGATCCGGCTATTAGGCGAGCGTTTTTAATCGATGATCGCTCGCAACGAAACTGAACATCCTATTTCGTTTTACTCTTTTTTTTCTAGCTGACAGCGAACCATAAAACCAACACGTAATTTTTCGGCAAATATTAGGGCCGCGCGATCGAAATGTTTTTCCCTGACGTTTGAATATCCCCGATGCTGTTAAATAAAAAGGACTTTTCTCTAGAATCGAATATCACTTTTAAAGGGGAGTACATAAAGTATAAACCGCTGTTTATCTATAAAATTCCGAAAATTCAACTTCGCCTGTAGACGCGTAGAATACCTCTGCCTTGATGAAGGATTCATGGGGAAAAGACAAGGGTCGACGTTTCAGGAGCAAAAAGTTCGCGATCAACAGGGTTCGGGATCCCCGGAGGTCTCGAAGAAGCAAAGGGGGGTGAAAGCGAGGCGAGAATGGAAGAGAGAGGGGAAAAAGAACAAATGGGTGAAAGAGGATGACCGGCGGATTCGTAGGAACCTTTTAGTCCCGTCGGGCCTCGCCAGAACAGATTATCCATCCATTATTTCGGGGTGCGTACAGTGGAGGGTGGCGGAGGGCGAACGTGGAGGTGTTTCGGTAGAGAATTTCGTGGATGAATCTCGCGAAGGTCACCGAGGCCGCAAAAGAAACGGTTTTTCTAGAGACTGTCTGCAGGATGGCCTTTAAACGCGCTCCGTAGCTTCGTTATATTCCGGCGTGCTGCGCTCGATTCGTTTCCGACGCCCGAAAGGATGTAATTAATATCGTCGCTCGGCTTTCGAATTTGCGACTGCGCACGGTCCTCTCGCTCCGTCCCGCGCGCCCTCTCGCTCCCTCCCGCGGCGAACCTCCCTCTCGCCTCTCTATATCTCGCTCTGCCACCCTCTCGCGGGGGTGGCTCTCGTCGTCGAGGTTCGAGGCTCTCAGTCGTGCCGAGAACCCGCTTCGTTGCGGGGTGACCTCCCTCGGTGAGGATACCTCCGGATTTCGTGCTCTCGAACGCGAGAGACGAGACAGAGAGAGAGAGAGTTTGATCGTCGCGAACAACAAACAATCGAACGAGCAACGAGAGCTGATCGCGTGGGACGGCCAGCGAGCTCGATCCAATCGAGTCTAGTCCCTTTCTCGCGAGTTTCCCCTCTCATCCGAGCCCGTGCTCGCGGGGACGTCGATGCAATCGAGCCACGCCGATCGAGATGCTCGAGATTCCCGGCAACCGTTCCACGTAGCCCCGAATATCTGTCCCATCGAATGTTTCGTCTTTTGTTCGTGGAATCGAGCTAGAAATTGTGTCGCTTCTGCGAGCTCCGCTGCACAAAAGAGGACCCACCGGACGGAGGCGCCGCTCCCGTGTCGAGGAATTCATTACGCGGGAACTTCGTTATCGTAATTCCGAGGATAGCACGACCCTCGCGAGCTTCGCGCAGCTAGATCCGCCGTGTAAATAAACCTTCTTCCAGCCGTCTCGAGGCAACTTTGCTCCGGTGAGACTCGCGGAAGAGGAAGTGTCCGATCGATTCTCGTAATAAGGGAACTTTGCGTCGGAAGAACGGAGCGTTCCACAGGGACGTGGTGGATCCGGCGAACAAGGGTCTCGCCACCCCTCTCCCTCGACGAGAAGAAAGTGGACGACCCCTCGAGCTCCCGCGCCAAACTCTTTCGAGGAGAAAGAACAGTCCTCTCGGGAAACCGCTGGAGCGCGTCGAAGAACTGCGAGAGGCCGTTGTCGAAGGGACTGCAGCGAGCAGTTTCGCCTCTCGCGTGTTCCTCTCGCTTTGAGGGAGTGCCGCGTCGATTTTCGAGGAGCCTACGTTAACGCTGCCCGATCCGTCGACTCGAGTACGTTCGAGGAGCCTCGTCTCGATTCGCGTCGTTAACGTCGAGACGTGCGAGCATCTGAAGCCACGTCGGCGTACGTATCTCGCAGCGGTAATTAAAGGCGCAATTAATGGCCCGACAATTAAATATAATTAACTCGAGGGATAGGATACGTGGTCTCCGTTTGCCAATTAGCGCATTAGCGCCTTATCGGACATCGGCCGATCGTCTGGCTACGGTGCTTCGCTTCGATCTCGAGAAGACAATAAAATCGCCGTAATCGAGGAACATAGAAAAAGAGGGGGAAGACAGAAGAAAGGACGTTCGTGGGAGGCTAGGTCTATTCGAACGGCAAAGACCAGAGAAGGACAAGAGGATCGAGGTGGCGCGTAATGAGGATCGATTAACAATCTAGCGTTCCTCGTTCTATTCAAGTACAACGATTCGCATGACCGTGAACGATCGCCATTTACATCGCCAAAGAGATCATCTCGCAGATAAGGAACCTGAAACAAGCATCGTTGGTTCGATCTCCTCGCCCGAGTAGAGCTTCCCTACCGCGTGGCTGGGTGGAAGAAAGAACGCGATGAGAATAGCGAGGAAAGTTATGACGAGACTTTGACTCCAACTTTAGAGTGGTGGAACGAAGAGCACTTTCGCGGGAGGAGCTGAGATTACATGGTCGACGGAGAAGGGAACGGAACAGACGGTCTATCCGAGAGGACAGACGTCGGTTGTTTTCTGCGAGGGAACGGGGACCCTGAACTTGAGGCTTCCATGCGTGCTCGTGACTGAGACGTCGAGCTACCCTGCGAAGAGAGCACGTAGAGGCGAGCCTGGCGAAAGGTGGACACGCGAACGGCCACAGAGAATGCTGCTGGCGCACTCGTGACAAACGGGGCTTCCGTTCAGGATCGAAAGGTAAGTCGAAGAGGGAATGTACCTTTATCTACGAAAACGATTCTCTCCCGTTCTTCTTGTACCGCAAGAATCGCAAGGGGGGCAGGGGAACGCAGACTCCCATGGGAAATGCCGGCGTAGACTGAAGAAGAAATTTCTTTATGCGCGATAGCTGACTACGCGACCTTTCGCTCGTCTCCCAGGAATTTCTCGGTCTATTACTTTCTAACCCTCGACCGTGCCAGCTTCGGGGGCACTGCTCGCGTAATACTCTCGCATTATTCTTTTCTTTAACTCCAATCGCGCGCTTTTCTTCCTTGGCGAATTTTAGAGCTCAGGAAACCTTTGAATGGAGAATGCTCTCTTCCACATTTCCTTTCTCTGCGTTCATTAGCGACTGATAATAAAATACAGGACAGTACTATAGCTTCTGATTATAATTACGAAGAATTCATGTAAATTTCTAACGAAGCTTCGGGGCATGCAAAAATATAGACGAGAATTCTAGACGAAAAATTGATACCAGTTGGACGAGCGGAGCTCAAAGACTGATCTGCCAAGGCAAAGGCGATTAATTATTTCGTCACCGATGTCGCAGCAAAGGGGTTATCGAATCTCTCTCAAGTGCTTAGTAACCTTACGCTCCCGGCGTCAGAAGCTCGGCTTTAGCCGCTCGTAAAGCCGTAGAGAGGCTCAGATTGTGCGAGTCGGTCGAGCAATTCCGGTGCACCTGCGTCCATCGTGCAGCGAGGGAAGCAGGAGGAGGATGGGAGAGGGAACAGTTCGAGCGCATTATTAAGGACCCCGTGTCCTCGCTCATTACACCATTCGAGAAAACCGCGTCGTACGTTCCGGCTTATCTCCATTAGGCGAACCGGAATTACGTAGATATAGTGTGTTTAAGTGCGTGCGGACGCGTCGGCCCGTAAATACGCGCGCGTCTCAGCTGCGAGAGGGCTCGAAAACGAAGCGAGAACTCGCGCGATAACGGGCGAGAATTAAAGGCATCTTCAAATATATTTCGATCGTAAGACCTTAACGAGACTGGTCGCGCTGATTGCCCCCGAAGAAACATCGCGGAATTCGTTGAGGTATCTTGTTACCAGACACCAATCCTTCGCTCGGGAACGATTCCTATCTCTGACGCGGATAACGTCCCACCCCTGACAGCCAGCCAGAAATATCGCGTTGTAAAAATGCACGCGTCGCGAAGACCGATAACCACCGCCCGCCTCCTTCCACCGTTCGCTCGTTAAGCCCCTCGATAATTGTTTATCCGCGTTCCTCGGCATGATAATTAATTAAGAGTCACCTGACGACGCATGCCGCTCTCCGCTACGCGATTCAGATAATACGCTACTCGCCGTGTGATTTCGCGGAACACCAGCGAAACAACTTGTTGGGATTTGTTCGTAACGCGGACTCGATAACGAAGCGATTTTTATTTATTTGCACTATTGGAACGGTCGCCGATCAGAGAGACGAGTGTTCTTGTCATTTTCAGTTCACGTGTTCTAGAGTACTTTCCATTCGCTGTTATAAATCTGATTATAATGTATCGCCTGGGGTTCGGCAGAAATAAATCAAGCAAGAGGTGATCGGGGATAGAGAAAGTGGCACGACTCCCACACTAGTTCTGTCAAAAGGCGAGAGAAACGATATCCTCGAGAATTCCAGTGTCGTGTAAGAGGCTTGTAAACAAGCTCGTTTCGTGTGACTTATTAATTCACGATCCTTGCGACATAGAGATCTCGGGGAGTTCGTATTTTTATCCTCGTCTGGGGAAAAATATCGTCGTTTTTCGGCCATAGATCCTAGAAGAAGATTCCGCGCGAAATCTCGAAAATGATCGTCTTTCGTTCTTGCGGCTACGCGATCTCTGGTCTTCTCGTTATTTCACTCGTGCGGCCGTCGATCCTTCCAGGGGTCGAGCGAAGGTGTAAAGGAGCCCTTAATCAAAAGCTTCCTACTGGCGATATTAGTCAACGTCAGGGAGCTTCCTACTGTCGGCGTCATTATTTAATACGGCCGTGTGGACCTCGCGGTGGATCGGCCAACGCCACCAGTTACCGTATAAATCATCGCTTTATCGCCGATCCTTCTCGTTACGTCGGGCTCGGTGAAAAAGAAAAGAATTAATTAGATTTCTTCTCGGTGTAACGGCGGGCCTCCTGCTGGACATCTGAACACACGGGACTTCGAAAGAAGTTCCAACTTATGAAACGTAGAGAGGCCCTCGAAGAAGTTACAGAGAACATCGACTCGCTTCCAGGATTCAATTTTAACGACAAGAATATTTTACAATTAATAATATAATAATCCACTTCCTTTGGAAATTCATTCTCTTAGGACTTAGGAAGTCCCGAGTGTTTAAACAAGCTGCCAAGTTCTATATCTATCACATAATTCACTCAGATATATTATGTATATTGTTACTTTTAACCAAATTACGTCATAAAGCAGCCACCGACTGGATTTCGTAGCTCGCAAAGCTTGTTACCTACAAGTTATCTGCATAATAAAGTAAAACATAATAACAATTAATCCAGCGAGCGGAGCTTCTTGCAGGCAACTAGTATCCAAAGTAGAGCCGCGGCAGGGACAAAGAAAACGAATACCAATGAAGTCGTTTCGCGTGCCAGAGTTCCACGAGAAGGTGGGAGTCGCGTTGGAGTCTGTCGGAGTACAGAGTCGTAAAGATTCGAGTTGAGAGGCGAGCCTTTAACGGTAGCGTGAAACTGTGACTCACGAGTGGTCGCTGTACGCAAGAACAGGTAGAACGAAGAAAGTGTAAAAGGAGAAGAGTGGCTCTCGAAAGCCAGCGCTCAGTTTCTGGTTCGATCCGACGGCGAGAGTTGTTTGGACGGCAACCGGGTAAATGTCCCGCGATGGAAGCTGGAAATCGGCGTGGCGTCTGCCATTAGCCAAGGACCAGTCGCAGAATATATCTGTCCGCCCGGGGAAGAGGACGAAAGGGAAGCTCGATGGAAAAATGGGAGGGAACGATAGCCCGGAAACGACCCAGTTCTCCGAGCGGCGCGCGTCAGATAAATTGGATCCGAGCAGTTTTATCGTAAAACACTCCTTTCTCCGTCCTATCGACGGAGCCGCGATGGCCCGGTCATCACCGAGAAAACTTTAACTCTGGAACGGGCTCGTCTGGCCGCGACACCCGACCGCTCCGAACGACCACCAGTCTTAGTCACTTCTTGGCTTCTCTTTACGAGTCAACTTTTCTCGCCTTTATCCTTCCTTTCCTCGTATCCGATCTTCCTGGCGCCTCGCCGACCTCTCCCCTCTACTCTTCCTTCAAACTCCACGTTCCGAACCGCTGTCGAGTCGTTAGAGTTTCAGAATCATTCCACGCCCACCGCTTCGTCCTCGTTGGATGCTGACCATAATCAGGATGAAACAGTCCCAGTGCATGGAGAGCGGTGGAACGATGGTATAATCGAATGAGAGTGAAAATAGATGTAGTCTTTCATCAAGTTGCGTGTTTCTTCGACCGAGAGCATAGATTCACTATTCCTCGCTTTAATTTGAGCATCTTCGAGATGATCATTTGTCTGGCCTGAAATAGGAGGTGAACCACGGCGGGAAACCCGAGGGTTGCTAGCGGCGGGGTAAAGACCGAGCGTTAATCCGACGCTGAGCATTATTTAGTGACGGTGACCTGTGACAAGTCGATTTAATTTATGTCTGAGCCGAACGACACGCGGAGGCGGACGGTCGCAAAAATACGGGACGTCCCGCTAAATGTCCACGGCGAGAGGAACGTTTACGAGAGCGTCACGTCGCCGCGGCACCTCTGGAGACGTTCCAAAAGTTCGCTGGGACCTGGAGGTCGAATCTCTTCTCGAGCGTCGTCGATCGTTCCCTTTTATACACCCAGCGCTTCAGTCAGCGGGCATAAACATCAACTGAGATCGTGCACGCGCGATTCCCCGTGGTTTTTACGCCCGACGATCCGCGCTGAATAACCGAAAACTTCTCCCAGCCCGTTCCGTTTCGCCACGCATCGTGGTCGGGAAGGCCGCGTTTCAATTATTAATGATATCAAAGATATCAAAATTCCACGACAGTTTCGTAAATTTTATTTCGAGCTCGTGTGTCTTTTTTCTTCGCCGCAGCGGTCACGTTCGCCAGAAAAAGTCGATGACGGGCGTGGCGGGTCAGCAGTTGGCACCAGTCAGAATTTCGCATTTGCAGTATTAGTTTTTACAGAAAGATGGATCGACGGGAAGCAGATTGCCACCAGTGGTCGGTAATTATGCAAATGGCATATCGATTACGGGTTAAAATGCGAGCAAAAAAATGCGAGTCGCGCAGCGCGCTTTTAGCTTACATTAAATGTAGAAAAATTCTTAATAACACTGAGAAGATTGCATGTTAACGATGAAGACTGCAAAGGGCCCTAACTCCGAAACTTTTGTTTCTACTGTGTACCTTTAACTTGTTCACTGTCTAGTACAGGCGTTTCATGAAACCACGGCGCAAAAACTCACCCCAAGGTTAGGTCTCGACCCTCACGATGGAGAGGGCACGATCGAAAGGGTGAAAAAGGTAGGCTCAACCTCCGCAATCAAACAACGATCACGCCCCTTAATGACCGAGTGACTGCTGTTACTCCTTCGTTCGGTTTGGGGGTGGCGTGGGGCCGAAACAGCTGCGAGTGACACCCCACCTCTTGTACATACCTCGTCGCGACGTTACTTTCTCTCTTTCTCTGTTGCACCCTCCAGCTTTCTCTTGTCTGCCTTTTGCCGTTGTCAGAGCAGCGCTGCGTACCCTCGCTCGCCGACACCCCATACATAATTACTACGACTACCGACACGTCTCACCCTCGCGGCCAGAAATTTGCATTATCGAGCTTCCCTATGTTCGCGAGGGTGGACCATGCGGGGGATCCTCCGCGCAATTATTAAAGAATCAATCACGCTCAGGGGTCTGTCGTCGAGCAAAGTGTCGCGGATTATGGGATCTCGCGTTATACGCCTTGATGCGATTTTATAACGATGTTTTGTTAGCCTTGAGAATCCATCTAACGAGGGCAACAGAGAGGGATTAGGTATCGAACATGAGGGATGAAATTTTGGGTTCTCAAAGCAGAGCTTTATTTTGAAATATCAAGTATCGAGTTAAGGTTCGTGTTCACTGAGAAGATTTCTAAAAAGAGAAAATGGAAACTGTGAGACGTCCCTGGAGTAACGTTTTCGAAACCCAACGCGAGTTTGCTGGACTCCGCCGAAAAGTTTGGTAATGGTCGAGCAGCGTGTGGAGAGATTCCCAGGCGTTATTTATTTTACTCTCTTCCGTCCGATGCATCCAGGCCTCCTGAGATTTAAGTCGAAGACGCCTCCTTTCGGTCGAGCAGCGTCGAACGTGTTCTAGGCAAGGAGAATCGCGGCAGAAGCTCGACACCGGAGGCGGAATAGCGTCGTCGAACGCGATTGCACACAGACAATGGTAGTTATGGAAATTGTCCGTGCGATCGTATTATCTAACTACTACCTTCCTCTCCGCTATCCTCACCACTTCCGAAAATTACTCGAAGCGGCCCTGTTATCTCGATATATGTCCTCGATTCTCTGGCTTCGCTCTAAGAACATCCGCCTTTTGCTTCCGCAAGGATTTAGCCGACGACGAGCGCCGTTTCCTTCACCGAATCGCTTTGCCGCCGACCTGCACACCCCAGTTTCTCTTGGTGACGTGAAATCGGTTAACTTGTCCCCATTATGCGCCTGCTCCCTTCAGATTCTGACGAATCCACTCTGCAGAACCTCGAGAAATCTTGAGTGTCACGAGAAAGGATGAAAGTACATATTCTTTGAGACACTTGTCGCACGATTGGGCCAGAAGGGTGAGTTACGCGCGCGCCCCATGCAGATGAAATCGAATTAAAACGAAATAATAATATTTCCCGCGTTCGTTAGGAACATTGTGAGTAGTACATCTGTCGCACGATGGGGGTCCGGTCAACGTCGAGCATGTCGATATACCCATAGATTAGACGCCCACGTCACGGTGCCTGGCACCTCCCCCATAACCCCGCGATATCGTGAAAGCTATGCAGTGGCACCGTAGGGTAGCGCGCTCCAACGAAATGAAACTGATATGTATGTAAATCACTCGCATCTCTATGTATGAGCCGGAAACGTTACGTTCCCTGTATATAATACACGATTTTATATGTTTACGCGCGCATGTGTGCCCCGCAACCCCTGGACGTCGATGGTTGTAATCGATCGTTGGAATCGTGAGCTACGTTTATAGAGGCTTAGCATTAAAAGTAACTGAATTATGCATATAACCGATTCCTTCTTGAACGCACTAATTTCAATTAGTTTCTATAGGTAAGTGCTTTCTAGTTCCCATTCCACGAAACTCTGAATCCTTCGATATGATGAAGCAATTTCTGAAAATCATCGCCAAGCTCCAAGTGCATTGATAAAGCGCGACACGACAGATTCCAGGGTCTATGGGATTTCGAAAATATTTGATCATCTTCAGAAGTATCGATTCACCGCGAAACAAGGCCCCGTGAATACGAAGCGTGGCATGTGGATCCACGAGCGACGAGTCGCGAACAATCGTGCACAAATCACTCGTAACCGTCCCGCGCCTAGCCATTAACCATTCTGGCCGGCAAAGCCGCGATGGATCCTTGCATCGCGGATCTTTTGTCCCCGGACAATCCCGTCGATTTCTGGTAGCGTGCACTTGCCACCGTGTAAACGCGACGCGAGCCTCCCTTTCACAATTCACGCCGTTAGAGATCGAGGACCCACAAATCAAGAGCTGATTACTTCCGGCAGGACCATTCGACGTGTTTTCATTCTTCGACGACCTGTCAATCTCGCACCTTTGATTCGTGCGTTCCTGGCGGCCAATGGAACGCTTACAACATCGTTCCAGTTACTGGTTGTTTTCAAATGATCGCGCCGCGATTCGGTGTAATCAAAACGCGTGTGCGTTCAGGGAATCGCTAAGCAGTCATCGGCGGTTGCTTACGGTCGCGAAAGGATACAATTTCTAAACTATGAGTGTAAATTAAGTCGAGGGTGTTGAGAACTTGAGAGGTCACAAAAGAGAACGTGTGCAAAAATCACGTTCTTCTTGACTGACTATTCGATAGCGGGTGATCCAGCAGCAAGCTTGATAGCAAAAGCTGAAGCTTAATTATAGGTACGGTTTACTTTACTACATACTGTTAAATATGTATGTAGTATGTAGGTCTAATTGAAATTTCCTGAGAGACCTTGTAAACTGTTCACAGGAATTATGAGGCGTTGTGGAAAATCCAGTGCTCCAGTTTCGTTGGATGGATATTTTTCGGAGCGCAAGAAAATCGATCGCGAGCGAGCGGTCGGCGAAAGGGGGACGACGGTCCAAAAAAGCCAAAACAATTTCGTAAATCGAGCGTGCATAACGTATCGTATAGGATGCCCGCGCCCTTCCCTTCGGATCGGTAAATAACTTCCCCGTTACTCTCGGTGCTTTGGGCAACTAACGAACGTAAAATTAAGCGCGACCACCCGCCAACCAGGGAAATAATCAAAGTAACGACGCTTGAATGCTCGAAATCGCGTCGTCGTCATCGTCGACGTCAACAGTGTACACACGCTCGCCCAGACAGTAATTATCGACCCCGTCAAAGACTCCCTTGAACGCCATGGTACGCGCAATTAAGTGACATAAGCGACGACACTGTGCCCTCCCACCCTCGGGACGCGGTCGCACGCGCACTCGGATCGATCCTCTTTTGAATCTCGCCGGGTGGTCCTTTAGGCCATATTAAGAGGTATCAAAGCCGCCAAATTATTTCCCCTTCCCCCCTTCTACCTCTCTGCCCTACTTCTCTTGTTTGCCTTCGCGATTGCGTTTTTTCCTCGTTTCCTGCCAGCGCGATAAATTGAATCGAAAGGAATGTTTGTTGGTGTCCCGTGTACCCTTCGCCACACCACCCCAGTTCGACCGTAATCTCGCGTAGATGTAAAATCGTCGCAAGAGTAAACACTGGTAGCCAACGGATCGATGTTCCGTCGATAGAGCGATATTCCTATCGTGGCTACGCGTTTCGTCTCGCTCCGTAAACATTGCCTCTGAGTCGAACGATTACGAGTTATCGGTTAGACATGCCAGCCGAGGTGTCGACTATCGCCGTCTCGACGCGACGATTCCCGGTAGTCCAATCGTTTATCAGTGAGCGCGCATGAGTGCACCTTTGTTATCGGAGTGCAAACGCGCGTGGCCCGATATCCGATCGCTCCGAGAAGGTGTGCTACGCACTTCTCTCCATTCCGATCGTGTCCTGTTGGTTCGACCAACCTCCAACAAGATGACGTAATCTGGGCCGCGTTATCGCAAACACCGGTTCGAGATTTGTACCTCGAGGCGTGGAATCTTTCGCTTTCGGTTTCGAGGTGTCCAAGGATGCGCTCCTGGCTCCACTTTTACACGCTGGAATCGACCTTGACTCGCTCTAGAGGCGAAACGAGGACACGGGAACGTCGAGAGATTTCGTCACCTGACGACTGAGAATTACAAGATCAGCGAAACGGAGAAGCCGTGGTATCGATCGTCGAGCGCGTTCCAGCAATCTTCTCGCTCCGCTTTCGACGGGAAACTGGATTAAAAAAGGAGAATACTCTTTTTGTTCGGGCACCCCCCGACTCATTACGAAGGCGACGAGCTAGTACACCCTTCGACGCGCTTTTCTTCTGGTCTGGCGAACAAACAACTTAAATAAACGCACGTGATTGGATCCGATGTATGCGCATCTGGCTACTAAATGCTGGGGGGAAGGGGACCCACATTTTCCGAAGGAACACGCCCCGCTGGCCCTCTTTTCCACCCCCTTCGAGTAGTCTCGAGTAGGCCACTCGGAAGCACGTGGCTTTTTTCATGCGCAAATTCAGTCAGTGTCCCGCGACTCTCGGCATCCCCCTTTTAAAATTGCTGCTGTCGAGTGCGTCGCCCGGTGACATTAGATTACCCATCCCCCTTCGACTCGATGCAACCCCTCTGTCTCTACGCGAATACCTCTTCGTCCAGAATGACACTAGTTTGTATACGATACACTGCCACTTCTCTACTCCATTTTCAGAAGCTGAATTTTCTCAATTTCCTCTTGTTCTTGGTGTCCTTCCCGTTCAGGATGGATCGATCCCAGAGGGTTGCATTTTTTTAGAGCTTCTTGAAACGTGATAGAGTACCGCACCGACGATTGGAGAAGGCTTCTCTCTCAGAATTATGTTTAAAAGATGATGACTCTCGACACGATCGCCTCGTCGAACTGGGAATGCAAAATCGAAGCAGAAGATATTGAAATTTCATGGACGCATTTTCCTCCAATCAAATTTAGCCATGTTTCATATCGTTCAAATAACAGGCTTTTAGCGAGCATTGTTTCTCCATAAAGCTCAGCGTTACCCCGAGCCTCTGAACAAAGATCGATGCTCCAGCAGTCGGTCTGCGCCAGCGAGTGCCGCTGTTTTTAATATCACGCAGAGTGTCTGCATCGCTCGGCGGCAAAGGTACAGTGTTGTTTTGCAGGGCGTAAACTTGCCTCTCTTTCCGTGACTCGGCCCATACGCAGAGGGGTGGCGTGTGTCGTTGACTGAAAGGCAGAATAACATTGGATTACCCCACCTCCATCGTCGACGCCCCGCCAGCAGCCCCGCAGTTTTTACACCCTCTTCAACTCAGCCTCCCCCGGCGACGTTGTCTTTCTTTCTTTGGCTGCACTCGCTGCCCTCCAAGCGGGGAGGAAAGGGGGAAACAATCTTCGGCGGAAAACACCGCATCGAATAATTTATCGGCAGTGGGCCGAAGTTGCCTGCCGTACGAGTTGGGGCCACGACCGGCCCGTTATCTATCACCCCGCTTAGTCTGCTCTCTATATCCTCGTGCGCGCGCTGTCTGATACAGCACCCTCCAAACTAACCGCCTGGCAACTTTCCTACCCGCGCAAATTTCCAGAGACACCTCGGGTCCGGCGACTTTGGAGACTTCCACCCTTTCATCGGCCCGACAGAACCCAGAGATAATACAGTGTGTGTGTGTGTGTGTGTGTGGTGGAACGAGGAGATGCTGGAGGGTAAGCGAATTTATCGCCCGTCAGGTGCCAGTGATAAGTATTCGAGGAAAAGATCGTGGAGATATTCCTCAGATTACCAAGATTTACTTGTTCCCGAAATAATAAACGATAAAAATTCTGCAAACACCGTGCCCCTAATCCATACATTAAATAAAGAAAATGAAACACCGTTAAGAATGCTAATCCTCTCGGGACCACGCAAACACGCGCACGAATTGCGGCAATAATACGTCGGATGTCGTAAAGTTTACTTCCCGCTGGCAGAGGTGTTCTTTTAGGAACGACCTGTAATCGATGCACAGGGCGTGAAGTTTCACAGCATGCTCGACTGCTGGCATTAACTTTCCGCGTAGGGTTATTTACCAGCGGAATCTGTGAGTCAGCCGGGACGAGAAGGGCGCGGAAAGGGAAACAGAGCGAATCGACGTAAACAAGAGGAAAAGAGAGGAGTAATGGATGGCTGGGAGAAGAGGGGGCGAGTGGGTGTCTGGCGTCGACGGTGTGCATTCCTCGATCTGGTTCCCTCTGGGGACCGAAAGGCAGGGGGTCGAGAGATATCGTAACAGAACTAATCAACGTGAGGCAAGAACGATTTCTCTCTCGTTCACCCCTGCCGCTTCGGATAAAAAATAGTTCCAGCCGATAATATCGCGCTCGAGAAGATAGACTTTTTTCTCCTCCCGTTCCTCCCTCACCGTTTGCTTTCACGACACGCGCAGCCTGCGAATCCCTCGAGAACACTGTCGCGACTTAAGCCCACTCTGTTTCCCGCGTTTACGTGTCTGCCTGCGAAATAGAGCCTCCCGAGCCTCGTTTCCGTGAAGAGATTAATTGCACTTAACTTCTCGCGGCGATATTCCAGTCGAAGGCGCACAGTTCCCGTCTACTTCGCTGAAGAGTATATTCATAATCGGTGGAAGCCTCTGGTTAAAGTGACCCGTTAACTAAGAAGTTTGCTCGAAATGACACATGAATACGGGTCCATCAGTGAATCGATTTTTTATTGGCACTCGATAATCGAGCGATTGAAGTGGGTCTCCGGGTCGAAACTTCCTGCTGGCTCTTCACGAGAGAGCCCCCTCTCTCATACTCCTCTTTCTCCTCTTCCTTTCGGTCTGATCACTCGGCTCCTTCCCCTTACTCTTCCCTCGACCTGCATCTCCCCGTGGCTCTCTTGTTCACACGCTAATTCGTGACTCAGCCGAGCAATTAATCAAGTTCATTCGCATCGCGTTCCAACTCCGCCAGCCGGAGTTTAGTTAAGTTCATCGCTGCAACAGCCGCGCAGTAACTTGACGATAACTTTCCTTCGTTCTGTGGATGAAGTCGGCCATCTAAGAGAGTGTGAGTGCGCGCGAGCGTCAACAATACTCGGCGTACGAGGGATTCGATGAATGGGATCGTTAAATGAATTGAAGGAGGAACTATTTTGAATTATACAAGGATTGACCAGCACTGTGAACAGAATACGTCTCTATAACAGTTTAGTTCGTGAGAAATTGGAGTGGGACTTCGATTAATGGGCTTCCAGACAAATTCGGAACTAAAGTAGTCTTTTAGTACCAGTCCTGTAAATTCTGTCGAACTATCGTTAAATCACAGTTCCAGTTTTACTTACAGTTCTACTGTGCCCTTGCCATTAGTAAGTATTCCGAATAATTGAAACCCTGAATAACAGAAAACGCAGTCAACCAAGGTTAATCGAGGTTTTACTATATTACACTTCCAAGTAGAATGAACTGGAGCCTTTCAGTAAGTGTTTGCATCTCGAAGACATCATATGGAAGATGAAAAAAGAAGAGAACGACTTTAAGCAGGCTATGCAGCAGAGGCCCCGAATTACACGAGTATAGGTAGTCTCAGAACGTATATGAATGACGTGGTTGAACTCTGACATCGGTAACGTTGCTTTAGGGACACTCCAGACATCAGCTGCTGTTTGTTAAACATCGCTCAACTTGTCAGCGTGGATACGCGTGCCGTGTGGTCCTCGTGCTCACTCCTACCATTCGTTCATGCCCCTTTGAAGAATTTGAAGACTATATTCTCTGGCACTGCAACCTTAGTCGAGTCCCTCTAATCTCCCACATTTTTTTTTACTGTTATCAACAACTTTTAAAAGAACTATTTTCTTTTCTGATATCACCGACAGAGCTGACAATGAGAATCTTCAGCTTTTTCTCTGCTTTTTCTTAAACTCTGCAGATGAGATAAGTTTCAGAAACTGTAGTTTTTTAATTGTTGAGAAGTTAAGAAATTCATATAAAACTGACAAGGCCGTCGACACGCTTCTACTATCAGTCTTCCCACACCAGCTCGCCTACGGGAACCGGACAAGCAGCTGATCGGTCAACGTCTGGTTTTTGCCATAGAGACTATCGTGGCGAGTCGAATGCGAGTACATACGTCAGCATTAGAGCAGTGCAACAGCGTGGTCCATTAATAAAACGACGCTTCTAATCGACGCTCTGTCGGCCCTCGTTTCTATCGTCGGTAGCGCGATGGTAGGACGGAAAGTCGATGCAGGCTCGCGGCACGCCGTGTAATTTAATCGTTTAAAAAGTTTCTCAACAATCCCCAAGGAGTTTCTTCGCGGCTTTGACGCCGTTCCCGTCTCGTTAAATATTTGTCGATAAATCGAGGGGAAATCCCGACCCCGGAGGTTTTGCCATCTTCTCATTGTTTCGGAACGTTGATACTCAGACGCGACGACAAACGGAGCGGGACATCTTTACGGTGGGACGCGGCTCGATAAAAAGGATTCCTGGGAGAAGCATGCTGCCGCATTAAATGGTCATCGAGGACGTCGCGTTCGACACTGACGGATCGATTATCATAATTATTTCGCCGGAGTGTCGGCGAACAGATGGGGGAACGCGAAAAAAGGTCGATGAGACGTGACTGCGCGGCTCCGCGGAGGAAAGAGAGGGTGAAAAAAGTTGAGGCGCTAAAAATAGCGAGGACCCCCACCCCCGGCTGTCCAGGAAAACTATTGCCCCTCTTCGCTCCTGGATTCCACGGGAACTGCACGGTCCGCGACTAAATATATCAGGTCGCCTGAGTATAAATATTTATAAAATAGTGCCGGCAGATGGTGGCCGCCTTTAGTTACGGCACTGGCTACATCTCCACGCGTTGCTCCTATACTTAATACACTTCCCCCTGTCTCTTATATTCTGCGACTTTGAGGTTACCAATGACAACTCGATGTTTCATTCGCTAACGAACGTGTAAACTACACGGAAATCCTCTAGCGGATATTGAACGATCAATTATTTTGGATTAAATGCATCGCAAATATGGGGAATTCCTGCAAGCTGGGTGTTCCAGGGAACTTGGCACCTGCTGCGTTCTTGGAACGTCTTAGGTCACGGGGAAGACTCTAAATGAGCGTGGGCGCGCTAATTAGGTTACTGTCGTATATAGGAAACGGAGGGAATACCTTGGATTGGAATGTAACTAGCAATTTCCATGCGGTTCTAAGAGGACTCCTTGTCAAGGCTACTAGAATATTGCACCTCACGGCTCAGTTTAATTTTAAATGTATTCTTGCTCCCTATTCGCTATTATTTCCCAGCACCAACAGTACCCTGTCCTACGTGTGATCCCTTGTCAGGGCTGCCCTATTACTTTCTCACGGGCGATTTAAACGTTAGCGGAATTCTTTTGGTAGACGCTGCTGTGTACACAGAGACGAACGTCACGAGAGCTCGGATGTCACGGTGCAGCCGGAACGTCCGAGGCAACGGGAGAGGCTATCTGGCGTAGCCGTTGTTACTGGTGCCTTCAGTTGCTGCTTTTATCGTGGGCGTGTGTACTCATTAATAATTTATGTTCGAGTAACCGTTACGTGTACCGGACGTGCTGTGTTCCGTCCCGACTTTACCCACGCAAATGCCGGAGCATCGGTGTACACGAATTTCAGATGAGAGTTTAAACCGAGAGAGCCCCTGTAATTTTTCTTATCCACGAAACGGGGACGATAGTCGATAGCCACCATTCCTCGTTCGCGTTATCGCTCGAAATTCGAAATAATCTCGGCGCAGCCGAGGCCCCCCGTCACGGCATTGCTTCGTGCAAAATGGTCGACCATCGTCCGCGAAACGATGCATTCTATTAGCCGTGAATCTTCGATCGAAATTCCACTTCACGGCAGAGTCGAGGAATTTTTTGCAGAATCAAAACGTCGAGGCATACGTACGGGTAAAGTTCCTCGCTGCGTGCATAATGCATCCCCTCCGGAAGCGCGCCCTTCTTCCCAATAAACCGCCGGTGCTTCCGGCCCCATCGGCCAATCCCGCTAACGTTTCCGCGCGATTTATTCGCGCGCGAGTCCACCTCCGAGTTTCGAAGGCCTATATTTCATTTTTAATATCGCACGTGCGGGCTGCGGTGATATATATCGCGACACGGCGAACGCCAACGAAACGAGGAGAATCACTCCTACAGATCGAGGGATCTGAACCATGCCTCCACGATCCATTATCGATCCGTATTCCCTCTCGACGTCGTCCTCGAATTTTCCACTGTTTTCCAGCGTACGTTTATTCCTTCCTGGACGTTCTTCCTGGTTCGCTGACGAAACGAGCAACTATCGCCTCGCGAAAAACAGAATAAATATTTATGCCAGCGAGAAGCATACATAATGAAAGAACCCCTGACCCAGTGATGGTGGAACACGACCAGTGAAAGACAAATAGCTGGCCGCACAGGAAATACTCAGTTTACGAATTATTTTAATTTGCACGGGGTGGATTAAGGTAACTGAAACTGGCTGGGTATGGAAAAGAAGAACAAACATGGAGTGATGCAGTTATTGAATAACGAGGTCGAATTAAATTCCTGCACATTTCGCGCACTCCAAACTAGCGACACCGTTTTGATTTACGATTCGCGAACAGCGTCTGCATCTAATATGCGTTTCTCGTCGACCCAGACGCTCTCTATTCCCTTTCGATGGTACAGCAAATGTGCAGTCGTACAGAAAATGTAGCAACGTTCGTTCGGCTTCCGTAGAATAAGGGGGCAACCGTATGCCAGCAGAATCGATAAGCGTCACAGCGAAAATTCACGATAGCTAGGTGAAAACGCGTGTGTATGCAATTAAGGCGTCACGACGCCGGCAATCGAGCTTTAGTGGAAACCCTTCGACGCTCCGCTGGAAACATCGCGATTGCGAGCTAACGAGACCCACTCGCCAGCCAAAGGCCAACCTGCTCACTCTTCCGTCTTTGCTTCTCAATCGGCTCGTAATAATTATCGTTGCTTAATTTGTAGCGCCTTGGTTTTCCGTGATCCGACGTCGAACAACGCAATTAGCACTGCTGCCTACGTGCGCAGATTTCAAGGAATAATCTCGAGATTATTAACCCTTCAATAATGGAGTATTTTTACCAGCAGAAGCGCTATCCAAAGGGAATGAAAATTATTTTATTAGAAAACTTGTGATTTTTCAGTTATACGGTATACAGGCATACTACACAATGTTTCTACAATCCATACAATAGATAGACATCACCCTGAAGGATTAACAATTTCCCAGCGTAAACGTTGCTTGTCAATGTCTATCTCTCGGTGAACGAATTTTACTTAAACGTCAGGCCGCGAAATTTGATTCAAATAAAAAATGATTTCCATACCAATTACATCGACTGACAGGTTTATTTTTCGAGCTGTCTCTCCTCAAACGGAGGCTGAATTACGGTTCATCGACCAAACTCGCGCGAACAGGGTTCAAGTGTTCGCGACTTGACCAATCATAAGTCCAGAGGAATCCGAGTCAGAACGGCGATCAGATGGAATTAATGCACGACAGAATAATTCCCCGCGATTTTTCCTTTTTCTCAGCACCTCCTCCGCCGAAGTTGGAGCATAAGAATCCTTTTTGTTCGAACTTAATCCCGGCACCGCCGAGGGAAGTTTCCCTCCTCGACAGAGCAGGGGAAAGCTTCGAAGACTTTAAATTTCGACTTCGCGAACGCGGACGACTCGCCCGAGCGCTCGAACTTTTCATCCCCGCGCCATTACTGGATTTTGAGCACAGTTTAATCTCGCCGTTTACGTGGAATAATCGCGAGACGCCTCGAGGATGCGCTTTAAAAACTCGTATTTTTCTTGATAACCCCGTCGCCCGTTGCGCCCTATTATTCACCGTCCTTCATTTTTCACCGCGACCCGGGAAAGCAAGAAATAAAGCCACGCGTCTGGCCGATGATCTTCGCGAACATATTAATTCTGAGGAAAAACGATTTAACCAGCGCGTTTCCCTTCTCGCGGGAAAATCCTTGAACCCTGAGCTCGCGGGGAACTTGATACTCGGTCGGAATAATTACGAGCTGTCGAGAAAATTTGTGAACCTACGCCCGGAGAATATACACCGCCGAAATACAGGAAGCGCGTGGAATACACGATTTTACTTCGGGCGTGCTGCCACGAATTCTGCATTCGCTAGGAGAGATCGTGAAATTGTAATTTCAAGTTTTCACTTACCAATTCTCTTCCCCATCAACGACTGGAAGATCTGCTACAGAATCCATCAGCTACCTTCCTCTGGCGACTGCTGGTCGATCCTGGTGTCGAGTAGTGACCAATCCGGAAACACTGCAAAAAAGGCAAAAGAATTGCAATTTATGCAATAGCATTAGGTTCAGGCGAGCGCAGCTGCGTCGAACCGCGGCCGAACGAAAGTGATTTTGTGGTGGTGACTACCATCGAAAAACCCACCCTGTCGCCGTGCTAAATTGAAAAGTAATTGACTATAAAAAAAACAGAGTCGTCGGAGGATCGCTTCGAATCGATCTGCGCGGACGCGACAGCGCTACTGTTTCGAGTGTAACCAAAGTAGCGTCTCGTTTTTGCAGCTAATGCACAGCTCTTCCCATTGCACTTCCAATTTCGAGCAAGGAAACAGCCAGTGCTTGTACGTCGGATGGAATTTTCAATTTACCCGAAAATTCGGTACAACTGTGTCGCGGTGGTGTGGGCACGAACAAAGCTCGATTTATTGCAGGATATAATACAACGTTTGTATGGAAACAACGGTTCACAGCGTTATAATGATGTAACAAAGCCAATGAATAGATGTAAGATAATAGGCGGGAGAGAAACAAAGGCTACCGATGTCGGACAGGAATCGAGCGTCGTTCTACTTTCCCTGTATCCTATGTTTCGATCCCACATTTCCAAATTGACCAGCTTTGAATTATCGACTCATTTGGACGACCGCAAAATTCTCGTCCGCGAATAACCCGCAAAGGTGACGCGAACTGATATGGCTCCCGGACGCGACGCTCAGGGTCAATTAATCTAATGCACCGACAAATATCGACGTTGCACTGTGTCGGTGACAATGACCGATCCTCCGATGGATAAGCCTGTTTCTGCATCGTTTGCGCCATCATACTGGTATACGACCGGTCTACCACTTTGCGAGAGGGAAACGTACACATGCGTGATCGTACTCTACATGATTTGCTTTGTTTCTAATATAGAAATGTGTAGGGTGATATAGAAATGTAACACTGGTGTAACTGAACGAGTGCAGAAGCAGCGAGAGCAAAGGGAAAACTCTACTACGACAAATTCATTAATACTCAAATTACGTCCTCCAGCACATGAGATCGTATAATTTTCACGGAAGAGCTACCCTTTATTTGAATTACTTCGACCGCGTGGGCAGGCCTCTGTTCACTCAATACGGAAAATTCGTTACTTTTGATCGGTCGAACCGCGCGCACGGGAAATTGTTCGCAATGTTTGTCCCCCTCGACGACGCCACAGCTAATTACTCCCTGATTAATAGAATATTCGCGCGCACAGGTCGTGGAAAATTCGATTGGTGCGCAGTCGATTTGTCGCGAGTCACGTTGCGCTCTGATCGGCCAAACGAGCGACGCTCTTTTCTTAAATTCAATTTAATTCCCCGCTATTTATTTTTCGTTACGCGCGAACCCCCCAGGGAAGAATTCGTCAAAAGTTCGGGGAAATTGTTGGTGTCCGTTGCACCCCTGTTCTGACGAAATTAATTTCTGTTTTCGTAGCAAGGTTGAAATAAGCCGAATTTTGGTAGAGTGGCCTCGGGTGGCGCGTTGGCCCGCAAACTAGCGGAGAGGTTGATTTTTAACAAGTATGCGTCAACTGCAAGCTGAGCGGCAGGGATTGGATGCAGCTACGTTCCAGTCAGGTGATAATTCTGCTGAAAAATCAGCAGGACCGCGATGGCGGATTCGATTGCAGGTTACTGCAAAAAACGAGCCTGTCTAGGGCTGCTCGTTGAAATGTAACTCGCTTAGCTACTCGCTGATCAACCCCCGTTCGAAGCTCGAATCGTTACCTGGCGAATTAAAAAAGATGTACATGCATGCGCGCACTCCATACGCGTAAAAAAAGGCTGATAGAAAATAGTTTTCGAAGCGGGTCTGGTTTCTATCTCGGTTCTTCTGTTTTTGTTTCCTCGTTGGCCCGGGAAATTTAACATGACACGCTCAAACGCGATGCGGCGGACTCACGCGATCGAATCGCCGATCCCTGCGACCAGAAATAATGGACCAGCCGAGTTTCTTTTTTTTACGAAGCGTTTGAAGCCCGTGTTTTCGACTTTTTCAGAAAAATATGGAACAGGTATCGACGCGAAAGAAACTTTTATTTCCGCGAATCCCGAAAAGACTGCGCGTCCAAAATTTCCAACGACGCAGTCTTTGACTTGAATTTATTTCCTTCCAATGTACTACGATTTTACTGACAATTTTTTATCGTCAAGTTTTCCTCGTGTCGACACAGGAAGATCTGAATTTATTTCGAGGCGATGACCATATGGAGGAACTCGTTCAGCGTTACAGTTGAGAGTCAGGATCACGGGAAACGAGATTCGTCCATAGGGGAGGATCCTAGGACGCATTTCCCCCATTTCCCGCGGTGAAACCTTATCGCTCCGAGGAATCGCGAGCTCGTACGTGAAAGTCCGATGCAGTCGAAAGCTCACCTACGCTGCTATCCAATCTCGCGTTAGTGGATTTGGCTTGTTCCGGGGAAGGCGTCGCTTAACGGAACGTCTGGCAAATAAAACTCATTCCACTGCGATCGTTCTATCCTTCGTAGGTGGACATAGCCTTTTTAAACGGCAACTTGTCTTAACGGGGAGGAAAAGCTCAACAACCTGTTCGAAGTTGGAGAAGCCTTCTACAAGCTGAAGACTGCACATTCCCCCAATCCTTATCACAAGTTAACACTTTCTAGTAGGTTAACGATTCCACTGAGCTTCAAGTCTCGTTAGACGCGAATACCTACGGGAAGTAATCCCGAAAAGAGTAGAGAAGAAGTCTAAATGGTGGAATAAATTTTCCTTACTGACGCCTGGCAAGGGTAGGTTTACATCCCTCCACCTTAAAATTTCATTAGGCGTTGCGTGTGTAGAGCGATGCTCGACGATTACGCGCGGCTTTTAAATCATCCGCAGTGGCGCGGAGAATCCGCTCGGGAAATCAGAAGCGGGCACCGGCGGCTGTTTCTGCGCGGGATTTTACGCCTGTCGTCGCTATCGGCGCGCACACATCTCGAAAATCCGGACGCGGGACGCAACGACGCGGCGTTAACGTGGATATTAATGTAACCATGCTCGCCACCCGCGGCCGTATATAATATTCGAGGCTGACAGTAACTGCCAACTCGTCGCCATTTCCTGGACAACGCTCGCCTGTTGGACAACTATTCTCTTCGCCGCGGCTTCTCCCTTTTTCCCGCCCTATCGCAAAAAGAGGAAGAGCTCGGGCCCGCGATTCACTCACGGCTGCCACTAATTTCATACCGGAACCGTTTTCGAGTTTCATCAATGACGCTGCCCACGGATTTAATTGTTCACGTGTGCTTACCAGTCGCGTACACCTCTGAAGCACCCTTCATTTAAATCACACCGCTGCCGAAGCGCCTATCGCTCGTCGGACTGTAATTCGTTGTCCTTTTATACTGTTCCGCTTGCGTTTGACGCCTAGAGGGTCCGTGTGAGGGCTTTTTCGTTGGTAGAATTTCCAGCGAAATAGGTTCTCTTTATCGTGGAAAAGAGATGAAAATCTACGGTGCTCAGCGCGCGATATTTCTGTTTTACGAGTGCCAATTTTACATCGAAGGTGCTTTATTCATATCGCAGTGTTTCATTTACGGCTTAGGCCAGTCAACTCTTCAGAGAGGAGCCTCGGTGACTCTGCAGGCCTCTTGCGCGTTTTAGCGGCACCCTTGGAAAAAGACAACGAGGTTATCCAATCGAACCAAGAGGAATTGTAAAACCTTCACTCTTTGTGTCTTAAGAAACTGCATATCCGGAGTTGCATTACCTTGCCTGCAGTTTAATCGTCGTGACGGTAATCAGTCGTGAGATTGTGTACTCCGACGATAAAAGAAGTCATTCGAAGTCAGTCAGATCCCCATACTTTAACTTTTAATCTGGTAAGTTCGTGGGCTAAAAAGGATCCAGTAGCCTACTAACAACGTGACAACAAAGAGATTGGAGGTCGTTTCATACTCCACTTGGCGTATTTTCAATTATGCGAATTTCAAGTCCTCTTCGAAAGTTTATCGTGTCGGCTTCATTTCGAGCGATTTCACGCCTCTTCCTGCTTCGAATCCTCGCGTGTTTGCGTAGCCTCGGTTTAGCTGTAAATTGAAATTAACGTTGGAAAAAGCCCGAGTGCGAAAACAGAGAAAGGCCGGTTTGCATTTAGGACAACGGCTACAGGTGACATAATTACGACGCATAATTCCACACTTCTAATCGACCGACCAACGATCCGCTCCGTTCACATTGTCGCGTTCCTTTGCTGTAACCAACCCTCACTGTAAAAGTTTTTTAATTAGTAGCCACGGTAAACTTTATCGTCTGACATTTATAATCTTTTTACGTTCTCTCAGCATTTACATTACCGTCCATAAGAATTTCGAACGTTTATGTTAACAGAACCTGATTAAAACCTTCACATCTTAATTTAGTGAAAGTCATTCTGAATAAAAAAATTAATATATGTTTTACATTCAAAATTTAACCGGTAACTAGGCCATTACTTTTTAACTTCAAATTGACCATTGGGAGAGATTCATATCAAAATACTCGTGAAGTGTTATTCACTTTCCACAAAGATTCCGAAGAACATCGAGAATCTATTTTCTGAATCGATAACATCGCGAAACGACCAGCTGCAAACTGTGCAACGCGGGACTGCAGTTCGTGCTGCAGAGAAATGCAACTCCGTCAAATATCCTCCGTCGTTCCGTCCCTTATTGCCGTCGTTTTCTGAGCCTTGAAAAAGTCGAACCGCGATCGTTACAGTGCTTCGTGAAACAGAGAATCCACCGTGCTGCTCTGCCAGTTTCTAGATCCTCGAGCCGTCGAATTTCGAGATGTTTTCGATAACGACCGCAGTGCGAACGTTGCATAAACGAGACACTCAACCGTGGTGAGAAGTCCGAATGATATCGGGGCAGGATTTTCGCCGCGTTGGCGGAAGTCGACACGATCGTTCCCACAAAAATTCTTTGTCGCCTCGCGGTGGCTCGTTCGCGGTTCCGTGATACGGTTGGGAGCGCAATTTCCGATACCCAAGGATATCCTTAAAGAGCTCAGATTTTCTCGAAAGACTGAACGCATTGGTCCGCACGTGCTGTGCCCGTAGAACTGGCGCGGCAACTTTTGCTGTTGGAAATTGCCTTCATGAACGATTCTTACGACGTCGTTTGGGAGTCGTTGAATTGTAACTTGGGAATGAAATTTATCTTGCGACATCAAATATTTCTGTATGATTTTCGAAAGGAGAAACGACGCTGTCGCTCCGATGTAAGCGACTGGAGCAAACGGATTTTCGCTCGTTAAATTCATAAGTCGAGTCCAGCGGTAAAAACTCGGTAGCCTCTTGTGCTTCGCGAGCTTCGAAGAGTTTGACCAGCGTGGAGCGTATTTGCACGTTGCTCGCGCGAGCTATCGCGACGGGGATGGAAAAAGAGGGTGAAGAGGTGCGCGGGCAGGAATAAATCTGGGCAACGACGTGAAACGGGCATAAATCTCCGGTTTAGAACAAAGACTCTCGCGGGTAGTGTTTGCGCGAAGTCCGTTAGGCAAACTCAATGCCCAAACGCGAACGACGGCCAACAGGCGTTTTTGCTTTTCATCTATCCGTCTTCTTTCTCACCCCCTGCCGCTTTCTTTCTTCCACCGTGTCTATCTAGATCCGCGCCGGACATTATTTCCTCTCGTTCTCTCTTTTACTACCGTTCGGCTACAGTTAACAGCGCGAAACGCCGTTTCCCAACAAAGCGTCGCGTCGACGAGGCTACCAAGCGCTTTTCTTTTCCTTCCTCTCTTCTTTCCCTTCACCGCTGCTACTGTACAAATGACTCTTCTCCTCCCTCCGCGTCACGTGGATCCAAAAACACAACCACGTACACATCTACTCAAGAATGGACGCTCTTAGTCTCGCTTGTGTCCAAAAACGAATGGACTTGAATCCAGATTTATATCACTTGAATATTCATGAGGTTAAGTATCAACGCGCATATGTATCTATGAGTATACAAACCACTTAAATATGCTCACGTGGACTTAGGTGCACATGCATTTCAGCTAATTTAAATATCATGTTCCTCAATTTTTTCCTCATAATGCCTAGCCGCCTTACAATAGTCTTCCGCTGCACGTGGACCGCTATCATAACATGAGATCTATATTTCATATTGTGCAGCATGAAAGACAACTTAGTCGTTCCCTGAAATGCGTCCAAATTGCGTGGCGCTCGCCCTCGGCGGTCCTGCGATCGATTGTTGTCGCTAAAATGGAGCTGCTACGGAGTTGTCACGGTCATAATGCCACTTGACTCTGATTTGATCAGAACGCCCGTCCTCCTGCGAGCGAAAACCACTTACAACTACTTCCCCCTTATTACTGGCAATCTTGCCCTTCCGGGAGACCACTTTCCGTCATAGGAATCGAGAGAAGAATGAAGAGAAACAAATACAGTCAAGATCCCATTTAGATGTATAGACCAATGGAGGTCTCTAATGAAAAATGGGAACTCAATTGCGATCTGTATCAAAAGCTTTCTCCTACATTTACGGAAGAAGCAATAAAATTTTCTTTAACCTTCCTTCCGTCGTAATTCTGTGGACAATCTTAAACTGTCTCAAAGAGGACACAGATTTCTTCTCGAATGCGTATCTGAACGCAGAGAGCTGGTGGAACGCGGTGACGCGACTCAGAGAGGATTGTTCCTCTTCCTGGAACTCGCAGCCGCGTTCTAATTCCAGCAGATTCGGTTAAGGCTGGAAAGGAAGAGGCGGGAAACGGTTCTCGCGAACGAGCAGGTCGCCTCAACAGTCGTGTCTCAAATGAATCCTGTCGCGTCGCGTATATCGCGTCCCAGTAGCTCATTGTGTGCGAGTTCCTCCGCAGGCTTTCTTAATGACTCGAAACTGTCTCCGCAAGCAGAGCACCGACAGCTCTCCACGATCTACCCGCCAACTGTTAAATCACCACCAACCACCTCCCACCCCTTTTGTTTACGCGTCTGTCTTAATACGGCCGCGTAATGGCGGAGTTATGTTTTCGGTCGCCACACACGGCAACGTCTCGCCTCGGTGCTCTCCTCGTGCGTGCACAGTCAACCCAACAGCGCTCCTTTCGCTGTCAACGAGCCACGAAATTCTTGGCCCGCCATTGTTGCTGCCCTGAAAATTATCTCCTCAGAATTCCGACCCGAGCTCGGGGCGTTTTACTCTCTCCCTTCAGACGTTCGTTATGGCTGTGGTCTGCAGCCCCATTCCGTCGAGACCAGAGCGAGCTTTTGCCCCCGCACGCTTGTTACTCTCCAAACAATCAAATAAACTCGTGGAAACTACTGCTAGGCTCGAAAAGACTACCCACGCCTTGCTTTCATTACGAGCGGCGATTCGCGGTGTCCATGGGGCTTAAAATTCCACGGACCGCGGAAACGTTGACTTTGCTCTGTCCGAGGGAATGCGTGGGCACAGTTGCGAGGGGGAGTTTGCGTGCGTCCCAACGAGCCGAGAACCCAATTTGCTTGCACAACGAATTCGCTGTTATTCGAAGGGTCAAAGTTACCCTTTTACGAGCGCTCACTTTCGTTGCAGCCCGCGTCCAGTTGTATCGCGATAAACGATCCGCCGGGTTTGAATTAAAACTGTAACTTTCCGCTTAAATTCCGCGCACGAGCCGCGTGGCGCAGCTCGTTCGACTCTCTGCCTGCTCCCGGCTAAATTCGTACCCGCCCCGACTCCCCGCCGCGCCGCGGCCAGCTTACGTTATTTCGCCCGCTGTCCTCGTCGCGGATTATCGCGAGTAATAATAATCAATTCCAGCGGCGCGACACGCCGTTCGGCCGACTTTATTTGCCCGCTACCGTCCGCCTGCTCCACGCCTACGTCGCGATAGAAAACGCTGCCGCCGCAACGGCTCGCAAATCTTTCGTTTCCGGCTCAACTCGCATCCAGTTAAACGATACCGCCACGAGCACGACGCGCTAACTCGTTCTGAATTATGTCCTCCGTGTGACGCTCAACTTGCACCCGCGTGCAAGTCCGCGTCCTCGGAGCAACGAATATAGATCGTCGCGGTGCTCTCGCGTTTCAGCAGCCGTGCATTTTGTAACTATTAGCCGAGGCTTTTAATGTTCGTCAGAAACGAGAGAAACCTTGGAGATGTTCTCGTTACAGGGCTCGTTAAGAGCTGAAAACTTGCGAGCGTGTTCCGAGGCGACCTAGATAATCGAATCGAGTGGATTAAATTGAGATCGAGATTGCAGCCTGCGAATAATTTCACCAATCCCCGGAGGAGCAATTATAAATGTACGTATTCTGATTATTCTTTTGCCAGCGCACCGCGATGCTCATTGTCTCGAAGTTAAAGAAGGTCTTGAGAAAGAAAGTGGCGCGATTTCCTCGTTTCTGTCAAGCGCCTCCGCGAAGAATAGCCGGCAGCGCTTGCCGACCGAGTAATTATTTGATAAATATTCCGCTCGTTAAGACGATATCGGCGAACCGTTCGCCGATTCGAGCTCCGTTGTCCCTCAAATAGTCTCGTTTCCCTCTTTTCGCTGCGCCCTTTTCTTACTCCTCCGCCGAGACCCTTCGCTGCTCACCGCGGCGTAGGGGAAAGGTTCTTGAATATCGAGCAACTTCGTTATCATATTACGGTTCGATTCGCGTAGAAATTAACGAATCTCCGCAAAAATATCTCATCAGGATCCTTGACAAGGAATTAAATCTCGTGCCATCATTTAGCGAAATCCAAGCTTTCAACAATACACTTTTAGACTCACGGAACAATATGTTTACGACCTCGAGAAACTTCGCTCGATAGGATTATTTAAAAGGTTTCTAGTTTCGTATTCTCGAGGAAAAGTTTCGATAGCAACATTTTCACGCAATTTAACGCAAACATTGAAGGGCAATGCGCAGTCTCGTCGACTTTACGAAGCGAAATTAAAACGAGGATAGAAAATGCACTTCGGTTCTGAGCGGATCGAATAATACAGTCACGAGGCTCAACGAATGCGAGCGTGTTCCGTGAAATAAGTCCCACATTCGCGAGGATACTTTGCACGAGGTCTCCGCCCGCGAACTTCCGTCCCTCGGCTGCGCTCGATTCCGCAACCGAGAGATTTTAATATCCTGTCCTTTGATACCCTTAAAACTCGTCGCACTCAGACCCGAGATATCTGTAGGTACGATCCAATTCCCTGAATAGAGGGGCTGAAACGAATGGAGGTAGATACACCGAGTTACACGACCACCGTTTCCTCCTTTTCTACCTATATACCCACATACCCTACCCTCGCTCCCGATACGCGCCGTCGTTGCACACAGCCATCGTTTCGAGCGTTTGAACCGACCGCCATGCAGAATGAATCTGCAATCAGAGAGTTGGCTCGCAGTCAGAAGCATTGGCCCGCCATCGAGGACTAACACTGGCTTCGGGGACACGATGGGATCCGTTTGGAATTTCGACGCGATCACGGGAGACGAAGCTTTATCGCTAAGCAAATGAAAGGTGCTGCTCCACGCCTGAATAGACTGGAGTAACATAAGGGAAAATGAAGGCAGACGTGTGAAGATTGTATTTGCTTGTCAAAGTATTCACTGGTGAAAGCACTGGTTTGATCCACTCTGAGCGAAGCACGTTCGCGAAGAAACGGAAAATCTACTACTCAAGGGGATGAGGCTAGGACATGGCGGGGTGACTCGAAGTTTGCCAGGGTTACAGCCGAGCCAACTTCGCCGGCGTTCTAGGGGGTGAAGGAGGCTAGTGGCACCCTTTGTCGGCCGGCGGCGCATTGTTTCCACCGGTCATAAATTGTCTCGCGGCTCGCCTTCCTAGGCTCGTGCTTCCTTCCTTCTCACCCTTCGTCGCAAGACCACCCCCTCGCTACCCGATTTTCTTTGCCATCGTCCAGCTCCATCTACGACTGGTCGAGGGGGTGAAGTCGTCGGTGCAACCCTCTTTGGACTAAAAGACGTTCCCAGATTTACCTTGAGCGTCCTTGTTTGCGCGACAAAACGCGAACCCTCTTACTGCAGAGAACTTTTTTCGACCATCATCCCCCTCTCTATTCTGTTCTGTTCAGCCAGTTTTCAACTTCCCTTCCAACACGCGACCGCTTGATGATCGCAGACTGTTTTCTGTAAGGAGTGTATACGTGTTCCGCCGCCTTGTATACAGCGACTAAATAGTTGCGGTACTAGATACACCCTGTGGCTATATGCGGTAGCGTATGTTCGTACATAGCCTTATACGAGCTAACCCCGTGTGTCCCTAAGACACCGTTTCCTTGAACTACCTTCATCCCTTAGGTGGCATCGCGGTTTCTCAGAAGGTTTCTATATAACGCTTTTCCTTCCCTCTAACCGGCGTGTCGCTATTTCTTTCCACCCATGGGGGCTAACTTATCAACTTTGAAGCAGTACCTCTGCCGGAAACCATAGTGTCGGTAAAATTTGTTTTGGATAGTAAATGGTGTGCCTACTCAGCAGAAACCGCTTCAATTTTTTGGAGGTAACTGAGTATGATTACATTTTTCCAGGAAATAAAAGCCAGAGAGTAAACCTAGTTGGAAGACTACAAAAATTTGAAAAATGGTAAGGGTTGAATATTTAAAAATTTTTAAATTATAACGGCTGAAAATTTAAAATTTTGAAAATTTGTAACGGCTGAAAATTTAAAAATTTTTAAATTGTAACGGTTGAATATTTAAAATTTTAAAAATGTGTAACGGTTGAAAATTTAAAAATTTTTAAATTATAACGGTTGAATATTTAAAATTTTAAAAATTTGTAACGGTTGAAAATTTAAAAATTTTTAAATTATAACGGTTAAATATTTAAAATTTTGAAAAATTAAAACCTTTAAAAATTAGAAAATTTGAATATTTGAATAGTTTCACCATAATTAAAGCTCGAAATGAAAATGGTAACTACGAGCGAGTTCCCCAGTATTTCACGGCCGAAAGCAGGAGACTTAATGCTCGATCGATTCTCTCCCAAAAAGATCCCGTTTCCTTTCATAGTGGGGAGTAATGGTATTAGACCATCTGATAAAGCAACGAACAACGGGAAGCGTTGAAGGGAACCGAAGCCGTGAAGAATTGATAATTCATGAGTGTTCGCGGGCAAGGATTCTTATCTTGGATTTCCACGTTTTCAATACTGAATACCATGGAGAAACGTGTTTGCACAGGCGCACGTGGGGGAGACCGGATCGACGGACTTAAATCCGGAAGGGTATCTCGCGCTCTTCCCTTTCATGCTCATCCCACTCGACTTACCACTCGGGGGAATCAGTGCCGCGAGATAACGACTCCTCCTGCAGCTGTTGCCACACAAGGGTTGCGTCAACGACCCAGTCAAAGCTATCTCGCCATTAATTCGATCGGAGCGCTATCTAGCCGCTGTCTCGTCGCCGAAAGCGAGCCATTTTTCAACCAGTGACTCGCGCACCCGCTGAAAGCGTCGATTTCGCGCGCAAAACTACCGTCAAAATTGGTTTCGAAACGTCACTCGTGGCCAGTGACACCTTCTAAGCCCATTCGCTTTATCGTCAAAAGAATTTATTGGTCCTCGACAATTGGACAAGGTAAAACGGCCGTTTGGCAGCTTCTCCTGCTCCTTTTTCCCTTTTAATTGCAACCTTTCGAAATTTCATCGAATTTTTTCTATTTCATCGAACGAGACTCGCGGAAGCAAATTCTTCTCTAAAATGAAAGACGATTCCTTGGAAAGTGCATCCTTCGACAGAATTGCAGTCGCATACAGTTGCAGACTTTAGATTGGCTGTGATCCAGTCGCATGGTTTATTAGATCTCATCCCTGGGCCAGCGATCGATGCATTTCGATATTGTACTCGGAGATTTTATTTGCCCTCCTTTGTACGGCCATCCGTGTAACGCTTTCCACCCTTTCGACTCGCATTCCACGCGAGGAGCGCTTCCATCCAGAGCACAATCGTTGACGGAGATCGTAGCAACTTTTCGTGTTCAATAATCACGAGGAAACCGAAACGCCGTCTATCTCTAGGTATTCCCAGCTCGACTTTCCGCTCCCAGCCGCTCGAGATCGCCGCCTCCCGCCCTCTGTCTCCGTCACGCAAGGTCATCCCTTTCAGGGCTCCCCTGCGCAACCCCTTCGTTCATTTCCTCCCACGGTCGCCCGGATGCGGAGCCACTCGGAAAGGCGATTCTAAATTTTCTCTCGCTCGGTGGCTTTCAAGGGGATGAAACCAAGCAGGATGCGCTCGGCGGGATAAGAGAGCCGGAGGAGGACGATTCCGCGCGGTAATCACAGGCTCGTCCTGAAAGGGGTACACGAGCGTGAACGCACACAAAGAGACGACAAGCCGGCCGAACTTCCACGCTCGTGGCTGGCTGCGTCACCGCGCCGTTACGCGCTTACATGACCACCCCCGCTGCGGATATGCAAACTCGATAGGGCCGGGGACGATCAAACGTGTGCGTGCAAATATTCATTTGGACGGTGGAAAGGCAGCGCGGGTGCGTGCTAGTCGGCGGGCAAAGTTGCCCAGGGGGAGAAGGTCGCCAGGCTGAGATTATACCACGACGGAGTTTGGAAGAGCCGTATTGTCGGGGTCTCTGGGTACACAGAGATAATGTTGAAGCAACGAAGGGTTAACGGTTGTCCTACACGGCTAACCGTGCGACGCTCTCTTGGAGGTTCCACCAGGGGTGCAGTTTCTCTGCTTCCTTCCTCGGAAGAAGGATTTCACCGCAACCCGCTAATTGAAAGCCTCTATCGTATCCGTGGAAAGGGCTGCACCATCTCGTTCGCCGTCGTAATTGTTTCCTACGATGGAGGAAAGACGGTTTCCCTCCGTCTGTGTTTTTCTCGATTTCTACGTTCCCCCTTCGACGACTTCCCAACAAAGACGGGGCCGCCGCGCCTCCGGTTGCAAAAGCGAAAACCTGAGAGGATGCAGGCCGCCGAAGCGTATCGGGGGTGTAAATCCTTCTTTAACTCTCTCCGCCGCCTACTACTTCGACTGACCGCTTTATTTTCCTCCCTCGGTACAAACGATTCCCCTCGAGATAAAGAAATCAAGGCGGGCGTTTCGCGAGATTGGCAATTTTTGATTACGAGGAAGCGAGCTCTCTTGGAAGAGTCTCTTCTTTTATCTTCTGCGTGGCAAAGAGTCCCTCAGAGCTTGGCAAGGGACATTTTCAAAGGGAGAATCCGAGTCGACGTCCCGTCGGTGTTTCGGGCATTGAATGGAGAAAGGGAAGTTCCCCTTAGTCGTCGCGCAGGTGACGTTACTTGGGCGAAAAATCCGCCGCGAAAGTTTTTCCCTCGCGCGAAGGAGGTACTTAAAGTCCCGTTAGATCGCGGAAGAATGACGGGAAAGTGAGTTCCCAGAAAGTTTCCTCGAATGACCTGCCACACACACGATATTTCTTGTGCATGCTCACGGCTATTGTGCGCAATATTCGCCTATTTGTATAAAATGGGAGTGAAATTACCTGAAAATATGCCATCAACTTTTCGATGAATCTGCTTCGAAAACTGATCTCTAACATGCACCTTGAAGATCTCACATGACCTTGAACCTATCTTCACCTGGACTTACTAATACAAATTAACTTAGAATATGAAATCTATAGAGACAATATTGTCTCCTAACTTGATCAGAAGAACTTCCAACCCAAAACTTACGCAAACTAAAACCCCCGAAAATCTGCAGCCAACAAGTAAGTCCACTCGGATCAAAGTTTCAAACAAAACTTCGAAATTCAGCAAAATTGAATGTAAGTAGATAACACGCGTATTTTTCGTCTCCGATATCGCAGCTGAAAAGGAGAACACGGTGCGAGTTTCGAAACTGAGGATCCAGGCGCTTCGGACTGACAAACACAGGAACGCGTGCCGAGCAGCTCGGCGCGTCTCTGTGCAAGTGTATACAAACTATTACGACGCGGCGCAATATCCTCGTACTCGCGGAAACGTGTAAATGGCGACAGTGGCAAAGGAGGCGGCAAAACGGGGGCGAGTCGAGGGGGGCAGGCGGGTTCCTTTACACGAAAACATCTCGCCCTTTTCTACACGCTGCGAGAAACGTGTCCCCAGGACATAGGATACTCGAGAACGAAGATCTGACATGCGCGGGGTCGCGGGAAAGGGTCTAGCGGCGAGAAACGAGGGCAAGAGACGTCCACAGGGCATGCAAGTTCGCGCAAAGTTGACTTAAAAACTCCAGAGAAAGAAGGGGGAAACGAAGCGAGTCGAACCAGGGTAAAACGACGAGATGGCCTCTATTGGAACAAACTCGTGTTATTCGAACCGGAAACCGCTTCGAGCAAACGGACGTTTGATCAAATTCAGAAGAACCTGCCTTTCAGAGTAGCAATTACGCTTCGCGGATATTGCTCGATCGACGGAAGGAATCTGCCATTCGAAGATGTCCTTTTTTCGAAAGGAAAACACCGTGCAGTCGAAGTATAATTAAATTTCGAAGCTCGACTGAGAGCAACGCGCGCGAAAACCACCGCCGGCCTTCGCCCGCGCAGTCAGCAATTAAAGTTTGGTATCAGACAGTCGTAGATAACGTCGCGGCGCCCTGTTCTCACGAAGCGTCGCGATGCATTTACAACACGTCGGTTACGCAAGATAAGCGAACTTACGAGCTTCGAATGAAGGGATTTGCACATTCTGGGCCGTGTGGAAGATACAGTTAGTCGAACTTGTCCTTATCAGGACGAGTAATAAGGACGAACAGAGTTACGCGCAAGAGAATCTCCATTGCGGCTCACCTTCGACTCGTTTACCCTTGTTAAAGGCGATTAGACTTACTGGATCTTAATTAATACCCCTTTCACGAAACATTAACCACGTCTTTCCGCATAGAACACGCAGAGCTGCCTCTTAGATACTTCGACTATATTGAAGTGGGGCGAAGCTGTGCGTGCCGATGATAAGATACAGCGACTCGACACAGTCGAGGCGTGAACACACTCCCAAGGTCGAGGAAAGCATTAATATGAAGGGTTAGTAAGTGTCAACAATTCTGGGTGGGCTGCTCAGTCAACAAAGACAAATGAGAAAAATAATTCTATCTCTGTTTGTAATTATAACAGGCACGTACTTTTGACCTTGTCTGTACTCTTGAAATTGATTAAAATTCGCCAGTTGCTTTTTGCGAGCCGTCAGAAAATTAGTTTCGTAGCCCAGTGGAAACGGGCTGAAAATTATTGGCCGCCTTTCATAATGAAAACAGACGCGACATTGAAAGAGGCGCGCAATGGGCGAGTTCGACTCCTGCATAATGCAGCGGCTTCGGTAATGCACATTTTAATTACGTTAGGTATGGGAGGGCTAGACCGTCAGCGGGATAGTACGTGGAATGCGAACACTTCTGGTTTAACGGCTGCGTATCCGCATTATCGGTCCAGCTACACGGAAAATCAAATTCGGATCCGCATTAGCCGGTCGACGAAGGTTGCACGCGAGCAGAGGCCGGGAGCTGCATCAGCCCGATAACACGGTTCCTTTGCGACGAGTTAATTCTATTTTAATTGATCGATCGAACCAAGTCCACAAAAAACAGTGGCGGGACAAGGAGGCAGGACAAGGAGGCGAGACTCCCGCGGCAACATTTCAAGATCGTTCCATCACGAGCTCTGTTTCGAACGACCGAGAGATTCTCGAGAAAGATGCCCTTTCACAAATTCCCGTGATTTCTGGTATCACCGCTGGCGGAGTAATTAGCGCAAGTTAAATGAAAACTCTCCGTAGAATCGGACAAGGCAAGAAAGTGGCCGTTTCCAGGTAAACAGACAGACGGTTTACCTAGAGGGCTACGGTAGCTTAAACTTGGCTGACTGAATAGTTAAAGAATGGACCTCGTGATTTTTAACGCTGACTCCGACAACCCTTTCTTTTCCAGCCGCGCTGGCTCGCTAGGTGGAATTCGCCGCGTTGCGGGATCAAATATTAAAATCACGGCGGAAAGAGACCGCGGGTTTTTACGAGGGCGCGAGACTTTGACGGTCGTCCGTGCTGTAACATTCACGAAGAGAAAGCTTTCAGAAAGTTACCGTCCTTGCTGCTCCCCTCTTCTTCTTTCTCCCTCGAGCTTTAATTTTTATCACCCACTCGTAATTTTCACGAATGGCGCAAACTCGCGTGTGAAATAAATCCCTGCTAGGAGACACCTCTTCCACTGGGTTATTCCTTCTTCAAATCGTTCAATTTGAATAAATTTACGCGGTCTGCCGCGCGACAGGCTGCCTCTCCGAGTCGGGATACGCTCGGAACCGCTTTAAAGATGCAGTCGCGCGGGATCTCGCGCTTTCTGCCACGAACAGACGAAGAGGATCAAAAGAGAACTCTCGTAAGAGGCAGTTCGCCAGACAGCTAGACATAATCCTCCGTCATGCCGCGAGATAAGATTATCTCTGCCATCCTTTTGAACCCTCCTCCAATCCCTCTTGTTGGGTGCGTGCGACAGAAGTTGAGGCACTCGTAGCGATCATGAATGTCCACGTTGTGACGATATCGCGAACGAGTTTTTACGCTCAAACACGCGGCTGGCGCGAGAAAGTTGGCGAAAATACGATAAACGCGTTAACGCGGCGCACCTAAATCAACAGACGGAGTTTATTGAGATAATATCCCGCTATGTTCTTTGGTAACCTCATCCGCGAAAATCTGGGATATCGGCAAACTTTGCTCTTGTGTTTTCCACGCGAGACTGATTTGTTTGTTTTCGTCGTGGAGGGGATGTGGAGAGGCAACCCTCTTTCTCGATGGAGCGTGGATCTCAAAATATAGAGAGTTACAAATCGTTCGCAGCGAGAAAGCATCCCTTTTGAAAGCTTTCGATCGCTCAAGTTTTAGGGAAAAATGGAGTTTTAGCCCCTTCCATCAAAGGTGAAGAGTGGAAGAAATAAACACTGAAATTTTTGGACAAGAAGCGGGGCATCCTTTGTAGAAACGTGTGAAATTTAAGTGGCAACATATAACAACAGGAAGTGTTGTACCAGCGTTAGCCGTGGGAAATTATCAGGCTGGCGCACATAAATACATGGCGGCACGAGAAGCGTGCAAGCACGTGACTCCCCCGCGAGAAATTATCACAATAATACATGTCCGCATGATGCACTGTGTAGGATATCGTTGAAAGCACCACTCAAGAATCCGCCCATTATACAACAATTCATTTTCGTTTGCCCAGTCATTTGCTTGCTTCCCTTTATCCAAAGTAGGTCATCTAAAACGCTACCCTATTTCACTTCCTAATCTTTCTACTGATAATTCTGAATCCTAATACTTGACTAGCAGAATTTCATTAACTTCAGACCAAGATTCTCTAAGTACATAATTTGGCCCGCACACATGGTCGAAGATCTACGACAGAGTGGTCAACACTGTTTCATAGAGAGAAGTTATCCCGTCGTAACTCACACTTTGCCAAGCATTAGCATTTAGTGGCAAACTATGTACACTAAACAGGGATATGGTTTCATCACCGACACTGACCATGCCGGTATCAGTATTCCACGATTCATGAGATGAGCTATCGGAGGTTGCTCATGGATTGCCACAAGGAAGCCTGACCTTTGGCGCGACGGGGTTGCCTCGAGTAGCTCGATGCATCTGCCGTACTGTGCTATCGGTGCATCAAGTGCCCGCATTAGTTCTCTACATTACCCTCGCAATAACTGGTTAATGTTCGTCGCGTTGTATCACCCTGACAGCGCTCAAGATCGGATATCGACCTGGAACGTGCTCCTCTACGGGGAATCTCCTTCGAAAGTCGAGAGCCAAAGAACTATTAAATCAAGGAGAAACTTCGAAGCACCTATAACCCTGGACGTAATACGAATAGGTAGAGGAACTCGACAAGCTATTCTCTTCATTAACGTCTTCTACGGAATTCGTGAGAACTAGCTCAGCCACCAAGTCTACTCCGCGAAACCAGATTAATCTGGACGGACAAGGATACTCGCTAGAGTTCTGCTGAGGACACCGAGCTTCCATGTCATCAAACGCACGAAACATCAGCACTTAGTCGGAAACTCTGTCCGCCAACCGTGGGAGAACGTATTCCGTCCCCGTGGGATATTGGCCACTGAATACTCGCCAGTGTTTCACGATTCCCGAGACCATAGTAATCGGAGGCAGGAGACAAGCTTGCATCCTACCGCAACGGACTTCCCTGCAACTCGCCTACGTTCGGTCAATCTCGAGTTTGCCCTACTTTTTCTTAAACTGCATCGAGAAATACACACTTGCAATTTCACTCAAGTATCCCTTGTAGATTGAGTATCGAGTAACCTTAAACTGCAACAAAATTTTTCCTCGCTTACCAGACGAAGAACTATGCTCACCGCAACAGGAAAGAAGCAGTCGCGTAAACGGAAGCTTGGCCCGTTCCAATTTACCGAAAGATGGGAGAAGTCGAGATTCCTCTGGGAGGACCTCCGTTTCCTTCCTCGGATCTCTTTCTTCTCTTTCCTAGTGTTCTCTCGCGATCTCCGAACGAGGTCGCGTATCGCATGGTTCGGGGAACGAGCAGCCTCGACGAGCAGACGCAATTCTCTTGCGAATCCTTTCCCTGGCGTGCAGAAAGGAAACCATGGAAATATTGCGTGGCAACAAATAAGAATATGCTCCGCGTCTTTGTGGAGTGCTCTTTCGCCTCGCTACGTCCATATCCATGCTCGCGCTCATTTTTCTTCCGCCGTCAATAGTCGACGTCTTGACCCAAAATCGCGTGTACACCCCCGGGGTAACTCCCGTCAGATATTGTTTCATCGGCGAGCCCCGGGACGTGAACCAATTTACGAATTCCTTGAGAAACGCTTCGCAAGAGCGCGATACAAATTGTTCGCGATATTTGCGCGCGAACATTAATGTAACCGAATCACCTTCGCGGCGTATCGATACCCCTCTTCTGCATTCAGTGCTTCAGATAAATGATAAGAAACGGTGAATAATATTCCGTAAATAGCCGCGGAAGGCAGAAACTGTATTCACAGCGAGAATCGAAGCGTGGTATTTTTAACGGTACTCTCCAATTAATACAGGGCTACTCGAAGAGCGAGCAGTCGAACTCTCCCCGGTCAGGGCAGCGTTTTACGTAATACTAATTAGTCACGGGAAGTGGAAACCATTAAAGTATCGGCCGCGCCACTCGAGGAATTTCTTCGCTTAACGAAGCTTAATTAGCCGGCTCATTAGCCGGCCGCGTTTCTGGACGCCTTAAGTCCTCATAACGTTCTATTTTAAATTCATTTGCCGAGCTAGCGCGAGGCGTTTTCCAGCCCCCCCATCGAATCACCGCAACAAGTTACGCGTAATAACTTCCACGGAACGCAGGAACAAACTACCCCGTGGTCTTGATCATCGGACGGCCCTCAGCATATTGCCTTCTAAATTTATCCACTTTCGGGCGTCGCCCTATCAACGGGATCGTTAAGCACGTCTACCGGCTGTTTCGTCGCATTTGTCTAACGCGAGCTTCAACGATCACGCGTTTTTTAGGGACCTGTATCCTCTCGTAAAGTGCTTTTACTGTGCCTATATGTCTATTAATACAATAGGGCCTATCGACGATCCAGGTCAAACTTATTAATTGGAGAAATATCTCAGATTTTTTCCTATCCGTGACAAAAGGAGGTTAAATATCTCCCGCTCCCCGTTTAATCTCAGGAAAAGCATCGACGATCGACCCGAAAGGTGAGGCTGATAAGGGGGCGTGTGGTTATCAACGATCGTATCCGGTAATCCAGATAATTGTTCGATAACCGACATGTGGTTTTAGGCGATCTTTTGCGCTGCACTTAGAAATAATTGCATTGTTTCGTGTCGCTCGCGAGCGCGTAACCGAAAGCCATGTTGGTTTTGATGTCGACGCTGATGACGACGACGAACTGAAGGGAGATAGGGGACGCAGCAACGGGGGAGAGAACGGTTTCGAACGGTTGGCTGATCTGATTATGTTAATGCATAGCGGACTCTCGATTGATAATTGCATCGGGGATCGCGGATGCAGAGAGCTTGAATGCCGCTCAACCTACGGTTCTGGTTCCCGGGAGTGATTATCTATGCTAAACGGTTGGCTCGTTAATCGTCATACAGCTGAAAGGACGTTCATACGCGTATCCATAGTTTTTTCAGCTCGTGGACACTCGATGTATCGAGATCTCTGATCAACGAAACAACGAAGCAATGCACTATCCACTAGTAATTCAGTTAAATAAATGGGTAGCCAGTGGTATAAGTAGTATGTGATCATGTATCAGAGACTACTGTAGATATCTGTGTCGCATAGAAAAAAAAATCACTGAAGTGTATCGACGACCGAAACTCGAAGTCACATCCACTGCGAGCTAGATACTCCTAGCGTTTCCTCTCTCTGTAATAATTCCTGTATCTGCCATTTCAATTTGCTTAATGGTGGCGCGAAGCCACAGCTTGACTCGCGCTAATTCGTCCATGTACTCGCCGAGACCGTCAATTTTTTGTATACGATGACTTTTCTGTAGAGGAGTGCAATCCAATCGGCGTAATCAAGGTATGCGAATGTTTGCCGGATATTGCTCAAGCGTCCTTCCATTTCGAGGGTCGCGATAAAATCACGGCGACCGCGTTTTCGAGGACACGCGATTCGAATTAACCCCTTTTGTCCCGTGAACGTCCAGCGAAACGAACATAGGGACCTCTGCCAGCAGGTATCACTTAATTTATTCCATTGAAAAAGAATGCACCGTCCACCAGCGTCAGTTATAGGAAATTGCGATGGCGGACTGAAGTCACCCTCGACAGCGACAGGGTTAATGCAACGGTCGGCCCCGTTAACAAGGATAAATGAAAAATAACGCTGACCCTTTTGGCTCGCGCTCGGGACACACGTGAAGAGGCGGGCGTGCCAATAAACGGCGAACTTTATTGTCCAGGAAATTAGGGGAATTGCGACTAATGCGGTCTTTTAATCGCGCGCTGTACTGCAGAAGGAAGGGGGCGAATTTTATCGCCGTTTTTACTAGTCGCGCGACACCAGCGCGGCAATAATTTAAATTTCAATCGACCTTTAGCGTGCGCTGCGGCGCGAATTACGAGACGCTTCGTAAAACAGGCAGCGCGCCGGAGCGAAATATACCGGCGTTACCGTTAGTGGCACCGTAAACGCGGAAATGGCCCCTCCATCCCGACTCGAAAATTACAGTAATCGTCGCTAATTTGACTGTTTAATTAGTCAGTAACGCGGCACAAGTACGCGGCGGAATTTGTCAGCGATTACGCGGCGCTTGCTGCGATAGCTTTGAAAGACGCATCGACTTCGAAGTAAAGCTGCGATTTCTACGTGTGCAGTGTTCCGCCACGAGTTTCGAATTCTCCCCTCAACAGCCTCAATGCTCAACGAGACTATTTCACCGAAAAATCTGTATCGCGATACATTTCGCGGTTCACGCGTCGACGAAGATATAACAGCGTTTCATCTTTGGGACAAAGGCTATCCCCAAATGTTGCGAGGTGTTCGAGAGGGGTGGAACATCGAAGCGAACAGAGGCGTATTACGCACCGCAGAATCGTTGTTTTGTTTCGTCGGCTGGTCCACCTTGGTCCCAACAGTTTGACTTGCATTAATTCACCCTTTGTACACAATTTTTGTTCTGTCCAGCGTTCGGCCCCATCGATTTCGGATGCAAAAGCCCTGTGCAATCGAAGCAATCACTGGGCCGGCAATGTTTGCGCAGTTAGGCTGACCGTGCGCATTGTTCCCCGTGCTCTTTGTCTCGCTCGCTCCAATCCATCGCTCCTCTTTCACCTTTCTGCGCGGGCACACACGCGGACGCCACTATTTTTCTCTTTGTATCGTTCTAGTTTGGCCAAGCCACCGTTTATTCCACTGTTACGGGCTGTTTAGTCGAATCAATCTCCCGGCAGCACGTGGCTCCACCGACGTTCCTCGCCCCCTTCCGACGCTGCCACGGGGAGGAAATAATTAAAAGTTAGTGTTTACCAAACGAAAGCAATCGGTTGCCCATCAGCGGTAACAACTGGATTCAATTATAAAACTAAACGCGCCAGCGAAGCCTCCGCGAGCCACCCACCCCGTTCGCCGGTCGAAACGAAGGAAGCTCGATGCGGAATCGACAGATATTTCCAGCAAGGGATAAGTCGAAGGGAACCCCGAGACTTCCGCGAGAAGACGCAATGGATTTCTGATCCTTCGCCCCTACCTCCGCGACCCATCCCATCGAACCTCTTTAATTGGAAATCCACGTGACAATGGCACCCCTTCGTCTTCTACCTCCTCTATCTCGTCTTCGTCTTTCTTCGCCCCTCTCCCCTCTCCACTCCCCTCTCCGCCACATTTCCCTTTTTCTTCTTCCTCTTTTCCGGCACTTCGCTTCTTCCACCCCTTCGACTCCGTTAAGAGCGAGAAGTCGACTTTCCTCAAGAGAGGGCCGACCGAATCCGAGAATCTTCAACGACTGCGATCTCCGATGGCCATTCAGTACGTCTTGACTCAATCTCTGGTCGTCGAAGATTACTGGAAAATTTCTCGTTTCGCTCTATCCACGCCGGCCAGTTACATAAACCCTGGCTCACAGACGCTGCTTTTAGTACGAGGGGTGAGACGGGCGATGAGGGGTGGGAAGGAAAAAATCTCTTGGGTAGACTTGATCTTCGCTCGATCGGGTAGATCTCTAATCTCCTTTCGGACGGTGAATCACGACGTCGAAGAGACGTCGGGTAAATTAAACAAATTAATTGAAGCAGCGCGACTGGCTTCCGCTTTCTTAATCCTTCGCTTCATCCTTTCATTCGAGGGGAATGATTTTTTGTTAACAGTTTAGGGACGAATGGAAACGTTCCGGTTTTCTTGCTTTTTCTTGCTTTTTCTTGCTTTTCCTTGCTCCGAGGAGAATGAGCGCCGAATCGTTGGCTCGCAGAAGTCTCTGGCGGAGGTCGTTAATCTTCTCATCGAAAAGATTGCAATGACGAGAATGCGAGAGAAAGAGGAGACCGTCGGGATCGATAGGATCGCCGTGGGACACGGGGCGCGTGCCTCTGATCTATCAACGATCCTGACGCGGCCTCCTAAAATCCCGCAGCTGCCTCTCGCAGTCGAGGATCAAAGGACACGTCCAATTATCGGCTGTCACAGACCTCGGGAGAGTAATGGTGCGAAAACTGCGTAAAACTATCCTCCTCCCTCCAGCATTCTCTGCCGTCGTCGCTTGGGGTAATCCGACTACGTCTGGATCGTCCGATCAAGATTTTTGTTGGTATCCGTCTTTCACTGACAGCGTAGGATCTTCCAAGGAAAAAGTCGCGGGTCAATGAAGGGAAAATTGAAACTCTTGTTGCCATATTACTGTACGAATTTCAAAATTCATTGTTACAGTGTTTGGACAAAGTTTACTTAGCCTGTATTTCATCCGACAATTCTGAACGTACAACATTCATCGGGGTGGAGTGAAATAAAATACAATGGGAAGCTAACAGGCCAATGAGATTACACTGGGGCATGATACGTGAGTCGATATTATGCGGTATTTAAAATTCGATTATTGAAACGCCCCTCGGGTCGAAAACCAAATCCATTTTGCACGAGTCCGACGATCCCGATGTTTTTCGTACACACATCGCCGAAACGAATAGTTATGATTCGGGCACAAATACGTCCGCGCGCGGTTTACATACCAATCGTAAACAGGATTCCCGATCGTAATGTACGAACCCACCGGTGGATCAAACGAGCGTTTAGACTACTCGAAAATCCTGGCGCGATTCGTCCTAACAAATGGAAACGAGTAACGCGGTTGTATTGTGCCGACTCTGATCGAAAATAGCAAATACTCGTCCACAGCGTATCAACAAACTTTCAGCCCTTGAAGGGAAACTATCGAATGCTGTGTGCATTGGGCGCGCTGCAGGGCTCCGCGGTGATTGCAACAATCGCGAAATTCTCGGCTTCACGTTCGCTCGTGGTTGCGAATGATAAATTACTTATTAACTGTAATCACCAGGTGACGGTGTAAATTACGACCCAAATTCTGCGGCCGACTAATTGTACCAGGTTCCTTTGAAATTTAGTATCGAGTTTCCTTTGCAAAATTTAGCTCCAATAACGTGACACGAGGGCGACGAACAGTTCGATACACAATTGAGTACATACGACACGCTTTGCTTGCGTTATTTGCACGCTGGTGAAAGGCTGGATGAATTGTAGACAACATTCGCAAGAATAAGTCCTGTACGACTTTTTTTTGAGCGTCGTTTGGGTTTCTTCGATCTCTAACAAAATCAAAGAGAAACTTGTAAAATATTAGAGTGACCTGCTAAGCTGTGCTCCCTTAATTGCACTAATTCTATTCGGTTATTAGTTCCCACGAGGGAAACCATTTACGCTACACGCTATTCTCGAATATAGCTGCAGCATTTGCATTAATTCGTAATAACGAGATGACCTACTGATGGGTTGCCAGACAGAATAGGCGGCTTTGTCTGATCTTACGTTTAACAGGCTTTTTTGCAGAACTACGTATTTCTATCGATCCTCGAGCGAACGAAGAATTACGAGGCGCGAGGCGGAATCAAACCGAGAGGCAATTAAACGAAAAACGGGAAGAAGACGTTCGGAAGACGTCGTTTTCGGGATTTACGCTCCCAAGGGTATTTGTCTTTGCGCGAAACGGAAGCTTCACGATTTACTGCTAACAGCGTGCTCCAACTGAAATCGCTTTAACGCGTACAATTTCGAGGCGGAACGAGGGAACGGCAGTGCCATGGGGAAACCAGTTTTCAGATTTAAACGCGGCCACGTGACATCGTCAAAGAGTTACGCGGTTCCGCTCGAGATGGAACAAAGCTTTTCCTGGCACGTGTGCCTCGGAAGAAGATCGTATCGCGCGTTATGCAGCGGGGTCGGCCTCGTAAAGGTAAGGAATGAACCCGTTGGCCGATGGCAAAGCCAACCTCCCCTGGCCCGCCAAGTAACGAGAACAATCGATCAGACTTAGGTCTTCTGGCACGCGTCTTCGAAGACTCGCGTCGAAACGCTGCGAAATGGTTCGACGATTACCTTCTGCGAGATAAAAGCTCGAAAGAAAGCCAAGGCATGCTTCGCATTTCCTTCTCAGCCGAACCGATACGTCTGACAACGAGAAACCTCAAGCAGTTCTATAGTCTTGCGCTCGAGGAGTTATATCCTTTTATAAGAGCACCAAACAAAAGAGATCGCGCTCTTTTCCTGCTTTGACCGTCCCCTTTCCATAAACTCGCGAAACGAGCGTTTCCAATCTCGCTGCTACAAAGACTCGGTTAATCTGCAATTGCTTCCTGTCTTTTCGAATCATCCGAAACGCGGGCTCACTCGACGGTAAAGATTCCTTCTTGAAGCAGCTGGTTTAATTCTCTCGTCGATTATCTGGAAGACAAAGCCTCTTAAGCGGCGTTAATTCGAGGGATTTTCGTAAAGTATTAATACAATTACGTCCTGCCTCCTTCATACGTCACTCCTCTGACGATAATGAACAAAAATTTGGTGCAGTGTTTCGTTTTTAGTGGAAAGAGCAAAAAGGCGTGGTTTTGAAGCAGCGGAGGAACGCGTGTGTTCTACGAGCTCGGGAAGAGTCCCATGATCGATGGCCGTCGATTCAAGAATGCGTAGCATCCATCTCTGTTTCTTTTGAGGGGGGTCGTTTCCTCTGCAAATTCTCTGTCGTTTTCTGGCCCGACGAGTGGGCCGGTCTTGGGAATGCCGCTTAATTTTAGCGCCGCTAGAGAGGACGAATGGCGGCCTGTGATCTCCGCGGGACATATATTTTCAAGTCGACGGAACGCGTCGACTGCGCGCCACTGAACCACGACGTTCCCAAAGCTATGACTCGCCACCCCACGCGAGTGCCATCGGAAAGCTATAAAATTCACTTCACACACCTCGATCCTCTGTCTACGACACTTGTCCGTACAATTTATGTGACCTTCGCTCGGGCATGTCCTAAGTTCAAGTGAGTTTGCCACAGCTTCGACGGATTGCCTTCAAAGAGACCTCCAAACCTATCGGATAAGTTCAGAAATACGTCGACGATTATTTCATGGGACAAGCCCTTCCGGTGTGATGCTTTACGGTGGCGTCACTGCTCGAGAATGTAAATAGATGTTATCGCGACACCTTCGCGACTAAGTGGCGAAGCACTAACTGTAACACCTACGAGATGTACGACTCTCGAAAATATTCAAGTTACTATCCTCTTATATCACTGCAAAACAGTTCCACTACACCGTCAAAGGAACCTGGAATTCATACTTCAGTCAACAAGCGACCCGTCACACTTTTGATAGAGTAATGAAAGCAGAAAAATCCCCTCTTTTCGGAGTAGACTTTGAAGCATTGAGTCTACGTGGAAACATAATTGTCCCGTTAAGTGCTAAACACTCGAGGCAAGTTGGAGGAGCAGTGCACAAAGGGTGTCCCTTTCTCAACGTCGGGAGAAGGCGAAAAATTTGAATACCCGCCGCAACAGCTGCGCGAGTCGCGAGCGTCTGAAGGTGAGGTAGAATGCCGAAAATTCTGGCCGCGTTAACGAGCCCACGGAGACGTCGACGACAAAACAATTCCGCGGGGAATGCGGGTCTAACTTTATTTATCGGCTGGCCGAACGTAGCCGGCGAGTATCTTGTGGGGCGTGTTCCGCGGGCCGCGTATCAATCTGCCTGGCGCTGTCTTTGATCTGCTAAAATAGCCCGAGTCGTTGGCAGAGGTTTAACGCGGCGAGCACGAGGTCGACGGGGATCCAGCCGATTAAACTCGCACGCACACCTCGAGAAAGAAAAGGAAAAACAGTCTGCAAGGACGTCGGCAATCTGCGGCGAGACGCGAGGGGATGAAGAGGGCTTGAGAGAAAGGTTGCCGAGACCGAGAAGAAACCTGAGCCTGCTTATAATTACTTCGACTGTCCGTGTTAACGCTCATTGAAGTACCAAGGTCACTGTCGCGTGATATGAATGACAATTTTCCATTGAGGGTAAATCTGATGAGAATGAATTTGTGATATTTGGATTAGGAGACTTTGTAAGTTTAAAATAGGAAGCTTTCGAGTGGGAAAAATTATTCTAAAAGTTACGAAACATCTCTAAATTATAGTTAAGCTCCTAGAAATCCTACTGTTGGACAACAGATCACTGATCTGGAAGTAGACACTTTGTTCTAGTTTTCCCTTATAATAAAATACGTGAAGTAGAATTTCCAGAAGTTCTACAAGATACGAGGAAAATGGAGCAACTTCGAGCAAAGTCGAAAGAAATTTTCGGGAGAGTAATTTGCTCGTTTTCCAATACCACAAGGGATGTTTTATTTCGCGTCTGAAGGAGGAGTGGCCGATACTCTTGAAAGCCGCGAGCTAGGGGGATGAATCGGGCAGGGGCAAGACAAAACCGACGGGAAAGAGGATGGCGCGGTCTTTGGGAAGAATAAGAAGAAAGGATCGAGCGTGTTCCCCGTAACCAGCTTAGGTCGATGCAATTTTCGCAAGGATCCATTAAGGAGCTGGCTGCAATTAGTGGGTGCCTTAACAAGGCCATTGTCGCCTAAACCCTTCGCTGTCTTCCACGGGATCCCCCTCGACCCTTCGAGCGGCGGGGCGATTTTACTTGCGGATTTAATTTGCCTTTTTCCTAGACACCCCCTCGACCGAAACGTCCGTCAAAGGGGTGGCAGTGGATGGGCTTTCAGGCCGGGAGCCAACCCATGGGGTAGGGTTATCGGTCCGAGCTATATCGAGTTTCATTAAGCGCATTGTGAGCTCGGTGGGGGTTGCTCGTCACGCAGGGATCGGAGGTGAACGTCGAAAAGGAGCAGTGGAGAGGGAAGGGCGTGGAAGGGTTGTCACGCCAACCAAATGACCTCTGCCAGGGAGGTGGAGAGCCACGATGCCCGTGGCAAGCGGTAATTTTCTCTGTTTACCCCATTGTTAACGTGCCTGTGCTGCAGCAGACCGATGTTGAATTAAAGGTGTATACCTGTGTATCGGTCCTGCATTTGCATGAGCACGCGGCCTCTCCATCGCGGCCAGTTGCGAGTAATCGCGATAAGTCGATCTTCGAGTCTTGTTGGTTCGTACGAGAATCCTCTGTGCTAAGTCTCTCGCTTCATGTTCGAAAACAGGTTCGACGTGAACAATAATTTTCCTCGAGCGCTCTCTACGAAAGAACTAAACGAAAATTGCTCGCTGCGCTCATGCTGGTAACGCGTTTCAACCACAGAGCGCGCGAAATATTATCTCATCCACGTTGCTACACGACTCTGCAGAATTTTCACATATCCGTGGTCACAAAGTTAACTGAGCATATAATCAGACCACAAGGACGATCCTCAAAGATAGGAAAATTGTCTACAGGCAATTAGAAGTCGTTTAAACGCGACTCGTCCTCCTCGACTGGTTACAGATGAATGCAACGCGAAGCGAAACGAGAGCATCGGAGGCGACATACAATAACTCGCGAAGAGGAAGCGGTCGGTGTACGAGAAGCTCGCGAGCAAAAGGAACAAGAGGTAGCGAGCGTTTTCCAGACATTTCAGGTCGTTCCAGGCAAAGCAGAACAGGTGAATCGGGGGGCACATCGTGGGAAGAAAGCACGGTAATGGGCGTAGAGAGTGAAGTGCCTGCTGCGTTATTCTCAATGATGATGGATCTACTTATATCGTGCGGCAGAGCCACGAGTGGATCTTTGCTGGCGTTAATGGGAGGTGTGCGATGAATGCAGCGTTTTCTTCGGTCGCTGTGCGAGCTTTTCACCGGGAACCGCGGTATCGTTCTAATTGTGAACGATGGCGGCGTCGCTGGCATCAGCGCTCGTCTACTTTGATAAATACGTCCAGGGATTTGCTGTATTAAATCAGCGGAGGGATACGACCAGTTGCCCTGGTAACGATAATCGATATCACCTTAGCTCCGCTTCCCCGATAAATAACCCAAACGTTCCTCTTAATTAATTCTTACTGTGCTCGAACACGAACTGCGCGGTCGACCACGGATTTAACGAATGCGCCGCGCCACGCCGCGGTCGGACTAGCGTGAATCACGCTAATAGCGAGCGACGCTGCGTGGTTCCCGTAATCTCCGTAATCATCGTTTCTGATAAACGCCAACGTACGAGCGATCGCGAATATCGCGAGGGGGGACAGGAAACCTCCCTGTCGCGATTAAAATAAATTCCCTCCTAATTGTGACAGGTGTTCGCTCAACTACCGTCAGAGTCAAGCTGGTGGACGAGCATCCGCGTCGATAAATTAACGAATGGCCAGGCATTAGGAGAATAACGAAGAGACGCAAAACCGAACGAGCCTCGGCAAGGCGGCCTAAGCTCACCCGCCCTTGATTGTATCAATTAGACCGCGTGCCTTTGCGCTTCTTTACGCAATTAATCCCGATGCAAAGTTGCCAGCGGGGAAACGACCAAAGCGTAATTGTCCGAATGAGCGGCGACCAGCGGCGGAGACAATTACGCGGCCGCGCTTGTGTGCCGCACCTGCGAAAGTGCTGCTTTTTCGACGAATTAAACGCGAACGAGTCGAGCCGCCGCGTGTGCCGCCATAAAGACCTGCTGGAAACGTAGAACAGATTTTACGACCGCTCTATTATTCAACCAGATAGAATGCGAAAGACACACCCCCGTTCTAGAGCACACCCTCCACGGTCTCAATTAAATCGCGCTTGCTTTTTCCGAGAATGCTACACGTTTTATCGTATGACAGAGTTACACCGTGCGTGCGAACAGAGTAATTACAGGTAACGACTTCGCGCTCGTTCGATTCGAATTCCCGGGAAAAAGCGATGCAAAAGAGACCCGAGCTGTGAAACGCAAAGTGTTTCATATTTCAGTGGGCTTCCCTCCGCCATGCCTGATGGAACCTGGAACTTGGCGAAGCTATTGGACCCTCTATATATATTCGAAAAACGGCTGGTAAAGCCATTTCACGTCGCGACGAAAACGGGATATTCAAAACCGATCGAGCCTCCGGAAAAAATGCGGACGACACGCGCGTTTAGCGGACGCTGGAGGCTCTGCTGAGTCAGGACGTCTCTCGTGGCAATGGAAGCCAGCCACGGCTGGTGGCGTTAATGGATTTGACAAGATTGAATTATAGGCCGCTTCGTCGCCGGCAGTAGGTTTGAGAGGGGGCGCGGGAGGACAGGTCCGCACATACTGACGGCACATTCGAAAGTAATGGACCGATCCCTGGGCCAAGGGAGACCGAGTGGACACGCGACCGCTGCCGATAATTGCTCGGTGTCGGAAATTCCGCGTCGATTTATCGTCGAGTCGCGGAAAAAGTGCTCGAAATCGAGGGGGACGGTAATGAAACGGCGAGGTTTATTGCCAGTGACTTCCTACAGTCGAAATGGACCGCTCCGACGTGCTGGTCCACGATTCGATTCGTTCGTGTCTTCAGCACGGAAGCTTGGAGGCAAACTTTGGGCCAAGTCTGGTCTCGAAGACGGAGAAGATCGAGGGAAAAATTCGAGGCGCGTTTGGACGCGATGCAGCTACCAATTACCCCGCGATATTAGCCTGTCGCCTAATGGAAGAAGAATTATTTCACCGAGAGAAAGGGATCGAGATGAAACGCATCCAGAGAAATTAGAACCTTTCCCAGTAATTAGGAAGGCCGCGTCCAATTTCTCAGAGACGAAGCAGGCGAAAGCATTTCCTTAAGAGAATGAGATCCGAAGCACGACATTCAGTAGCAGTATTTCAGTTACTTTCATTAGAGTCTAGCCTTCGCGGGAGGCGGAGGAAGGAGATCGGCCAGAGAAGAGGGGCTCTGACCTCAATTGGCCTCAAACAATTTGCCTTCTGAATTGGTCCTCCCCACCTTCTCCTTGCTAAACCCTCAACATTGTGTATATACGTGTATTTATGTATGTATCCCCTATCTCGACCGCCTAACCCCTTTATAACCCAGAAACACGTAATTTTCGAGTCGAGTTAAACTCTCCAGCGGCCCGAAACCGTCAATGGAAACACGAATCGAATGTAGATTCTTATCAACTGTTCAACTTTGCCAAATACGTATTTTGAGGAACCGTGACGAACAACAGCGGGAAAAAAGGAAGATGAAGAGACTGTAATTGAATCGTTATTGATGGCACGCCACCGCGATAATACAAGAGGGATTGGCACCCTTGACTGTATATCGCTTCGTGGCACGCGGGTACAGGCTTATTATTGTTTGATTAACAACCCCCAGAGTTTGTGATATTTCATAAGCAAGCAAAGGGTTGCGCAACGAGATTGGATGGTAAATGTACACACGCGCGCATACACAGCCGTCGGCTTAAGCGCAACGCTAGACGCCGTGAATTTCCATCTCTATTTCCCTCTTAACGCGCCACTATACAAATGCAAAACACCCCATCGTCCGAAAGGTACGCAAACTTCCACCCTCCTTTTTATACATCAACCGCAATTTCCCGGACTTTCGTTCCTTTCCCATTCTAAGATATTAATTTTGCCTGTGACGTAAACCCGCGTTAGATAAAGCTCTGATCCGCGGAAACGAACATTCTTCGTGGATGGAATCCAAAAATTTCCTAGATAATTCTTTCCCCAAGTTACATTTCCTAACCTTCGATTCCTGAGATATTGAAGCAGATATTGGAAAAAGGGAAGCACTGCGTTGGTGCAACTATTTTAGACGTTTTCCTTTTCAACGGCTGCAAAGTTATGCGAGAGGTTACCGGATAGATTCCGCTGGTTCCTGCTACGTCCGCGCAAAAATGCCTCGTTCTCAGTCACTCGTTCCTCGAATCCTTCATACATTCGTTCGCGAAGGAAAATTGCGCCATGCCACGACTCGTAAAAATCCGTCCAGTGCACAACCGCCGACGTTCCTTCGCTATAGCTTCATCCTCTTCGAGGATCCTCCACGGTTTCTTTTTCCTCGGTCCGCTTCCATATCTAGGGCACTTCGCCGAGAATCACGACGGTGCATCGACCTCGCAACATCGAATCCATCTTCTGTTTGCGTTACAAGTAATGGACTCCCAACTATTCATTTTTCGTCTCTGCCATTATCTTTGTCGTTCATGGAAATTTCATGTCCTATTATGTGTACCTATAGCTATCGATCCCTCCGAACACGCAAATGTGATAGTAATTAAAAGGAGCACGAATAGTTTCCCTATCGAGCGAACGATTCCCACTGGTACGAGGCTGCAAATATGATCCAAGACAATTTGCAATAACGCTTGCCGTATCTCGCGCACACTATCTTATCCGCGGTCTCATCGACGTCGTTGCAACGGGGTTACGTAATAGCCTCAGGAACATGTGGTGCTCCGCAGAATTGTAAACCACGAGACAAAGTTAAGAAAAGCAAGTGTTCGCATTAAGTGGAAACACGGGTATTGTTAGCCAACCGCTAGACGCAATTCATCCTTCTTTCCTTTTTCTTTTGTAATGACCCGCGCTGCTCCCTTTGCGCCACGTATTTTGACACGAATTAAATACCGCCGAGGTGTCCGCGACGCCAATATTTTCCACGTTTTGTACCACAATCTGTACGCTCGGGAGGACACATTTTACCAGTCCAACGAAATAATTATGAGCTCCTTTGAGAGCGAGCAACGAGAAATAATCGTGACAGGAATCTGTGGTCGAAAGTGATGGACTGCAAAATTGGTCCTGGTCTAGCGTTTTGCTCTCGTCCTCGATGGAGCTTTAAATCCTCGTCAGCGATAACAAGTTATATATCTCGCGACTTTGTGACAGTGATAGGGACGCGAGTGTACGTGTCGTCATAAATGTATCGCAAGTACGAGGAAACAAAAATAGTTTTGACACATCGTTAACCGTTGACTGAGCACGCACGCCATGTAAAAGCTCGTGCGTATCGCGACTTATAAGAAGCACGCTGGCGTCCGGCCAAAACCCATCCAAGCAATGGCTGCTTTCAAATTTATGTTTCAGTAATATCTGCTATGCTTTGGCTTCTTACCCGACATTCGAGAGACCTTTTTGTTCGGGTAACCACCACCCCAGCTAGATTGACGTTAAGCGAAAAAGTAAACAACGCAGAGTCGCTAGTTTCTCAGCTCTGACCGTCTCGATAAATCGGCTGATCGAGAATTTCCATTTAATCCGTTTACGGGCTTCGATCCCCTGTCGTCTTAGTCGCGATAAAACACTGGGGGCAGATTTTTCGCGAAGGCTTGACAGTGAAAAGTATAAACATCCACTCTGCGATCCCCTTATTCCTCATCGACTGTTGGAAATCTAAAAAATGGTCTTACATCGTTCCTCGATTTCGAGTCGTTAAATATCGTCCGCGAAGTAGGTCGTGTCGTGAGAATAAGAAGAATCGTTTGTTCCTTAGAAAATAGAATCGCAGTGGGAAAGCCATATCGGTTCCACTGAGCAGAAGGTATATCGAGCTCGAAGCGATAACGAGCCGACGATAAAATAAATTTGACGTTTCAATTTATCGATACGCTCGTCCTCGCCCTTCTCGTCCCTTTTAACGGCTCCAATAACGACGAATGTAAAAATCCAGCCCCATCCCCTTCCACCCCACGGCGCCGCAAACTTCGGTAAAGAAGTGCTCAGGCTGCGAGCACACATTCGACTTCCTTTATGATATTACGGAATCTCGAGGACAGGTAACGAACCAAGTACTTGTCCCATAAGTAAATCAGTGTAACAAGCTGGTCTATACGCCGTTCGAGCGGAAGCTCGCGCGTTCAGAGCCGGCTCGAAGAAACCTCTAACTTCTTTCATCACGCCCGAGCGAGTTCGTGCAATTCGATTTAAGGGTCGATCCCATTCGAGTGCCGCTACCCACGGCAAACTGGGACGATGGTGAATTTAGAATTTTAACCGCGACGAACACTGCGCGATTTGAATGCTCATAGCTCCGCTTTCATGAAGAGTCTCGCGGAAGGTGGTAAATAATATTGTTGCGCTTCGCGTTCGTCGATTCTCCTGACAGCTTAGCAATTCTAATTACTGGAATGTAAATCGAATTCTGGGTACTCAAGAATCTTTGGACTCCGATATGAATGGAGGAAAATGTTTTATCTTGAGAAATCGCAGGATGCTTACGGAGAAACAACTGTGTTTACAGAGCATCGCAGATGCAAACAATAACAAAAACACAAGAATTCGATTTACGTTCTAAGTAGAGGATAAGTCTCTCTTGCCTACTTTGTTATAATGAATTAAGCAACTCACCAGACGTCGTCTTCCGTTGTCCTCCGCAACTTCCTTGGTACTGAAGGCCAAGGGTAACTTCTCGCCGCTAATAGTGAGGTGACATAAAATGCGAGACCATAATAGTCTAGCTCCTCCTGTCCTTAGGCACTGATATTTGTTTTAGTGGTTCAGCCAGTCGCAGATATCCTCCCATAGCCTATGGGTTAATCCGCAAATCCTGGGACATGTCCCGATCCATTGGCTTGAATATCCCCGTATGGTGGCGAGCTTAAACCCTTTCCCTTTCCACGGTAGAGTAACCTTGACTGGTTACTTGGCGCCAGACTGCGAAAATAAGGTAGTCGAGGTTACTGTCTTTGCTCGTAACCAGCCGGTCATTTAAATCTACTAGGTTGAGTAATTTACGAAGACATTGCTTTGATCCGATTTCAAGGGACGCACCCCGTGGATCTTTACCCTTTTAGCGCCACCATTTAAGCGTTCGTGTGAAATTTATCAAAGGATGCTCGCAGAGAGCAGAAGCAAGAAGGAACCCTTGAACGCTCGCGATATCTAATTTAAGTCCCCGCGCTGCCTTCGTATTACTTACGAGCGTTAATAATTGCCCGTACGACGTCTGGAATAGATCATCACCGTTCTGTGGAAAAAAGGAAGGTATACACGCGAGGACATGAGTGAATTTTATGGCTGGTCGCCTGACCGGCTATATTTGATACGGCGCATCCATTCGCTGTTTTATTCGGTATTCTGTGAGCTTACCGAGCGGAACGCGCCAGTAAGAAACATAAGAGATGAGGAATTTAATTCGACGCGTACTTTTAACCACGATGAACATTCCAGGTATTTAGCTCGAAGGCCATGGGTTCCTTATCGAGCTACTTGGATAGTCCGATAAGACGTTCGATCTAATAACTTCTGATCGCGAGAGCTATAAGCATTCGCGGTATGTACTCACGGTGCTTACGTAACCAGGCAAGTTTGCTGCATGTGCGAACTTTCTGGATCGATATTATCAGGAAACTTGTCGATAAAATTAATTGATGGTAATACCGTAAAGGGGGCAACGTCATGGTTATTAGCTCGAGAAGTCGCCCTAATGGCATACTTCGGAGCACTTGAACCGCCCCGCCGCGAGCAAGATGTATTTTAGTCTCATTTCTCATTCTCTGTACGGCGCATTCCGACAAGCTAAGTGCCCCGTCGAGATCTACCGACCGTCTAACTTCGTCACTTAAAAATCCGTCCTCTCGTTGACGTCGTGTTCCCGCAACGACTAACGAAGTTCCGCGCGAGCGCTCCAAACGTCGAAACGGGCCGATTCAACCGATGCACCAAGTTCGAAGCACCCCCTATACCTCTTGCACAAAGCAATATCACTCCGTAGCTAATTTACATAACGACAGTGTCCGCGATTAAAAACGTCTGCGCGTGTCTGCAGGGGCTCTAAATTAATATTCCAGTGAACTTGGACTAGTGGTTGGAAGTCTCCGAGCATATCAAGAAACTCGCCGAGTCCCAGAGGTTTCATTAAGATATTTTGACCGAGGAAAACGAGCCCTGCTCGTTGCAGTATTCGACATTAATTAGTAACCGACGGAGACGAACTTCGTTCCTCTCTCATTTTGCTTCTCGATCCTCGCGAACGCGTCTCGTTATCTATCATTATAAATGCGATCTTTTCTTCAGGACGACACGGTGTACGTTAATGACGTGGAAATATCGCGCTGCAACGTGAAAGTTTGCCGAAAGGACACGTCGAGGCCATCGCGAACTCTAAACCCTTCGAGTTTCCACGAGCCGCAGCCAAGTTTAATCAGTCGGCGAATCGATGGCTTTAATTAAGGGAACGTCTTACAGTAGGGTGGCTAGGTGCGGTTAGGTTAATACCCTAATGTATACGATGGCTATATACGCGCGTGTATCCATATTCGTATATGCACGCGACACATGGCCACCCTCACGAAGGCGCCACAGACTTGGGCCCATATCGGCCCGTTCGCAATGCACCTTATACCTATCGACCTCGAACCCTACAGCCCCGTCTTCCATCTACAATCTACGTTATCAGAGCTAGTAACTCCTACCTTATCCAATCGCGAAGTAATTTCAGCGCGAGACCCGAAGTATCAAAAGAGAAATGAAGCCCGGAGCACAAAAAAGAATGTAGAGAATAACTGTAGCAGGATCTCACAAAATGAATTACTTATCAGGGAGCATCTCTCGGTGGGTCATAAAAGGCCTCGCGTTGCATCCTCTCACGATCGTAAACCTATTCTATGGCAGGCTTGCTACTTTTATTTATGCCTCATAAATTGGAGCATCTATCTCGTTTACGTTACGTCGGCTGGATCGCGGCGAATCGGGACGCCACTATATGGACCACTTTGCAAAACCGACCTCGAAATTAAGAGCCAGATGCGCGAAACCCTTGATGACTGCCTTTTTTCCACGCGAAGTATCGGAATACCCGAGGCCCGAGTTCAGGTTTCGCGAAATCGCAACAAGGAACGATTTAATCGGCGTCGATGACAGGATTCAGGATCAAGCGTCCGATCCGAAGCAGAGTGGTTGGCGATCAGCGACAGCGCGTGAACGACGCTGTTCGCTCGCATCTCACGACACGCGAAAGGGGCTGTGATGCGACGCAACGGCTTGTTTCCCACGAGTCTGCGGGAGGGATGGAGATAGCGTTCGAGGAAGGAAGAGACGCGAGCCAGGCGAGAGAAACGAGGCAGAGAGACAGAGAGAGGGCGCGTAATCCGCTTAGATCGGCCGACACGCATGCCACGCAACGATGTCTCTCTTAGCGAGAGCAGCGTCACGAGAGCGCGTGTAACGCGACGGATACACCGAGGATGGAAATAGAGAGGAGCAGCGTGGCGGAAAATCGTGGAACATTGCGATTTGCACGCGTGTCGCATGCTTCTACGAGGCGATGATTCATCGACAGTGTGGGGGCGAGCTAATTTCGAGGGATACTCTGTTTCGAACAGTCTCGCCAGTGGGTAATTGCGATAATTGCCCCTAGAACGTGGCTCTCTCATGGTTTTCAATCGCCTCGACTTTCTCCGTCTGTACATACACGATGTGTATCGAAGGACGAGGAGCGATTACATTGGCCCTGGTCCAGTCCTCGCAATTTCGTAACCCGCGCTCGGTCATTGGACGCGTCGCGAATTTTTCCAGCGTGTTTTCAAGTCGGGGGACGATCGAGAGGGCGACCAAAGGGTTTTCGGGGACGCGTTATTAGCGGGCTCAATATCCTGAACCGAGGTGAATGCCTTTGAGCCGTTCCATGCAGTGTGACGTCGGATATGAACGACCAGTGTCACGACAATGACAACGATAGATACGTTACGGATCGAACATGGGCTATTTTGATATCTGTCGGTGGACGAGGAAGACCTGACACCTGTCGAAATTAATCGAGCTGACCGAACATCAGGGGAACCATCTTTGAGGGATACGAATGAGTTTTGATGGAACGCGAGCGTCCATTTTCATGTTCCTGTTAGAAGAAATCTCTTTATTACACTTGATTCGGTGGAGTTGGGTGAATTTTATTTATAAGAGGGAATCAAATCTGGACAATTGGTTCTGAATTATTAATGAACTCTTGCATGCATTTCGACTTGTATTTATATTAGCTTTTGTGTTAAAGAGCTTCGTATCTTAACTCTTTATGTATTAGGAAATCGTTTTTATATACTTTTTAATTGGAGTATAACTTAGAAATGCAATCCCTAGTCTGAATGCAATTAATGTCGAAAAATAAGAGAACAGTATGTATTACATTTATAGTACATTATTCACGAAGTAGAAAATATTTGTTCCAATAATGCCCAACTCCACTCGACTCTCCCGAATTTATTCATCGTTATCGCAAGAAAGGAAATATGAAGCCGAAACCGTGGTTGGATGCACACAGAAGTCCGGTATCCAGCAGAATATATCACGTATTATCGATAATAGACTAAGGCTCGTATTCGGAGTCCATGTATACATAGCTACTTCTACTTACGTAAAAAAGCACGATTCGGATAAGTTTTCCGCAATGAATCACCGATAAGCCAGCTATCTTTTAAATTAACTTTGAATTTACAACTCTGCCGCAGAAGCAAACTGTTGAAATCGAGCTGTTACAATATGGCGTCAAAAGTAACGATCGAGAATATCGGTCTGATTCCGAATATGAGCCATGATCGCGTGAAGCGATTATTCCTGTCGTCCGACTGCACATTTCACAGCGAAATGTACACTCGGATCATAATGTTATTACGTGTAATTATTATTTACTCACATGGGTGACACGATGCCCCGAAAATTATGAATTATCCCTCGCTGACGCGACCGCGACAATCGCACAAAATGGCCACCGACCTCGCCACGCGTGGACGCGCACACATGGATGCGACACCAGCGACGCACCTGCGAGAGGGAGAGAGATGGGGTGAGTTGGCAGCAACACGGGACCCGCGTTTCCTGTCGCGTCTATCCGATCACAAAGGCCACGACGGATCGTAAACACATTCGTGCCAACGCGTGCTCACGCAGCCGTTCAGCCGCATTTGTTTATATACGCACTCGCTGCTTAATGTTTCACGCTTCGACTCACCGAGGACAAGGCTCTAAACTCACCGTTTGCATGCACTTCGATGTCTCAATTACATGTCAGCTCTGTTTCTTCCTGAATCTCGTTGGAGAATAACTTTCACTGAAGCAAAGATATTCACGGTTATCGAAGGAACTAAAGCGACCGTTATTAAATGTTCTTAACCTCACCACTGGCTATGACTTGATGATGCGTGCTTGCTTGCTTAGAGAAGTCCACTCGCTGACCACTGATCGTAAGGAAGAGCATAAATCATAAAGACTGAGATTTACGGTGTACTCACCGTGACGTAACTAGTATAACCAATAGGCGATCGCGACTCCATTCTTCGTTTGTCGATCTGCGCCACCTTGCGCTCCTCCAATTAACGAATATCGTTCGACTAGGTCAGCCTCGTCGCACATCTTAAACTGTTGGCTTGATTGACGAATCGGCTTGTTGAAGAAAAAGAATAGCGTGAAAATAAAGTGTTGAATAGTGGATAAGTGATCACTGGAAGATGGATAAGCATACCTTGGACCTGGGACCAGAGTAATATAGCTCATTTTTCGGTGTTGAGTGGCTACTCCAAAATTTACATTTTCTTGCCCAATTTCTTGCGCTACCATGACACTGGTCGCTTATCGCCAAATCGGTGTCATATATCAAGACAAGTGTTGTGCGAAAGGAGGATTAAATTTTGGATTACCTTTAGCATCGGATATGGATAGACGTGCCAGGGATTTGAGGCTAGGAAAATACCATCGGTTTTTCGGTGAGTCCATCACAAATATAAAATTGATATTTTTGCGCAACTATTTGCGTGGCTCTTTAGGCCGCCATGACACCCTTCTAGCGAGAACGGTGCTTTAGAATTTAGAGCATCCTGAAATCGACATGCGAAGTTAAGAGACGGTACTGGTTCGAATAATAAAAAAAAAGGAGAAGAATAATTTTCTTGCACTGTATATGTTCATACTTTGTAAATTTCAGAGCCATAACCGTCTCTTAAAAAAGAAATATGTAATCTCACGATCATGACAGCGACTATGAACTCGATAAAACTAATGTCCGTGTGCCATTGAGCGTAATTCCGAGGGTAAATACTAGGTGGAAAGTCAACGATCGCGTGATCGTCGTGATATCTGCCACTAGACTTTCATCCTCCGGTTCGATGTACACGAAAACGAGCGCGGGTAATGGATCCATTCGTGGCATGTAATTCGAGTGTTTCGCATTACCCGCCGCGTGCCCCCTCGTTGCTCTCGGTGCACGAACTGCATTCGGTGCAATAGGCCGCGACGCGAGGCAACACACGTACACAATGCTCGAGCTGGTCGACTCAGCCGATCTCGAATCGGTAAACCGGCTGGAACTGGCCATCAATTCCCATGATTCCGAGTCGATATGTTTTATCGTACGTAGAAATTGTTTTTGCCGCCTAACGGTCGTCCGTCATGAAATTTCAGGAGCCGTAAAGAAATCTATGGGCGGGCAGTAAGGCAAAGGCTGATTTGCATAAAGGTATTCCACTTTTGATAGCTCTCTGAGCCATATGCGAGTATATAACCCCAAGGAAATTGATGAAAATACTTTAATAATTGTGTACGCGCTATGGCTCATTCTCGATCGGCATGAGGTCTCTTCTTTCCGATTACGTCGACTGAAGCAAATGCATTCTGCGTAATCGCACTGTGATTACGGTTCCTTTTTCGAACGTGGTAATTTCCCAGAACTCGATTAGACGTCTAGGAGTTGCGCGGCTACACACGGGGGAGGACCGCAATTACTCTTGGTAGAAAACAGCCACTAGCAACTAATATCCGTTGTAATTACTACGGTAAAGGGGGTTGGATTGGAGGGTGCGTGAGCGTGCGTAGTACACAGAGAGAGGTCATCGAAGGTGCTTCAATTATCGGACGAAAGCACCGTGCCGCGGTGCGTGGAACCGTGACCTTAAAAGTTCTTTCGAAGTGCATCGTATATCCATTTATCTCAATCTTCGCTGCGTCTACTTCCCGCTTCTCCTTCATTTTAGAAGTAACTTTGACGCAACCTTGCTGCAACTCCTCGCTTTGCCTTTACTATCTATGTAACTCTATTTTTATCTACCTCTTCGATAATATATATTTACCGCGTTTGATTATTAGGTACTTATATGTACAGTTATAATCATAGTGAACAATACCCTTGCAGGGTTTGGAATTCAGATATTTTAATAAATGGGAAATACTTGGAAATTCTTTCAAACTCTAACTTCAAATATATGAAAATTTAAGAATTCTAACGGTTAAAAGTTTGAAAATTCAAAAATATGATATTAACATAGAATTATAACTTTAGACATAACAGTCGCAACTATCAGAGGTTATCTTTATACATGAGATTCAGTGTACACATAAATTCTTCGCAAATAACCGTGAATTCGAGTTTCTTTCCGACGTGGTCGTTCTCCTTGAGTTTTCACGAGAGTCTATGCACTTCTCTTCATAAATTCCATTAGCCCGTTAAGTTTGCGTCCGTACTTCTACAACACCTTGCATATTTCATTGTTTATACAATTTCATTTCATCAGAGGAACGAACTAGTTATAAAGTCCGAACATTCTCAGCGGGGACGAATCGAAGCGTGGACGAAAGTGGGAAATCTATCCACGCGCGCAATTGCGCCGTAAAATGGGCAGAGATTGCGTTTGTCTGTCGTAAGGGGAAGGTGCAAATCCGCGTGGGAGATGTTCGCAGGTCCCGGCAATAGCGTACTCGTGCTTTCGCTCACGCACGCGAACGCCCTTCTCTCTCCTCTTCGCGGCCTCCCCGCCGTCACCGAATTTGCATATTTATGACTGTTTATAATGTATAATTGACGGGAATCCGCATACCATCGGGGTAAAGCTACCGGGGGGAAGGCTAGCGGCTACGCTGCCTTCTGCGAGCCGCCAAATCAGATTACCGGCTTTGCATTTTGGCTCGACCTCGGTCACGACCACCGTCGACCGCGACCTTTCTCCCCTCCCTCATTCTCTCCCACTCTCTCTCTTTTTCTCCTTGCCCCTCTATCTTCGTCCATTCTCGCCCCGTTCGTCTTTTACCCGCGAACTTTCTGTCCGAATGCGACGTCCCCGTCGCGTCCGCGCGACAAAGTGCCGGGAGGTTTTCGCGTCTCCGAAGAGGGAGCAATTAAAAGCGGCGCGCGTGCACGGAAGTGGCTCGATCTCGACGAGGCCAGGTCGCTTTTTCGCCTGTCGAGTGGCCCGGACGACGCGAATTTTACAGCCGCGCAATTATGCGAGGAAAGCAGGCGCGGTCGCGAGCTACCCTGCAGCCCTTTCCCTGGCAACTCGTCGACGCGCGAGTAGACTCGACGCTCTTAAACGCGATTGTCGCAACGATGAATTATTCAAGAAGCTGTCGTTTAATTGTTTGCTCCGCCTCGGCGAGCCGAAAGACTCGTCAGATTCCTAGGCGCTAGGGCGCGATAATTTGTCCCCGTCGCCTTGTTTCGTCAACGCCCGATCTTGATAATGTTCCTCCGATCCGCCGCTGGACACACCTTCGTTGTGTTCTCCAATCAGCTTATCCGGCTAAGACCCCTCGACACGCATGGACAAATTCACGCGCGCTTCGATCACGCCTCGGCATCGCTTCCGGCAAGATTGCACCTGACGATTTCGGTTGCTTTCTTTTTAGCTGCAGATTTTTCTCGCACTCCACCGCTGATTTTGCACGTCTGTATTAGATTTTCGCGTGGCGTTAAATGAGTGAACGATCCAAACGAGTTGTTCTATGCTCCAGGAATCGTTTCTGTTTGTTTTCAACTCCGTTCAGAGCAGTTGAAAATCATGGTAAACTGGATATCGCAGTTTATGAAGAGCTTGCGGAAGAAGCGTGGAGGCACACGCGATTTCGTCATCGCTCACGCGAATTTCGTGAAAGGAAACTGCTGATCTCTCGAGTCTCGTTCCGCATTTATCGAGCAAAAGCACATTTTTCTTTTTCTTTTTTTTTTTTTTTACGGCGAGCTTAATAGTGAAACGCAAATGGCTAATTCTCTCGAAAACAAAAACAAGACTCAGCGTTAGACGCAAGATAAATTTTATCATTCCCATGGTAGCCACTTAAAAGTCGTTCGCATCAGTGCACGCGGTTGAAAACTTTCTCTACGCGATCCTCTACACCAGTAGGCACTCCGAAATGCTTTTGACCTATCAATTTCCGGCACACAGTTCTCTCGTGTTTTGCAATCTCTTCCATGGTTCCATGGCGACGAGTGTCGAGCTCTACTGCAACCTGAAAAATTTGTATACACTCACATGCATTTCTGATGCTTGTTTTGACTTTTCCTGTCGGAAGCGTGAGGCGCGTTACACGCAAGCCCACGAAGCGAACGGTTTTTTCACAATTCTACGTTTCCGCGATACTTCACTGCTATTCTACCCTTGAACAATGTGAAGTTCAAATTGTAGCGTTTGAAATTTGATATATACTACATACTGAGCCGAGGTTTATTTGCTGTACTCCCGGGAAGTTTCAGTAATATTTCAATGCTGCAGTTCTCTTTATTTATTTGTTTAAATACACGCGGAAAAATGCAATCGATCAGATAACCGGTACAAGTATAGCACTGCAATGGTAATGATACGAGTTGAATGAGTCGCGAGAAAGGGAACGAATTGAAACGAAAATAAGCCGGATTACGACGGGGTAAAATGGTAATTTGAACGGAATAGGACGAAACGAGGAAAAGAACACGGGTGTCGAATATTTCGTAGCGCTCCCCTTTAATCAGGGCCAATAAAATGGACAATAAACTGCGTAAGGACGAGCTGCACTCGACAGTGTAACAAATTTTCATGGCTGATGAGACGGCGGGCCCAAGGGTGTGTTAAAAGCGCGAGGCGTAAAGCGTCGCGCGCGGAGCAGACATAAATGTGACCTGGGCACAGAGTACCGACCAATAAACCGACGAAATACCACCGCGGAAAACAGATTTCGATAGTACCGTTCGATTACGCGCAACTTGAAAAATATTATACGATAATGGAATTTTACATCCGTCCAATTAACGAATTCGGCAGCGCAACGCGGAAATTCTCAGTATTTTTATTTGATCGAAAATCGATGGATAACGCGTGCATCGAATAGGGCGAGGCTGAAAATGAGCAAAAGTTTTTCGACATTATCCGCGGGGTCGGGCGGGCCAACGAGCTCGCGGGCACGATTCATCGCATAAAATCGCGGCGTAAGCACGGCTGCAATCCGGGAATGCGTGAGCGCTAAAGAGGGAACGCGTGTGCGGAACGGCGACGAAAAAGAGAAAACATGCACGGTGAATGGGCAAGCCCGGCCCAAGCCATGCGTGATATAACGTGGCGACGAGGTCCGAGCGTCACACGACAAATGGCGAGCCATTTGCGAAATAACGCATCGATAAACCCGCCGGCAAAACGAACGTCAGAATCGTTACCTCCGTCCGCGCCACGCTTTTGCGAGCCCCTTCGACACGCTCCAGGCCCTATGAATACGCGAGGAAGAAAGAGTTGCGGTTGTCATCATCTTTCGTCCAAGAAAATACTCGTCGTTTCGTATTCACCCGTGAAGACCATGACTTCCAGATGAGAGATGCTTTTTTCGGAATCGCTCTCCAACGCTCTATCGATCCGTCAGCCCTGACTCCGGCACGACGCTGAACGATTTCCTCGAATCTCGTCCAGACCGGCGGAATGGATCTTCGAAAATTTTTCTATGGCTCCTCGACGCTCGGGAGGGAAACTTCTCGCGCGGAAACTTGGAAATCTCGGGAAAATTCGGAACATACAGCCCCTTTTGTTCCGAGAAGTCTTTTTATCCGGCCAATGGAGGCATTGGCCGCCAACCAAATTGCGTGGCTCTTCGGCGTGTCGCGTTCGAGAGGACCAAAAGGGGATGGGAGTTGTGGAGGACTGAAAGAGAGCGAGAGATGCTGCGGTAAACAGAGACGGTGTAAGAGAGGGTGAGGGAAGGGTAGAGGTAGCAGGGGGTAGACATGGGCGTGCCAGGCACTGTTTGGTCTTCGGAGAGAATATAGAGGGTGCAAGAGGGTCTGGTCGCTAGAGAGTGACTGGATGGATCGGCGTCAAAGTGAGGGTGGCTGATGTATATGCATGCTACTCCTGGGTCAGCGGGATGGCCTGAATTACCATAAACACGCTAGATAGTAGGCTAACTGCCGTTGTACCTCTTCATCCCTGCCCATTCCTTCACCCCTGCCATTCCTTCCGTCTGCCTGTTTCGATTCGACGAATTCCGCGGCGAATTTCTGCCCTTCCATTGTTTGGTAACCAGGAAAACGCGCGCTTGCCCTGCGTGCTCGCCATTCGCCTCGTTGCTGTTTCTCCTCCCCGATCCGACGCGTTTTTTCCATAACCGAGGGATTCCCGATAAAATTTCCATTTAAATTCGATCGAAATTCCTCCTGGGCTTTCTGCAATCGCAATCCCATAGCCGCGTATTTGCCTGTTCATTCAATCATACACGAAGCTATTAAATATTTCTAGAATCCATGGGTTGCCATCGCTTTTCAAATAGCCTCTGGTTACAAGCTCTATGCGCATACGTGATTTAGAAGGTAACACGAGCTTGCTGCCTCTTGCTTCATCTTTCTCGAGTTTCACGATAGCCTAACTTTCACCCTGATTTCCTCCATTTATCGACCTTTGCCGCGCAAGATCACAGAGGACGTTTCCTTGATGTCGCTCCCAACGCGGCGACCAAAGGGCAAGGCCACCCTTTGCCAGGTCGTCGGCTGTACTCCGATCCGTGGCCACGTTTGATCGAACCTTTCCTGCAAGTTCTCAAACGACCAGAGCCAGCTTGTTCTTTGAACCCTGGGATGATCCGTGACCGAGGACAAGATTCGATTCTTCGACCGGAACATCCTTCGCATCTAAACTTCGTTCACGAACGTCGTCGTGTTCGATATTGGGAAATTCTCGCGAGAAGGTGGACTGAACTAGGCAAGCTGACAGAACGCAGAAAACAGCTTTGGCCAATTTAAAAAACAAACAGAATGCGAGCGATAGAAGTGCTTGCTTTTATTGCGTCGCTCGGCCGCGGAGTAACAACACGAGCGAATCTGCGGCGAGTTGGAAACCAGACTGTAAAGTTTGTTAACAGCGTGACCGAAGTTGCGCCTCTTTTTCTCACCTGGCAGTCGCGTGTCGTTGCACGTGCAAATCACTCGATCACCTACTTTCACATCGGAGTCGTTTTTGAGTCGAAGCGTGAAACGCGGTTCAGGATTTCGTTCTTTAATTCCAGTTTCACAAAGGGACTTTCTACTCTCCTCTCGACGAGCCAGCCTTTTCTGAGGCGATTTATTTAGTTTCCTTTAATTAAAATCGCGGGGTGCCGCTTTCGAATTCGAAGTTCGGATTCGGCTGTTGAAAACACATTTTCTGGAATAATTAAACTTAAACGGCGAGAGGGTAGAGAAATTCACGAGATTACGGGCGGTATTCGACGGTGCGCGAAAGCAGAAGGGAATTCATGGGAGGAGCTCTCGTATTGGAGAGGTACACATGATCAGCAACTTCCTGGACAGCAGCTAGCTAGGGGATAATTAATGCTCCTCTAATAGAACGATGCGGTGCTCGTTTCGGTTGCTGTAGCACCGGTATGCAATCATTTCGTGCACGAAATTTCAATGAGAATTCAGTTTGCTTTACATCTGCCGAGCGTTTAATGCATACCTCTTGGAACCGTACTCCGTTCGTCTTCGCCGATTAAAGTAAGTACATTAAGATAAATTTTCCGACGATTTTGGGACGCGATGGCGTTCCTATAGCGGCGTCGTTTCGCTCGGGGATCAATAGGCAGCGGTGGTCGGCGCGGTGCCAATGCCTCGTGTGTCATTTGCGCTTTTGTGGAGAGCAAAGATAGCCGCTTTGTGTGCTGCGTGCTCACGCAGCGAGCTTAATATGGGGGATGAAGCAGGCCAGAGCCACTGAAAGGGTGGCTGAAATGGGAGGGCAAACATGTCGAATGTTCAATTATCCATTCGCGAGTCGTTTCGATCATATCTTGGCGGGAATTAATTTGTAGCGTCGATAGAACTGCTGTTCCCGTATCGAAAGCGATTTTTGTTCTACGTCGAACGAACAGAAAATTAATAGCCGCTGGAAATCACCTGCGGCGTTGGTCTCTCGCGTACGCTTTTTCGAGACTGGGAAAGAAATTTCAGGAGCGAGAAGGCAGCGCAGGAGTTGTCGGCGATGTGTTCTCAAATCTTAGTTGAACTCTTAGCGGAAAAGCGCGAGCAGCGAAGCGTGTAGAAGCGTTTCAACGATGCCTGGCGTTCGTTGGATTCTCGAGTGGGTCAGGAAGGGAATTCGAAGGAATGCAATTTTCCTTAGATGCACTTTGTGCTTTCCGTCGTTTCGACGATGAACTTTCTCGTCAAGGCCGCTCACGGGCGTACCGAGCCCCTCGCGATCAATATTGCATTCACGTGTCCGCCTATCGACGAGGCCACATTCTTGCACGGTCAATTTCGATGATCGATCGATTCTTCCTCGCCTCGAACAGACTCCCAAGCAAGTCTCCGCGAGTTCCCTCGTCGTTATTGAATCGCTCGAGTGGGACTCGCGAAACAAATGAATATCCTCTGGGTAGTTCGCACTTGAGTCCCTGAATAATCCATTTAGATCGTTCCCGCAATTTAAACGGCCGAGAATTTTCTTATCGCCTCCCAGAAACATCTCTGCACCTTCCAAGGACCACTTCAGTTCCACCTTGAATCGAATATTGATGCGTCGCGCAGAATAACTCGCGAAAAATTTCACGTTCCTTGACTCTCGCAAAGAACGAACGTGAAAAGACGCATTGAAGGGATGAAGTCGTTATTCGTGGAATTATTTTACAGTAAAACGAGAGAACAAAACGAGAAGAGCAGGTTCGCGGAACGGGAAGCTCGAGTAACACGGAGGAGAGACAACAAGGAGCAAACGAAGAACCTGAGACAAAGGCAGGACAAACAAAACGTCGACCACGAGCGTTCTCGAGACAGGTGAGACGAAGGACGAAAGATTACGCGTCGGTGAATCTGATATCCGCGGGCTTGGAGAACTTCTGAAAGTTATTTAAATTAAATAGACCGTTGGTAGGGAAGAGGACGGAAAAAAGGGACAGAAGCACGGAAATATGGAGGAAGAGATAAGGGTTGATCGCAGGGAGAGCAGAGGGAAGGAACCCCGACGGTATTGATAGCGACAACACCCCTGGATAAAATATAACGCGCGTCTCAGCGCAGGGAATTAAAAGGTGTTTCTGCCCCCTTTTAACGACCTCGCCTTCGTCCCACGCCTCGAATACGCAACGAAGCTAAGACCCTTCGAGGTCGACACCGGAAGAGGGCGTTTCGTCCCTTCAAACGTCGCCTGGTATCGCGATCCTCGCGTCGCTCCTTTGAAGGGGAAGAACCACCGATAATAACGTCCTTTATGCTTCTTCGCTGGCATATCCTTGTGAAACGGACACATCCATTACCCTATTCAAGAAATTACATTTTCTTTGAATATATCCAAGTGTTCGCGTGTCGTCTTCCAATACAATTGGAACAATTGGAAGACTCGAGCAAGAAATCTGATTCTGCTTTTAGAATCAGTAGACTTTTCTTTGAATTCTGGAATCGGTGCTCTAAGGCATCCTAGAATTAATCGATTCCGAAAAGTCCATTAGGCTCGAGCGTTGTATAGACTTCGTTTCGTATGCTCGGAATTCCCGAGACGTCGGAGGAGTTTGTAAACTGGCGTGTGCTTAGCGATCCGACTAACCTGATGGATCGATCATCCATTTCGGCCCACTCTAGCCCTCTGACGGGGTAAATAGACGGGTATTAAGTTCCCAATAAAAGTAGGAGCGATTCGGGGATGCGTTAATGCAACGCGGATCTCGAGCCGCTGCTCTCTGGAGGCCAGGCCTCACCCCCCGACTGAAGAGCTCTCGTTACACCAAAGTTTTGGCGGCAATAATGGACGCTGCCGCTCCGAAACTTCGAGTATTGTTTTATCGCCTTTAATACCCACCCCCTTCAGCGTTAGGTAATGCCGAGCACCTACCGCCTCGTTCGACTTTCATCTCCCCCTGCACAGCCGCTCGCCTCTACCCTTTTGCCTCTTTTCATGGCGGTGCTTAACGATAAGTGATTTCGTATGCACGAAAGCGGCACCGAACTACCCTTAATTTCGACGCTCGTAAAACTGAACCCTGCGATTGCTTCAACAACCGGGCCATTTTTAGGGCAAAATTCCGCTAAACTCTGATGAAGAGCTCGAGCATCATCTGTATACTGATTTTTCGCGTGGGTTACTTGGAATTTCCTCGATCTACGAGGCATTTAAGGGAAGAGTGTCATCAAAATACCGACGGTATTAGAGCAATTAATTGAGAGGTCGTTGACCCGATACGCACGACTAGTGGAGCAGCTTAAGAGTCCGTTCCGACATTTTTTTCACTAGGTCTGGACGAGGGGGAAATTAAAGGTTGCTCGACTAATTAACGTTCAGCCATTTCTATAGCCACAGCGATGCAATGCAGCGCTAGTGTCCGCTGCGAGGGAAGCATAAATGGGTTCGATAAATCGGCTGCAACAATCGCCAGTGCGGCCAGAACGAGTACGCGTTGTTGTAGGATGCTAATGCAAATAAGATCCATTGAAAATCCGAAAGGGCCATTGAAAATTGACCTCATTCCAGTGGAGGGTGTGGTGTCCGTAATCGCCGATAGAAATGCCCCATCGAAAACATGGCCTCTCTTCGATGGAATTTCGGGTTGCGATGGCTCGCATAAAACAGGCCGTCGATCCTCTCTCGTATTAATTGAGAAGCAGCCACGGTGGGAAGCAACAATAGAGGCGGTCGAAAGCGATCGGTGTTTCCGCGCGGCACGGATAACACTTTGTCTGGGCAGAAGAGGAATGGGTGAACGTCGTTGACGCCATTGCCCGTTAATTTCCTCGGGCGTTGAGCCAGCGAAAGGGCAAGTGTGAAACGCGTGCGGGCGAGATGGCAAAGAGAAGGGAAAATAGGGGGCGAGGTGAGAAGAGGGGCGAGACGCGGAAGAGAGACGAGCAGTAATTTATGGTGGAAGTTTTGATATACTGCGCATTTAGGGTAGAACTTTAAAATATTAAAATAGCTACGGCGATACGATAGAAGCTCGAACCGCGACGGGAGATTTATCATGCGCAGGAGATACCGCTGTGTATAGCCGCTGCGACACAACACCCCGACGCCCACCCTTCGAAGCCCACCCCTCAGTCGACACCGAGCGACACTTCGTCGTACGAGCACCCATACCCACGCGTTCCATCATGAATACATCGGCTGGTTTAGCTAGGTTCAAATGCGATTTTGGTCCCGCCGTCGAAGATTCATGCGGCTATGTTACCCGATACGCCGACCCTTCTGTTCCGATGGTGTTTTACAGTCGTTCCAAAGGGGAGACATCGTCGTCTAGCCGTTCCTTGACCGATACCGCCACGATCTACCCGACCGATCTCTAACGATAGACCTTCCGTTCATAAATTCACCATCCCCCGCCGCCAAGATATACGCTTTATGAATATGCGTCCATAAATGCGTTGTCGCGGTTCTTCGATAAGGGGACCCACTGAACAGGGTCTACCCACTCGCGTGTCCCACGTTCCGCAACGATATTCACGCTCTTTGCGCTCGACGCGTCGGGGAGCGAGCCTAATGAATATTATCCAGTTGGATCGAAATCGTTCGCTGTCGTGGAAGAGATTCTCTCAGTGGCTGTGCTCGCGGTCGATGGGGACATCCACTAAATGGTACCTACATGTGTACAGGATAAGCAAGAACACCGAGAATGAACGAAAATCGCCTTCTCTACCACGTCCTGGCTATACAGGACATACGGAAAAAATATGTTAATATATTCATCCTAGGATGAAGTTTCGAAGCATTTCTCGGAACTCTCTCTCGGAGCACCGGCTACTCGTTTCTGCTGACAGAAAAACTGGGAACCAGCAAAAAACAATTGAAAGCCTCCACGCGACTAAATAGCCTCCAGCCAACGAAGTGAATGAACAATCTGCGGAGTGCTATGTGAATTTGTTTCTTCGCGCTAGCAATCTTTCCCGAGGTAGAAAAAATGTGTTCGCAGTTTTTCTTCGTAGAAGAAGACAGAGAATACGCGCGCAAAGGACGAAGTAAAATAGAATGTAATTACGAGTTTGGAAAGGGGTGGCAGAGCCGAGCTTTCGATTCTCCTATGAAAAAGCCCCGTGTTCGATTTCGGGGCACGTAATCGCCGATCGTCGATAAGTCATATGAATCACGTGGCAAACAACGCGACCTACTGACACGGTCTTCATTATGCGCACCCTTGGCAGTCGGTGGCAAGAGGAAAAAAACAGACACCCTCGAGGAACGTAACCCTACTTGGTGGGGTGCACGCGTCGTGAAAGTACGACCGAGGACGATGACACGCGCGGCATGTGGTGGCGCATATGGCGCGTGGCTTCCTATTGTTAAGGGCGCGGCTTACCTAACTGACTTTATGGTTGACCGTGCTTCCAGGGTGAATCCTGCCCGTCCTCTTGGGGCACATGTGCGCAAGGTGTCCCTGGAACGATTCATCGTCGCCCTCTGCTCTGATTACGTTTTTCTCATAGTCGTTCACTAACTTCGAGCGAGTCTATTCTCTTAAACACTTAGGAATTCGTTAGTAGTCCTTCGAAGACCTCTTTTCACTGTAACTACTTGAAAGCTCGAAGGTTCAGCTTCAAAACGCTTTTTATAATTAATTCGATCTACTTAATATTAATCTCGCCCCTTTGCGCCCTTCGTCGAGAGGATATTTCCCTTACAACGTGTCTTGTTAATTTCAAGCTACAAGTAAGTAACTGGAAAGTTATGCGATATTTACGGGCAAAGAAAATTCTGCCGTCAATTCTAACGACGGGCGTCGGAAATTCCTCTTCGACTTAATTGCCGTGCATCTCATTACTGAGAACCTTGCTTCGAGGAGCTCGGCCGTGGAAGCTGCAGCAGGAAAGAAGTTGCAACTTTGTCCGTTGCACTTTTAATTCCCCGTGAATCGGCGCCGGTCGAGCGGACAATGCGCGATTCGGCGCGGAGCTTTTTAAAGTTGCGCCCTGTGCCGCGCACCGCAGGCGTCGCGACTGCAAAGTATGAATACTAAGAGCTGCCTGTAATTCACGGGGAAGGAGCGGCATAGCAATCAGCGATTCCGTCGAAAAGGAGGGAAACTGGGGCGCGGGACATTTAAATTATGCATTCCTCCTGAAGAGGTGGCGGAGCTAGAGGGGTTGCAGGGCGTGGGCGGTGGAAGTTGGAGAATCGAGCACGCGGGCGCTAGAAATCGTGCTTGCATAACGGACAGCTCTGGGAATCGATATACAGTACCGCATTCCCCCGCGGGAACTCAACAGGCTCCGTAGACTCGCAAAATCTCGATGCAGGAACGCAGCCGAGCGCATCTCGTTGGCCGATTATCGGTTGCATAGCCAGAGCGCGTTTAACTCGTTACCGAATCCTCGAGCCGGCGCGTGCTTCGTCTTGCAAATGGCAGCGAGCACCCAGAAGGGCCTCCAGTTACCTTCGACGGCTCCACTTCGTTCTTGTGCCCATTACGCGCAACTGTTTCCATTAATTAGGGCTTTTGTTCTCGCGTTCCCTGTTCGCTTCACGGACCTCGTGTTCGAGTTGCTGCTCTCCAGTTTCTGTCGTCGAATGCGTTGACCCTAATCATCAAAGTTCGCCCTCCGCAATTTTGCTTAACCTTTCGAGGCGTACGCGCTGAGAACAATTTCCATCGTGCCTCGCTTCACGCACGAACGCGACGCTGGAAATTGGAGCGTGGTGACTCGCCCCCGATGGCCTGGCCGCCGCGACCGGCTGTGTTTCGACAGTTAATACACTTAACTTCCGGATAATCAGACGAACATTGTTTGTCGAGTTACGAAACGCTGTGCCACGCGAAATAGAGTTAGAAGCCGCACGCCGGCGTGTGCAGCCGCGCATATCCTTTGGGACACGTCGCCAGGTAGTACATACATCGGCGAGAACAGACAACCGAGGGACACTGGGACCAACAGGATTCCGAGGACGTTTCCCCTTCCGCTCGCGAGGCGTTTCCATCCTCCTTGGCTCTCTGCTTTGCCTCCACTTGCTGTTTGTACTTTTAGTCGGTCGACAGGCCTTTCTTCAACCGCCTTCAGCCTCCTTCAGCCGCCTTAACTCGCGTTAACCGAATGACGGTGATTCGTTTAGAGGTTGCTGTCGGAGCGCGCGTTATTCCCTGGTTTACGCGGCTTAATCGCTGGAATTACGCCCCGGAACCGCGTCCACGAAACTTCGCGAAAGTTCGATGATATAATTTAGCAGGAGGGGTAAGTGGATCGAGTGGTGTTTGAAGATGACTCTTTCAGCTGGTTTGAACCGATGCGACGAAAATCCCGCGAGAACGAGAGAATTTTTCAGGGAGTCTATTTCTGCTGAAGCTCCATTTTCTTTCAATTTTCACATATCTACTGCAAATATCTGAAGCTTTCTTTGTATATCATGGAGCATCCTCGATCGAAAGCACACTAAAGTAAACTAAAACCGCAAAAGCAATTAATTATGCCATACTGATGTAGAAGTAAACATACATGATACATGAATAGTTCCGCCCTGAAACTCTCCGCGAAAGGAAGGAGAGGAGGAACAATAGGCTAAAGGGAGGTGGAAATGTTTGCAAATATCTGTAATGGAGGAGGGTTGAAGGGAGAGCGGCTAATGAGAGAAAGCGAGAGGAATCGAGAAGGGGAAGCGGGCTCGTTCACCGAGGTTGGAGGGAAAAAGGGGACAGGGATCGGTCAGGGCAGATTGGAATACGAGCGCGGTGGCTTTATGGAAACCAATGGGAAGGGCGTGTATATTAAAGCGGTTATCGATAATCGAAATTATCCGGAATTATTATTAGTTTGCGTGCTTGGTGCGACGGCTTGCTCCCGTCGCCCCTCGATTCGATTACGGTTCCGTTCCGTTTCGCCGGTTAGAATGGGCGTCCGTTGGCCAAAATCCATTTCGGCCACGGTGAATGGGCCACGCATCCGCGCGCAATGACGCGGCCTAGCCCGCGCGCTGGATTAACCGACAAGTAGGTTGTCGACGAACTTCGGCTTGCATCCAACGCGCGCTCGAATTACATTCATTTGTGTCCACCAGCAAACGTTATAATACCCCGATACCATTTCAAAATATGTGGTTTCTGTGGCATATATTTATGTATTTATCTATTAGCGGGATAACGCATTAGTTTACATTAGACAGTGCAATGTGCGGTCTCTATAACGTGTATATATATTACATCCTATATTGGATTCCTCCCGGTAAATCGATCGTTTTCACGTGGAACCTAACTCTCGTAAGTGCAGCAGTGCCTTGCAGCCTGGTCAGAATTCTGGATTGCGAGCACTTGGAATATCCCCTTCGAAAGGGGATAAACAAACGTAACATAAATTATAATACTTATTATGCATCACTGTCTCTATTCTATCTCACTATTCATTTCACGTCGAGGCAAAATTGCTGATACAGACTACAAACCCATCTTTGCAAGTTGACTAGATTCGGTCCCAAGCTGTGGCCACGATGCAAAGCTCTACTGTACTTCGATTTATACTCCCAGGATACGTTCGATCACTGTACATCGAAATTCTTCAGAAGCGTGTCCCGAAACGATGATAACGCCTGCTTTATATTCCCCTCTGTGGCTAGAGCGAAAGACACGTTGCGTGGCACACCGCGACATTCGTTCCAGCTCGTTTCGACGGCGAACAGAACGGCTAATCGAACCGCGACCCTCGCTCGGACGACAATTTAATACGCATCAAATGGTTGGAACGGTCGCAGGGCCGAAAAAAATGGGCGAGAGGTCGTCTCCCTTCGTCTATAAAGCACGACGGCGCGGTCGATGACGCGTACGTGCCGACTTGGCGGTGTACGCGAGCCACGGATGGCGTTTTGATTCGATCCTGAACGTGAACTGGGTTGAGCAGCGTGTAAGACGAGAGACAAGCGTGCTCGCGTCGCCTCCAACATCTCCGACACGTTTAATGGAGACGTTACGCCGCACGAGACCTGATCTACAATTCGATCGGACCTAGCAATAAGTTTCACCACTCGGTATTACCTGTCAGGTGTGTCGGCGGACCGATTCCCTCGCTTCTTGCTATTTTACTGGAGGATCGATCCGCACAGAGGTTCCAAACGCTGCTTCCTAGGCTGGCCCTGGCATCCGACAGGAACTCTCGACGACTTTCAGCGAGCTCTAAACTTTGTATCGATAATTTAGCTTCGCTTTTCCTCAAGTTCTGCAAGCCTTGGGATAAATACTGCATCGCTTGGGTGCCAGCGGAATGTTTACTTGGTTAGGAATTGGATGAGAAGAGAGATCCCACATGTGCTAAACGGTCAAGAATGTTTAGTTATTTAGAAACGTACATAGGCATCTAGTTGTCTACTATGCGATACAAACATAAAAGGCAGTGAGTATTATGTACATAAAACTCTTAACTAAGAGTAAATACCAGAAAGGTAGAAACTCATGAGACGGAAACGAAGGAAACAGTCGTCGAACTAATTTAATGTAGGACATAAACCAAGTGTGGACGTAATTCTTTTAACAGAGTAGGTACTTGAACACGTTATAGGTCATATTGTCACGTAATAGGCATTTGATGACGTCGTAATCGCGTCGATTATCCTCTTGCAATTATTTCCCTCCAGCATTTCTCTTTTATCACTCGGTTCATTATTATTATTACGTTCGTGGAGGGTTATTTATAATTTCGTAGCGATTAACAGCTTTATCGATGTGCATGTCGTCGCGCACGGTACTGACACGCATCCTTGTAATCGTCGGACAAATGCGCTGGAAAACGAAATATCCCCGTGGCTATCGTTTCTGCGCGCTTTCCGATTTCCCCCTTCGATTCGCAACGATTTCCGTCGATTAACCCCGCAAAGTTCGCAACCGTTGCGCGCGAGACCCGATCGATCAAATTGCTGCCCGTTTCGGTCGAGCTCGTTCCGCCCGCGAAACCGGAACGAAAGTTAAAATTAGTCTGGCAACCGAAATACTTTCGACGATTAAACGTGGATATTTGCATCTCCGGTTTCGGCGGAACGATCGCTGCCAAATCAAATAACCGGTTCATAAAAGCAGCAAACTGTCTGGCGAATGGACGCGACGCGACGAAAATGGCTACCACGGTTCTAGACCGTGGCAATGATCGGCAAGCTATAACGCTCTTTCCGCAAAATTAATTCAGAATTAACATTGACCTGGCGACTTTCGATCGGCCGTTGCGGCGAGGCGGTCGTGGCAGTGGTCACGCGGATATCCCACATGGAGTAGCCGCGGTAACAGGGGCAGCACTGGCTCTGTAACGTGTCACGTGCATGTGCCACACGTGGCCGTCGGCTTGTCAGGCCCTGCGTTTGACAGCGTACACGTGCTAGCCTTTCTCACGGATGTCAATTCGCTAGCCCGTCAGCCACGGCCGCGAGAAGCGCCGTCGAACCCCTGTTTCCTTCGCACCATCTCGATGCAGCTCGCAAATACGAAATTGCAGAGTACAGCGTGCTTATGCGTCGCTGGGAAAAAGGGTTTAATCGGCTCAGCTGACGCTTCTGTCAATCCCACTCTCCCTCGGATTGTTATCCCATAATCGCGAAGGCGTTTCGAAATGCTTCGGTTTCCCTGGAGAGAGGGGCCCACAGAGTAGCAAAGTTGGTTTCGAGTAACGAAACAATGAAGGCAGCGTTCCAGACTGCAAAGGTTACAAATTTTTCGGGAGAAGCACGCGTGGAAGGGAATGAGAATTTCGGCGAGGTGTCGCGGCCCTGGTGATAAATTCTCGTGAAAGATGACCCCTGGTGCTCCTGGGACGAGGATTTCCTGGCGCGCGAACCCGGGCCCTCGTGCTGTCTACCCTTTGGGGGACGGGGCGGTATCGTGGATCAGCGGGGGAGGCTTTTGACTTTCTGCCAAGAGTCAGGCTCTCGCCCTCTGCCCTTCTGCCGTCCTGGCATTGCACGCATCGGGATTAGCGACGACCAGACTGCGTCAGAATTTATGATTGAAGCTCCGCTCGACCGCGGAGAATGGAAGAGTGGAAAGGGGAGAGAGGGGAGCAAGATAGGATAGGAATCGTGGGTTCGCCGAGAGTCGGAACCGGAGGACTCGTAAAATTTGGCATCTGGCGTGGCTGCTTCTACTGCTTCTGCTGCCTCTGTTCGTCCCAGCCAGTGCACCTACTTCTTTCGCCCCGGTAGGCTCGGAATAGATCCCCTTCGGAATGGGTTAGCTCACATCCTCCGCTTTTACGATTGGGAATCGGAGTTCCGGTGTTCCGCGCTGTCTGAAGTCAAGTGGTCCTGGACCAACGTCTTTATAGACTTCCCCTGAGTTTTCTTTCCCCCTTTTTTATTTCTTTTGCTCTCCCCGGGAGCATCTTGCCTTTTGCTAACGGTGTCCTCGAATTAACATGCTCCTTTGGACTTTTCTTTATCTTCCGTCGTATCGAACAGTACCGGTTACGGTTTCGCCACAGCCTTCGACCACAGGATTTCCAAGGAATACCTAGAAGGCAGTGAACTTCCTCTTGGAGTCTCTCTTTCGTTCTTTTTCTCTGTAGAAGGAGCTCCACGGCGTCGACTTAAATCGAGCCGCGACCACTTCGGCTCTGGTTCGCGCGAACTCGATCCAGTCGACCTCTTTTCCACCGATCCCTCTCTTTCTCGCTGGAAACTGTCTTGAAGACTCCGCTGGAATCCTAGGGACCTCCTCGAGCCCAGTTTCTGGTTTGTAAATCGCGGCGACGCATAATAGCCGTCCAGCTTTAAGTCGACTCTCTTCACAGACAGTATCGAGTGCTCGAGTATCGGCAGAGCTCGTTTTACCTCGAATGGCGAATTACGAGACCTCTTGAAGCGATCGGTAATACATGGATGGCAACTTGTCGTACGGGGAGGTCAGAGGTCCGAGCGGTCGATTAGACGGATAACCATTATTCTGCAACGTGACTGATTACGCGACGATTGAGCTGGAGCCATAGATTCCTCCACTTGATCTTATCGTTCGTATTAAATGGTTTTCTACTAATTATTTCGGCTATTCGTATAACAAGAGCCTTCGGTAAATGTTCCTCTGAGCTCTATAAAAGAACACATTTCCCGATCTATTAAATCAGTTTTGTCGATACGTACCTTGGCGCGAGAGCCATTTGCTCGTGCCGCCTTAATGGAACAGCTTCAATTATTACGGTCATTCCGTTGCACCGTAGACTACCATTACTATAAGGCAGTGACCCCTTCTCAATAAAATCCTGACGTTGGAAAAATAACATCCAGTATTAATCGCATTTGCGTTGAAGTGGCAGCGGATTAATCGCGACATTGAATCATCATCGTCGATCTCTGTCGAGGCTGATTTTAATTTCACCGTCTCAGCGATCGACGATAAGGAGTAATTTAGCGAGGCTCAGGGCCGTGGGCGGGGAAGCTGATCGATAGAATCGATGGGCTAGCTGTAGCTGCGGCAGAGGACCCTAGGAAGTCCCTGGACCTCGTGAATAATGCTTCGAACACCAGTCGCCACTTTGCAGCGTAAAATACACACAAAGCCTGTATTTACGTTCGTCCGCGCGCGGACATTCGCATATAATTGTGCGCGCCACCTAAGTTGGCCCTTCATGCGCGTACAAAGCGCACGTTTACCTCGGTTTACGTCCACGTAAATATCTAACTATCCGCTAAGTGGCGGGACACCGGTGGCCACGCCAATTAAATCGGTTATGTGTGGGTTTCGCTGACCCATAACTTGCTGCGTATTCCCCCAGCCGGGAGTGGACCCCCTTCTCCTTCGTTCTCTCGACATTGAACTTAAATTCAGACCGAGTAACCAGTTCGTCCATTCTTCGGGCCTCGTTCAAGGTATACTTATCGGTGATTTATGTCCCATGGTCAATGCAGAGCTCTGAATTTCATATAACTTTCGATTGATTGGATCCAGGAGAGGCAGTGATTCAGGGGTGCCAGCTTCCGAGAGACGTAAACCACTTTATTGCGTTCTTAACTATTTTCGTTGGCGGTCTGGGATATCACGTTTTAATCGAGCTCCCTAAATCCTGCCTGAGGATCATAAAACAGTTACGCCGCCATTAACCTCCGCGAATTTAAGGAAATTATCTTCCTCTAACGTGCACCCAACTGCGCTTATCACAGAGAGCGATGAATATCCTCTCTCTTATTTATCCAACGAACCTGATATATGTATAACCCGTGCTAGCTCGCTCTCCCGAGGCAGCGTTCTGCGAGCCTTTTAACAGGTCGAAATTCGGGTTAAATGCTCGTAGCTGAGCGTCGTTGATCGCAAGCCAAATACTTTGGTTACTGCGTCGACGTTAATTACGAGAGAGAGAGAGAGAGAGAGAGAAAGCGTCCCGGCGAGAATCGAAGCATTAAGCACGACTTTATCTGTCGTCGTCGTCGTCGCGTGACAGGAAAAAGAGGGAATCTGTTCGTCTGGCACTTGGCAAGGGGAGCGTCTCAGGGACGAAGAGGAACATGGGACACGGCAACGTAACCTGAGCACGGCTTCCTAGGAAATGGCCCGTGAGGCTTCCCCGTGTATTCTTCTCCACGTCCTCGCGAGCACGCCGACACAGGGAGCGTTTTATAGCTGTTGTATCTCGCATCGACTGGCGTGAACTACCAGCCACCTTCATTCGGTCCATGGTGGTCTAGACTGCATCGCGTAGTTGCAAGTATCGGAATACTGGCAGGAATATCAGCAGACAGAACGTATCTATTTGATGTTGTGTTGTCAGCATTCGAGATATTCCGATTTTTGCTGCAATATGTGGAGAGGAAGAATTCAATCTGTGCCTCTTGTTTGGCATGGACGGGATTCTATTGGAGGTTCTCTCGACCTGCTTCAAAAGGAAGAATTGTTCTTTAGTAAATCGAACACGAGGGAGTGGAAGTGGCACAGTTCCGAGACAGGATGAACTCCGCAATTTTGGGGCTCTTGCGTTGAGGTGGCGAGCTCCTCGAAAAAGTTACAGTCAGAAGATCGAGGTGCTGGAGGTGGACGACACAAAGCTGTGCTTCGACTCTCAGGGAACTGCTATAGATTCGAATAGATTTTTTTCTGGATCGAAAGATGCAACGTTACAACACTTGCATCTAGACTCTAGAGTCTTCGTTTCTGGAGAATGGCGGATGATATCGTGGTTCACCTATAAAGAATGTTCACGGCGACCAATGGACATGGGTCAGTGTACTTATCAATTATACGAATCGGTAGCCGCTTGGCAATTAGCTCAGGTCCCGTGAATAATCGTGAAATTATATCGGTCATTATTTACTTGAGAAATACAAAGTGTCAAGTAATGGGAAATCACGGCGCAAATGTAGCAGGGCGGAACGCGGTGCCGCGCGGTTAACGTTTCTATTAATTCCATCGGTGTCCCTAAATAACGGACGAGACGCGTTAATGCTCGCGACGATGCGGTCGTTCGTGCCGTTTATAAATCACCGTCGGTCGCGTACGTGGCCATTCCGATCCTCCGCTTATCGTAAATTCGACCGCACGTTCTATATCCTTTCAAACTTTTCAATTGCTGAACAGCCATTCCACTATGGAAATTAGTCACCTGTGAGCCACAAGAGCCAGACTAATCCTTCTAATTCCTTGGGTCAGTTAATTTTAGAGGCGCATGTCGCGTTCCACGACAAATGGACCCGGAAAATCGACTGCTCCGATTTTCCAACCGTTCTGTTGCTCTCTGAGGTCTGAAAACTCGAGAACGCGTCGGGACTGGAGCATGCGGTCGCAATGTGCCGCACAATGCATCCTCTTGCTGCCAGTGTCGTTTATTTGCTCTCTGTCTTCCTCTCCACCGACTCTTTTCTCTAACCTCTTTCTCTCGACCACTCATTTCCGTCTCGACCAGGGAACCCAAGATGGAACAGTGTTACGCACGTGTACACGTTTCACAGACTCTAACTCCTCGCCCTCTCTGGCACGATGTATGCAAATCCTGTCTGCGAACTTGCTAAGTGCATGCGCAAGTGTATTAGGAGGACGATAAATTGCAGATCGAGCGAAGGAAGTGTTACTTACTGCGGGAAGTTGCGCGATATTGAGTCAACCAGTCGTTGGCAGTTTCCTAGATACGAAATCGATAGGATACTAATATTTTCGATTATTTTCTAGTATCCCGTGACCAGTCGCACGGAAGAACGCGTAAAGCTTCCGATGAATTGCGGTCAGCTGTGATAGGTCGAAGAGTAAACGTGAACTCAGCGAGGAAACAAAGGGAAAAGGCAAATGGCCGCGACTCCAGAGAAAATATCGCGGACGAAATTCCCATGGACCCTGCGAAGATAACTCTTCGATGTCCGTTTGTCGAATCGCGTCCCGCAAATGCTGATAGCTGGGGCTCGAGATAGCGTGGCGAGAAACGGCCATCCACTCGTGTCGATTCTCCTATCGACGAGTCAAACTACGGTCGCTTTAACTTCTTCCTTTCGCGCCATTGTACTTGTTCCACGTTCTTTAAAAGTATTTCACCGCCACTCGGCGGCGACCATTGTCGCGAGATATACGAACCAGCCATGAACGTATGCGCGCGAAACACTGCGAACGCTGTGCACGTACACGGGAATCGCGTTAAAGTCGCGGCCCGATCGAACTTTCCGGCTTTTCATCGACACGACGGCGAAACGGAGCCCAGCTCAGCGTGGATATCGTCCAGAAACTTTCGAACCGGGCCAGCTTTTCATCCCGTCCCGTGTCGAACATCGGCGCTATCGTGTATCGACACCCCGACGCTTTAAATTCTCGAAACGTCTCGCGAGAACTTCCATGGGAATTCCAATGGTGCCGAGCATCGACGCGAGCCCTCACGGTCTCCTCGTTAAATTCAATTCGGCCCCCGAACAGCGCGGGAACGCTCACGATTTATCCTACCTCGCGGTCCGATTCGCGAGAGCAACGATAGCGAGGGGAAGGGGTGGTTATTTACATAAAGATAAACGTTTCAGTTTAAGCACATCAGAGAGCAGGTCGAGAAAAGTAATTTGCGGCGGTTAGTCGGAAATCCGATTTACATTTAATGCGAGACGAAAATCCTGCGGACTCGAAACCGACGGACAATTAATGCGTTCTGCAGGTGCGCGACGGGATGAAGGATCGTTAAAGCGTAAAGCTTTCGCCCTCGAGAGAGCAAAAGGTACGCAACAGTAAATTTGCAACCATTTCGAAATACATGTCGGCCTGAAAGGGTCGAGGGGGGCGATTGCGACGACGCCGAGAATCGTGATAGTGGTGGGCGCCGCGCGAAACCTCCCGCCTTTTCAGGGGGAGACCATTCGGGGAATTGAGTAGAAAAGAGGGAGCGCTTAATCGGCTTTAATTGCAAACATCGCTGCGCTTCAGGTTCTCGCGAGCATTTCACAGGTTTGAATCGTCGCGTCGCGCCGCGCTCTTGTTCACCCAATACGTGTCTCCTAGTTCCCTGCTCTTCTTTTCCCCCCTTTATTGTTTCATATTCGTTCGACACCCACGATCCACGCGGCGCCTATATCGCGCGTTTTCCTTTTTCATTTTTGCGCGACCGCGAACGAGCAAGCGGAAGAATTGACGCGCGGCGTGGCGCGGCGTTTAAATTTGCGTGCGACTCGTGTTTGGCGTTAATTTATTCGTACGTAAGGGGACGTGGGTGAAATTGAATCGGGAGTGCATCGAGCGACGAGAGCATCGACGTGGAACAGGATTTCGCCGGACGCAAAAATTCAGCCGATGCACGGATGCAAATTTTACGACCCCGCCGCGGCGGATTATTTGAGCGCTTCGATGATCGTTTACGAAGCACGCCCGTCGTTTGATGAACAATTTCGTGACGCGCTGCACACGCGGGGCGAGATCGGAGGAACAGCAGCGAATTTCGCGGAGAAACGATCGAGTGATTAGAGTCGCAAGCGTTTTAGTGGCATTAAAACGAAGTTCGCGAACGATCGATGTACGAATGAGCGCCGCACTCGGAATACGCTGCGTCGTAAAACCCTCTTATTCGACCGGGACCCTTTAACCTGGATTTCCGAATTTGCACGTCGACTGCAACGTGTAAACGACTTTAGAAAAATGAAACTTCCTCCACGATTCTTGCGATTTGGTTACGACGTACCTAAGCACTTCCAATATAATTTCATGAAAAAATTCCCTTCTTCCAGTATGAACTCGCTGGCCCTGAATATCCCGAGAAAGTCATAAGAAAATCACCACCCTTCGCCTTGAAAAATATTCAAATTCGATCCCATTTCGCGGGGAGCGTGTCGGATAAGGAAGTCAAATGAGGAACTTTGACTCTGTCGACGAAGAACTAAGGAAGAGGTTTTCCCTGAGCAAATAGCGTGTGGGCGTTTTTATCGCGTTGCGTGTGCTCAAGGAACGGGAAACCGACGATCCAGCCGCGCGAGTGTGTGCCAAGAAAGCTGCAGAAGGATGACGCGAGGGCAGAAGAAAGGGAAAGAAGAATAAGGGAGGAAGAACAAGACGGCATTCCGGCTGTACCCCTCCTGGGGGAAATCACATGCTTCCAGGTTTTATGAGTACTCCCACTTCGTCGGCGACCCACGGGAAGCTCGCCCTGCCTCTCCCCTATTTGCCCCTCGAGCCGCTGGAACCACCTTGTTTCTTCCCCTGTTTTCCACCCCGCCCTTTCTCTACCCTCTTTTTCGTCTCAGCTCCATCCTCCTCGGTTTTCTTCTTCCTCCCCTTTCGCGGCAGTCTCTCGCGGGAGTACGAATGCTCGATCGTTTTGTCTTGCTGGATTATGCTGGCGATACGCTTCGATGTTTAAGGCGACGTTCAAGCGCGACTGCTCGTAGTTTTCGCGAGGCAAGGGGCTGGTAACCGCGAGGACGTAAACCCTGATCTTTAATACTTTTCCCTTAGGTGAAGCGGCTCTTCGTTTCCTCAAAGCAGCAAGATTTTCTGCAAGAAGCATAAAACGGTTTGTCATGGCTCCGTAGCTCTGTTCTGCGAGCTTGCACCAAATGGGAACCATGAATTCGTTTTTCATGGTCCCTGGAAACTTTGTATTGAGATTCTCCTCGCGCTAAAAGCTGTATACTTTTTCCGCTGTGTTGGTCATAGAAAAATTGAGGACGGTATTAAAAAATCTTAGATATTCTAGGAAATTTCGTTGAGATTTTTCATTCACTGAGTGCTCGCTGAAAGTAGTAACATTTATCTCCGATTCTATCCTCGTTGTGAGCTTAAGTAACATTCGAGCGACATTATGAACCCGTAGAACGAATTACGCAGCGAGTTAACTCGCGGTAACTGGCGCGGCTATTAATCACCGCATTCGAAGGCACTCGGTAATTAACTCCTGTGTCGTCGGGGCTGTTGACGCCTACCTTCTTATCGAACGACTCCTAGTCTCGTTGCATTGGCTTCTCTCTATCGTTCAGCTCCGCTGTTTCTCCAAGAAAAAGGGAAGGGGTGACCACCGTGTATCGCGAAAATGTTTAATTTCGCTGAACCTTAGCTGTCCAGTCTCCAGGTAAAAAATGTCTCTCGCTCTGTTCTTATCGACTTTTGCGATATTAGGCGGGACGGCATAGAACATGTCCAGATAACGTGAAGACAGCTGGCGCAGGGAGGGCCTCCTGCGGAAAAGGGCGGAAAATGGAGACGGAGGGCACGGAGGTGGCATTCCTACGTGTACCTACTCCATCTCCAGCGGGGCGTACGGACCGACGGCTAGAATATCGATTGACTACCGTGGCCCGATAGATAGCGGGTTCCGGCTTTTCTGACCGACTCTCCCCACCTCCCCCGCCGCTCTTTCAGGATTCTCCAGTCGCTCATGCATGTTGGTCGTTCGCACCCTCGCTCCCTTCACCGCCCGAAGCACCCGTCGCGCCGAGCCGTTCCGACGCTATTATCACCTTTCTCCCTTCCCCCGCGCGTTTGCTTGCATCTCCTTAGGTATACCCGACAACCCCGTGTCGAAGTTTGAAGCTTCATGCTTCACTGTATCGTATCTTCTCGGGAGAGTTCCCTTATGCGTTTTTCTCTTCCTCCTCACCTTCCTGGCTTACACGTATATACACATATTTACACGCCGACTGGAACTTATTCTTCCTGCGAGTTCGACTCCTTTCACGCTACGATCCATTTACGCTTCCTCCCACGCTGCCTCGCAAATCAGTCAGATGGAATATTTTTCAAGGACGACTGCCACGGGGTCCGTGAATCTACTCTCGGCAGAAATTGTCGACCATATTTGTTAAACAACTGCGACGCTGTTTGCTCTCGTCTGCATCAACCTGTTTTAATGAAAATTATGTGCAGCGAGTGTTTGACGACGTTCATATTACGGTCCGTCCGACGTTAACGAGATATTCTTCGACGTTCGTCCGTGGCGTTTTGCGACGCGTGTGTTAAACTCGCAACCTTTTTCTCCGGTTTTTCTATTCCCAACAAAAGTCGTGTATACACAGCGTTGTTCCGCGGAAAGTAATCTACTAAATCCCATCTGGCTTATCGAGTCACGCTTGTCCCACGTGGCGTAATGCGCACGAGAATCTCAATCCCGCCATAGACGAGTCGTAATTTCGCGTTTTCGGTTTCCATGGATTTACTTGTGCGGCTCGCGAAACAAAGGAAACGCGAACTCGCCGACGAGGGCTTATAACAGCATTTTCCGTGAGAAACACTTGACCACTCTGTGTAGGCCAATTACCATTTCCATCGAGATACAAAGCTGTTCTCAATCCTAGATACTAGACGCTATGCAAGAGTTTAGAGATGCTTTCGATAGCGCATCGTTATTCCACGCAATGCGAAGGTAGTTTCGAACATGTTACCTTTCGGGATACAAATATCCAAGCGCGTGCTGTATCGAAGCTTTATTCCCCCCGAATGACGGGAATACCGAGCGTATTCTCCGCGACTTTTCCTCGAAATTGCTGGCTGGAATGGACGCCCGGCACATCTCGTATGCACTCTGGCCTCGTATACAAAACGTTTACGAGCTCGTCACACTTGGTCCGCGGATACATTTGCACACAATGATGGCAGACACGACGCGGCCGAGAATGAAGAGTTACGACGCACAGCTTACTCGTATCTCTCGCTCGAGGAGATACGAATATACTTGAACTGGTTGCATCGAGCTTGCACGTGGGATTACCTTCGCGATGTAATGGAGCCAGCCGATACCGAGAGCGCGAAACTGGAAGTCTCTTGGAAACGTTTCGCGAGTAGAAAAGTGGAAGCGTCACGCCAAAATTCGTGGGAAATCTTGAAGAGAAAGTGCATCGTGTCGAGCGATAGGAATTATCTTCGTCGCGAGGAATATTCGAAAAGAATTCGGTGAATCTGTGCATTTCTTTCCTCGCGCTGCCTCTAAGAATCGATTCCGTACGAACTGGATTTTTATACACTTTCGACGGCCGTGTCTCCAGGCTCCATAGGATTCAAGAAGGTTCTGAAACGCGTCCATTCGAAAATTGCGATTTCCATCGCGTACACCCTACCGATGGCATTTTTCTCGGCTCGAATTCCACGCCGAATAGAGCCACGGTATTACGGATGAGCGTCGAAGAGGAATGGTCGGTGATCAGAATAAAATCCCGGACCCTTCGAAATTCTCTGCCTTCGCAGGGATTCGGCTGTCGGCCTTAAAACTGCAAAGTGCTCTGAGTTGATTCCGAGGGATGCAGTATTGGATCTACGGTAAGAGGCGCAGAAACAGAGGTGTTATTGGAACGAAGCGCCTTCGATGAGCGCTGGAGGAATTAAAAGAGGTCAGAGGAAGAATGAAAGTCTCTGAGAGGCAGAATGGCGAGGGATGGGTGGAGGATGAGAGGACAGAGCGTGCTTCGAATCGCTTATGATATTGTTCACTCCTACCCCAAACTTCGTTTCTTCTCCCTTTCTCTTTAAGAAGCTTACCCGTGATTTTCCCTCTTCTTCTATCGAAGAGTCGATAAGATTATCTCATAAACCATAGTGTTTTCTTTTATCAAATAATCAATGTCGCTTGCGGGCAAGGAGAAGTAGGTACGCTTACGGTGATCACCTGTGTCGACTCCCACTGATACAGACGACACCTAAAGAACAGGTAGCGATTCGTCCGTCTACAAAAGGAATGATTCTCCTCGTTTGTCTGACACGTGCAGATCTGTTCTCCTCGAGGAAGGTATCAGTATGCTCGCATCGTGTGCCGAAAATTGCCGTCGTAAAATAATCTCCTACTTCCACCTCTCGAGTCTTCCCAGGTTGTCTAGCCTCTTTAATAGGTATAGACGTTGCCTCGTTCAGGAACTCTTAATCGACGCGCATTAAGTCCTCGTCGATGGAGCCGACGTCGGGAACGCGACTTTATGCAGCATCGTCGCGTATAAACTTTGACGCCGTCAGCTCCTCGCCCTTATCGTCTTCCTCCCCCGCTCTACCGACGACTTCGAAAATCACCGTGTACATAAGTCATGCCCCTCGAAAACTTCCGCGTCACCCTTGTCGGTAAGAGCGCCGCGGGGGCGAGACGCGAAGGGTCGAAGATGGTGAGCACAGTCAACTGGGATATGTAGAGCGAGAGGAATTATTTATAAAGGTTGTTTCGGCTCGAATCAAGAGCCTATTCAAGATCCCCAACTCCTGCAAATGATACGCCATGACCATTTTTCCACGGGGGATCTCTCGCTCAAAAGTCGAGGTGAAGGATCCATCCATCCCCAGAGTTCAATGACTCTCTGGTGATCCCTGGAGCTTTCAGAGGTACAGAGGATATATCACAGACACGTTCGACGAGTTTTCAATTCGCAAGACGAGACTACCAGAAACACTGTCAACGTCGAGACTGAAGGAAATTTACGATCGAGTCGTCGCGAGCCGTCGAACTAATCGACCAGAGCTTCGTTCGTCTGTCTATCGGACGGGAGCAGCTCGCACAACCCCTTTTGTCGCTCGTCTAACCCCGGCAGGGCGATATCTACCGTGCTTGCCGTCATGGATGAAGTGTCAGCCGTGTGGGATGGTGCATACTTGATGAGTAACCACCAACTTTGCACTCCTGCACAATATCGCGGGGAATTAACCCGCTGCTCGCCCCTCTTACCCTCCATCCACCCTTTCGCTGTCGTAACTCGTGTACGATCCGTGGAACGATCGGAGTGTTTCGTTAAATGATTTAGAGCCCATTAGACACGCGGACAAGAACTTCTATGTCGAAGTAATTTAGTAATTAGTATTATGGATGCGATATTTTTGCTCTTTGATTATTCAGAAGTCTCAGAGAAGAGGTCAACTTCAAAGTCCTCGCTTTTGAAGTGACTCCCTCTGAAAAGCTGCCGCAGAGCGCGGATCAGTTTCACTTATCCACCACCCGCGATGGCAATTAGAAATGTTAATGTTCAGACACGCGATACTGGTGCATAATTAATCCTATTCGTTAACATAATTTTGCATGATAGCAGTGTGGCCGCGAGTGCATCAGCGGTGCCGGATATCTGCTGGTAACCCGCTGGAAGTTATCTCGAGCGAGCGGTAAAGAATTACCATGTAAAACAACCCCTCGGTCGGAGCCTTTGAGGCCCGCAGCTCTTTAGATACTGTCGTTCTTTTTGCTATTTTCCCTCGCCCAGCGCTTTTTCGTTTCGCCACCGACCAATTTTCCCGAGCCAAACCCCTCTCTTTGTTTTGCGGCTCGCTCGGTCGTTCGACGAGAGGTGTTGCATCGCGATTGCACCGACAGAAGCGGCATCGATTCGCTTTTCAGGCCACGTCCTCGCCAGCGCAGCGTTTGTGTATTTGTGCCAGTTGTGACGCAGCCCTATCTTGTCAGACAAATAAACGATATCTGGGAACGGAAAGGGCTGGAGCCGAGGACGCGTTAAGGGCTCGAAGTACACTTGTAGAGCACGCGCGAGTTTGATGCTCCTCGTACAACGGAGACTCGCAACTATTCCAGAGCGTGTCATCCCCCAGCTTGGCAAGTGATACTCTGCTGGTTGTGTACCTTGCGAGATCCACGGATTACGATCCAAGTTTGGAAAGGCAAACTACTTTCTATCATATGTTTGCCATGTATTTTAAGAAGCTTCAAAATCCCCTTGCATTCAAGCCCATTCTTCGTGTGAGTAGCAGCGGTGGCTAATAATGCCCATCCAAAAAGCACTCGTCCCACTTCCCTCATTAGTATCACGTTAGAACGTCACGTACGTGAGAACGAGCAAGAGCCACCATATAGAGTACGTCCTTGCTCCCATTCCTCCGTCAAATATCGCAGACCATCCAGTGCTCGATGTCGATTCACGATAACAAGCTAAGCGCGAGATTAGTTGTAAGCCGTTCGACCATGTAACTGATTAAAGTTCGATTCTCCTAAGTGTTGTAATCGACTTGGCTCGCCCTGTATGCGCGTGCACATGTAGCTCCGTAAATCCGTTCCAAACTCCGGGAACTTCCGCATACACAGACACGCCGCGATTTCGAAGCAGCCGAAGTGTGAAGATATCGCCCTCCGAAAGTTGCCTCCCGTTGAATACCGACTAGAATAATGAATTAGATGCGATTTGAAGCGTGACGCGTCTGTCGTTTGTCATTCCCTACTTCAATGAAGATATTCACCGAGATATAAAGACAGTTTGTGAAACTTCGAAGTCGTCACGACTCGAAACGGGTATCCAATTCCAGGAACAGCCTCGCATTAATATCGTTAATAAACAAATTAGATAGAAGGCGACTCGTAAAACTCCATAAGCGAATTATCTCTGCATTCGCCAAGCGCATCGCTAAATTATACGAAATCGATTATCCTCGGCGGTGGAGTCGATACCTGTAATCGTCCATAAAGAAAATACCGCGCGTCTACGCGATTACGCAAATTTACATTAATTCGATCCAGAAACAGGTTTCCACGCTGGGCACCCCATCATTTTCTGCTCCGTGCAGGATTCTCGCGCGAAAGAATAAATAAAGGGGACAGCGGGCGGTTAAGTGATGTTTTTGAGGAGTTCGTGAGCGGAAAACTTTTAGTGGGTTGGGAGACTTGGTAGGGTAAGCAGAAGATCGCCGAAAAATGATGCGTTTCCCATGTAGAATGGACCGAAGTGGAAGGAGAATGATGGAATTTGTCTCTGTAGTCGTTGGGAGCGTTGCAGCTTAAAATTCTGTTCCTTTTATTTCGTCCTGTCGGTAGAACTCGAGGGAGGTGCGTCGAGGATCCTCTTGGCGTCTGTTCGTTGGTCAAAGGTCGCGCGATAGAGGCTACACGTTTAACCTTTGCATCAGTGGGGAGGGGTGGCAGCGCCGAAGAGCGAAATGACAGTGGAGGACGATGGAGGAGGACAGGGGTAGTAAGTTCGTTGCGAAAATGAAATTACCGCACCGTGAAAGCAGCGCTTTGCATGAACTTGCGTCGATAGAAGGGAGTGTCGGAGGTGGTGGCGACATCGACAAACGAAGACTTTCGAGCCTCCTTGTCTCTTTTTCCTCGCTGCCCTTCGTTGGCGCTGAATAAGTGAATTTTCATGCGTCCTGGACATTTTCATAGAAACTCGACGTTGTCTTCTCTCGTTACGCCGAAGAGACCAAGCGTCCTTCTTCCTCCATTCGCCCCAGATCGCACCGATATAAATGTTTCCGCTTCGCTCTGCTCGTCGATGTTTACCTTGCCACTTGCAGCCACCAGAGTCTCCTCCGTTTACGAAGTAGCACGAGAAATACATAGAACTGGCAAGAATTTTCTAGGAACGTTATCGAAGAAAGCTGCAGTGGCCTCCGATGCTTGGTATTTTTAAAAAAACGAAGATCAAGCGCGCTGGAATTCTCTCGGCACTCCTCTGCTTCATATTTCTAGAGTTACTTAGGAAAAGTGAATCGATGAATGTTTCGACTCGAATAAATCCGTCTTGTCGATAATTCGTCAAGGACAAACAGTTTCCTCTAGGATGGCGTTTCGCCGCGTCTCGGGACGGGGTGGCAATCGAGGGTGACTTTGCATTTTATATTTTCCAATTTGCAGCAAGTTGTCGGGGTCGTTCGGGAAGACGAGTTTCCCCCTCCTCGGTCGCGATAAGGGTCGCACGGGGAATGGCAGTTAGACCTGCGAAGAGAAAGCGAGAGTGAGGAAGAAGCCGTGGCAGGGTGGGAAGGGCGAGAGTTTGTTAGCAAGTTTTATAGACAATCAGTCAACTCGTTAACCCGTAACTACGAGACCCCTTTCCGGCTGCGTTCCACCGCGTTATTTCCATTCGCCTCCTGCTGCCCTCCCGAGGCCCCTGCCGCTCACGGACGTTAGACAGGCCATTCTCAACCTATTTGACACTTCCCCTTGTCCCGCGAGAGGCCAACCCTCTCAGTCTTCGCCGCGCGAGTCTTCTATCCACCCCGTCAACCTCGCCAGCTATGCTAATGTACTTGGATTACCATAGCGCGAGCTCTACGAAACAAACAAGTGAAAAATTCCCATTTCACTAGGTGCCTTCTAACAGTACAGCTTCTAGACGCGATGGATCGAGCCCCCGTGATTTTCAGCTGAGCGATCCTCGTTGTGTTTTCATTTTGTTTGTCTGCTAAGCTCTTCCATCGCCGCACCCTTTAATTTCCCCCGCGAAACGAAAAGCATTCCGCAGATTCACGGTGACGGATGCACCGTCGATTGCATGGCCGTCTCGATGGTAGCAATTAATCGTGATTAAACGATAATATGCCGCAGCGGCGTGACGCCGCGGATTCTTTCGCCACTGTCATCGTTCATTGTTCCGCCGGGGTCGTAATGATTTTCTTCTCTCCTTACCTCCGCTCGCCAAAGATGAATCACGCGAGCCATCGGATGGAAAAGAAGGGCACAGCCGAGGAGAGATCTTAGGAACAATATTCGGTGCAAATGGATACAAACGAGGTGATTGGCCGGGGCCAATCCATCACCGCGCGCCTCCTCGTTCCGCTCAACTTTTTCCTCTTGGCGCCCGATGCTCCGCTTTACCCACTCTTGGCTCATCCTTCCTTCTTTTGTCCACCCTCCTCCTCCCGGTCGCTCTCTCGAGGGAGAAAGGGTCGCGTGGCCCGAAATAAAGTACATCCATCACCATCCGTATGCGCTGTCTGCCGATAAACAAGCCCTGAATAACGTTATGAAGCCGCCCTTTGTTTTCGACGTTTCTATGGTTTCGTGACTCTCGCCGCGAAACAATGGGAGCTGCCGCGGAATGGAAACGTGTTTATCGCTTTTTGATACGTTCTGTGGTAAATACAGTCCACGGGACGATACCATTTTTACTTCAACTTTCGTCGAAGGAATTTTTGTTGCCTAAACCTCCGAACCTCAGCGATTTTGTAATTCCAATGCTTTTCATCCGATACCACGCGGAGGTCATCGTTATTTCATCTCTTGAAATTCTGTCTGGTGGATATACGCATTTCATCTCCGGTAATTCTCCCGCGAAATGGAAAATTAATAAGAGGATATTTCATAGAAAAGCAGACGCGATAGAGATCTGGATTTCGATGGGAGCTCGGTGCAGCGTACAATTTTATTTAGAATTGGAATTTTTGTGAATATGATAGAATTTTTAAGAAATATAGCCCGGCGCTCAATGTGTTAATAGCCTGTTTTGCACTCTTTGCATGACGTATATTTCCCGTGTCTGCATCCACGCGTATCACTTACGATCGAAGCGGTTTCCTTCTCTCTCCATCCCTTTTTTCTTCGAGTCTCCGCCGCGTTTCACTCGCTACAAACGAGCAGCGTGAAACGACGGAACGAAATAAAATTAACGAGGATAGATTTACGAGTCTCGTTCCTAGTGGCCGTTTTTTCCGTCACCGAGAAACGTATCTGGAAAGACGGCTACACGAGAGCTCGTCATCCGTCGTAAACGTTACCTGAGGAAATATCAGTGCTCCACGATTCCGTTTCGGAGTGGCAAGTGAATCCGCAATAAATTCACCAACGCGGTGGAACGACGCTTAATAAATGAATGAAACACGCCCGCCACGCTAACGACCAAGATATAATAGAATTATAATTATCCGCGTCTCTGGCCGCGCAGCCTGCTTTTCCAGCTCGCGTAGAAGTTTCTTTTAAACGCAATAGCGGCCTCGATTTTTTTTTCATTCGTAACAGAGCAACAGTTACGATTAACTCCGCCACGGAGTTCATGCCCGCACGGGCACGCCTTTTGGGAGACACATTTCACGATAACGGTGTTGGGAAAAATTCAAATTTAATTCGCCCGCGTTGTGTGAAAATTACGCGAGACGATGCTGGAAATTAATTCCTGGGAATTTTAGCTGCGAGGGATACGCGGCGAGCAGGGGCATAACTTTTTTTCCCCGATGGCTCTACCGGAGGGCAGACTTCAGGCAGCTCGACGTTACAGGCCGAAGTTCGAGAGCTCGTTCCGTGCGTTATTCGCGGCTAATCCTCTATTAAAATTCCTCCGACACGTACGGGGATTCTGGTTTAGATAATCTAGGTCGGACCACGCGGAATCGCTCCCCTTCGCGGCATTGTTTGCCGCTACGCCGGCACAGCGTCGCGGAATCGAGATAGGCGCGCGATACTCGCGATTTATGAGCGGCAAAACGCGATGCCTCGAACGCTCGGCGCATTGAAATATTCCGATGCAAAGGACCAGATAGCGTGACAAATTGGCAGTCCTAGGCTGGATTAAAAAGCTCGAGGCCTGGAAATCGATCGGGGAAATGGAAACGGTCTGCTCTCGATAAAGGCAACGGTTTCGCATCGCGAGCAAGAACGATAAAAAGAAAGTGGCTGTAGCTTCTGCTCCCTCTCTTCTCTCGAATCACCCTGTACGCGATTCTAACGCGACTCCGAGCAGTAAGCGATCCCATCTTTACATCCCCGTCCATTAAAGGGCTCGTCCCGTCTGGTAATAAACAAACGAATGCGCAAAATACTGAAGCGAGCAACGCGATCCTCGGATCGTGTGGCGAGGGGTGAGTGCAACGACGTCGGGGACGCATTATCCGACCGTCGACGGAAATTACGAATGGTCCGGGGCGAGCGTTTTCATTGGAGAGAACCCAGCGACGACGAGTTCGCCCTTATCCCTGCGACCAGCGTCGAGTTTACGTCGACGTGGTGAACGACTAGGACGACCACGACCGCCCTTGCATTGTGTCTGTAAACGACGAGGACGAGAAGAAGGACGAAACGGAGGACGAGCAGGACCCGACGCGGTCCGCGAATTTACCGTGCTCCACATCCCTGGTGATACATTCTCCGCGTAGGTGGAGAGCCCAACCTCCTCTTCGTTACAGAACGCGAACCACTAACGGTGTCGTTCTCCTCTCGAAATTCCCTCCGTTTCCCCGTTTATCCTCCTTTCCGCCTGCTGACAAGCGCCGTCTTCTCCAGCTCGCTACCGCTCTGTCTCGCGGCGGTTGCCGAGACCGAGAGACGACCCGCGCCGCTATTTCAACGAGTACCTACCAACCGTCGCATCTCATTTACATGCATTAAGGAATAGATCACTAGCGAGGGAAGAGCGGGAGGATGCAGACGGATCGACAGAGGAGTTTTGTTCCCGAGTTGTAGCTAGGATGGGACCGACAGGAAATGCTCGGACGAAATTTATTTCCTCTGGGATAAACATTTTGGTCGCGTCCCAGGTGCCTCGGGAACCCTTTCCGACGCCGAGCGTCGGACGAATTTCGAGAGGGGCTCGTGTCGTCAGCGCTTTGCGTCTCGACCGTTTCGTCGCTTCGAAATTGGTGAAACTTCGTAATGATCTCCAATCGCGACAAGATCTCGAGAGTCTCAACCTGGGATAAATAAGATCGAGCAATTTCTGGATTCGATGCTAACGGAGCGCAGGGCAGAGAGCGGGAGGCTACGATAACGAAGTTAGCGTATAAAGAATCACGGTGGAAGGCAAATCGAGGGGCAGTTACTCGAGGACTCCGCGAAGGAAGAACCTTGTCCCGAGTTACACTCACCTCTATTGTCGCGAACTGTGCCGGTAAGACGACCGATTCTCGGCGAGGCGACTTCCCCATCGTTCCGCGCAGATCGGTAACGAGCTCTCTTGATTCCTTCGACAAAAGGAACTTCTCTCGGGACGGGCCGAGAAGACAAAACTTTCCTCTTCCCGTGTCCGTCCCCCTGCACCTTACGCCATCCTGTGCCCACCGTTCGTCTCGAAATAAAGACGCGAGTCACCCTCGCGCCAACGAGCCCATCCACCACTCGCGTTTACGTAATTGCGAAGACAGCGTCGAACTAAGAAGTTCTCGTGCCGTTATAATTGGTCGATCGACCGAGCGACGAGCTACTCGAGGGACGGAGAAAGCCAAGGGTGGAAGAAGAAGGGTGGAGGCTTGGTAGGGTGAGGAACAAAGAGAAGGTAGAGAGTTGGAATTGCAGTTAAAGCAGTGCGTGCAGACGCTCACCACACTTACCCGCTCGGTCGGGATCCGCCGCTCGCGTCGTAAAGACGGAACCGTCGCGAGTGTACGTTTCGATTAAACTTCTCAGACGGCAGGAATTATCGCTGTCGCGCGATCGTCTCCAGGTATAATTCGTACGCGATGGTTATACGTGTCCCTTTATGCCGAGCAAGTTACCGCGAGTAGGACGAGCCAGAGACTTTCGGGTGTTACGATCTCCTTAATGGACAGCGCCGATGAGCGCTAACGATCGTTCCGGGGCTGGAGCTGAGACGCAGTATTGCCAGATGCCGAGAGAAAATGTCTTCCAATAACGTCATGGAACAGAAGAGTGAGGGTACAGTATGGTATTTGACTTCACTGTCTTCACTATCCCTACTCTTTTACTCTATTAAGTTACTGGAAGACAATTTGTCCCGGTATCTGGCAATACTCTAGGACAAAACGAGGCAACCCTTCCACGCTTAATGTCGATCGACTTCGTCTTCCATCTTGCGTACTACACTTAACGTTCGTTTCACCTAACTGGATCCGCCTTGAATTTATGTCAACGATAAAAGGCTCGATTGTAATCGCGGCCGCGACGGTAACAGGTCGAGACAGCGAGCCGCGCTGGAACTGGGATTCTCTGCGTTTTCCATTCTGGTATTACCATTTTTACTGCGCGATAACGCGGGCCCTGCCGAACAAGGCGATCGTGCATATGCATGAAGCTCCAAGGCGGAAACCTACTTACGCGAGCGTCGATCGACAGGAATTATCGGCCGATCGTGATCCTTCGGATTCGCGCTAACTGCTCGCACGTGCACGTAATCCGGGAACGTACTTAGCGCTGTGTATAAATATGTAGAAAAATCAGAGAAACATCGCTGAAGGATTCTGTTTAGATTCTATTCAGTTTCGTCCTCACTCATGGCAACCACGGTAATTGGTGTCTATACAAACTGTATCTCTGAGACGCTTACCTCCTATATGGGAGATGTACTTTTGTTTTATTTAAACTTCGTTTGCAACTGTTTGCTCAAAGCTAAGCTTCTCCGTTCTCACGAGGCTGCCATTTGACCTCCGTGTCCCCTGAAATTTTCCAGATTAAGGTCAGAGCATGGTTCAACAATTCCTAGATGTCAAGACTGCGGGTTCCAGTGCGAGTTAGTCGAAAGAAAAAGTTTCACCCTTCTATGTAGGAGGTTTTCGAAATTAATCGACGACAAGGGAGCGCAGGGCTCGCTGCTAGATTTCACGAGTTGAAAGTCAAAGGAGAAAAGCTGGACGAAACTCGCGGCCCGCACAAAACGGTCTCCTCGAGCTTCGTGCATCGAGGTGCGCGTTTACTTTAAACTGTTTGCGGAAAAGCACGGCTCGCTCGTTTCGTAATAGCGCTCGCAGCCTGGCAACAAATCTAAACCCGAACCGTGACCATCGACAGACGTGGCTGGAGTCCACTCGCAATCGCAAAGACCGAAAATCAAATTTCTGTCGAAAGTGGCGCGCAGTGGAGCGGTCTTGGTAAGAGGTTTAGGTTTTTACGCGTATCGCTGTTCTCGCGAGAAGAGACGACGTTGAACAAACACGGAGCGTCCATTGGACTCTCTCGACGTGGGGAATTGATTTTTCGCCTCTCCCTTGTTTCCCACTTTGTCCATCGTTCCCACCCGAAAAGAAATGAATTCCCTCGTACGCGAGAAGTCGAGGAGATTTAGCACAGTAGTCGAGCCTACGGGAACCATGAAAGATATTAAGGTTTTTCCTTTACGACATCGCCTCGCCTCGCCTCGCCTTCTTTTACGATGCTGCTGCTTGTCTTTACCGTAAATCCCTCAATCCCACGGGAGTCAATTGACTTCCTCGCGGGTTACGAGGTGCGGAGACCTTCGTTCCGTGGCCTCCGCCCTCGACTCGACTCTTTAGATCCCCCTGTTTCGCCCGCTTGTTTGTTCATCCGCGTATTTTCCGTCAGCTCGGTGTTAAGAGAGAACATGTCGTAAAGTCGCGACTGCCGTGTACTGAGCTCCAATTGTGAAGACTACTTTCAGCCTTGTTTACAGTGAAATGAAGTCGATAAATTGGAGATTATAGTAATTATGAGATTTTATGATCTGAAATGTATTCTAAGTGAGAAGTCATTATGTACGACTTAAATTGATTTTCTCCTGGTTATACCTCGGAGGAAAGTGAAGTGAAAGGAATAGACACGAATGTGTCGACGTATTCAGACTCTTTTCCTCGCTATTTCGCATTTCAAATCCGTGCCATAGAGGAGAACAAAGCGATACGACCATTTGTACGGCTTGAGTTCGCAGTTCCCAGAAGCCTTCCTCGCGAAATAGTGACTTCAGCGTCTTCGCCCATATTTAGAAAGTTTCAAGGAAGAAATGTCAAAGAAGTAAAGACAACAGAATGTTCTGACGATATCTCCTAGTGAGATATCAACGTGTCAGTGCAGCTGAAGATCCTCAGAAAAGTAATTCAAACAGAGTGCCTACTATCTACTGCTACTTCAAGATACCTACCCCTGTGTTAAAGAATCCTGTCCCCCAACAAACAATATTCTTTCGAGCCGCAGCATATTCTCAACCCTCAGCTAGCTCCTCAGAGTCCAATTTCTAACGTTCTCGCGTCTGAACTCGCGATCACATGCATGGGAGCTGGGACCATCCCCCAAATACGACGTCGTCAAGAGAGAACGACTGTGGGGCGCGGAAACGATGGAGACAGGAACCGAATGCAGAAGAAAGGGTAGCGTAGAGGAAGAGAGAAGAGGAAGGAAGGAAGGGAAGGGTGTTACCATGCGAGTGTAGGCTCAGGGCTGGCTGACTGAAGCGAGGGTGGCCGGGGGCGCATTTCCTGCGTTATAGTGGCTGTAAATTTCATATGCGCATTCCGCTTGAGCCGGTTCGAGCTTCACCCGCTTGCATATACATATCCAGTGTGCAATCCAACGCGGTAACGGCCACTGGCTGGCTCGCCTCGATGAAAAGTCTCCTTTCCGCGAGCACCTGAATTTAAGCAGCTCCCCCAGGAGCACCCTATCGAAGGAGCTGCCCCTCTCTCCCTCTGGCTTGAGGGGAGAGAGTAAATTTCCAGGCAGCCAGCCATGCTCCCCCTTTTAAGAGTGGAAACTAACGAACCGCCGAGTTAGAAAGCGAGCCGCGCTTTTTTCGCCGACGATAATCGTACGTTCTTGCAAACGATTCCGAGGAATACCCTTTTAAGGAAGCTCCGTAAATTGGCCGTCTTAATTGGCCTCAGCATAGGTGTATCGTCCCGATGCTTTCATCCCCGCGATGCAGATGTTACGTTCGGTGAACGAAGATCGGTCGAAAAGGGGATAGAATTTATTTTAAGGGTGGAAGGATACAACAACCCCAGTTTCCTTTCACAGAAAGAATGGCGCGCAATTTAATCCGTCAGATTCCTTCGATGCGTGACACACGGTCGATCGTTAATTTTTAATTCGACTGTTTTTTATTTTCCCTAACCCCTGCGCAGATTCGGCACGCGCGGCCTTATTTTAATCCCCTGGGCACCGTTATTGCCACCGGGTCATCCTGCCACAGGGGGTGGCGACAAAAGGGTACGGGCACAGTCACATAAATTAGGGACACGAAGCTTCGACGGGACTCTACTCTTTTCCGACGTGCGGGTTGCGCCGTCACGTCTCTCGTTTCGCGTGCCACGGGAAAATGCTTTCTAGGCAAGCAAACGAACTTGTTTGCACTTGTTGCTAGGTTTGCGTATTTTTACGCGCTATTGCTGCGATTTTTTCTACTTGCATGCAACGAAAGCAAAGATATGACGGTGCAGCAGATGAAAGTTGGGTGTATACATATTTTTTCGTGGTTGCTTTACGTGGAAATTGGAAAAGTCTCGGATATGATATAGGGAAGAAAAGAAAACAGAACTGCAGTTGGTTGGGTCGGTCGTAAACTGTACATTTGCAATCCATCGATAACCATGGACAAAATTTCGTGAATATTTCATCAATTCGTATCCCTTTGACCCGTGGACTGCTACCCTGAGATCTCCATTTTTTGGAGCGATGAAGGAACATATCGTTTATTCACGATATACTACTTCTCTAGCAACCTAACTAGAAATCCAAATCCCTCTCAATTCTATCCCACTACTAGCTAAGCATTCACTCAAAAACACGCCACAATAATTTTCACAATTAACTAATTGTACCCAAGTGAAGAACTCGGTAACTCGTATCACACAAAAAATCCTGCAATTTTTGGCCAGCATCTCGTGCTCGAAAATTCCTCGGCCAAGAAACCTGCCCTAGACTCCAGCAGTCCCTATCAATTTCCTTTCCGCCTATTTTCGACCTTCCGCCTCTGTCGTTACCATGCACCCTCGTTCTCCATCGCTTCTCCTTCGCCTTTATCGTCGCATCCCCTTACGAGCGTCTCCCATTTCGCGTCCTCCCCTTCGATAACGGTATACGCAGCTCTTACGCCATACCATTAGGATTTATTATGGTTTACGGTAACCGAGGAGTATCGGCATAAGCCGCGGCCGTCCGACCAGTATTATGCGAGGAGATCTATTCAAGATACAGACAGTGAACGCCGCTGACTAGTATCTATTATGCTGGCCGTTATTACCGACGCGGAGTAAGTATCTTTCCCCTGACGTAAGCCCAGCGTCGTAACCGTACGAATCCGGTTATCCAGTTATGGAGCGTAGCTTGGTAACAAACGATCGCACTCTTCTCGTCCCGGGTGTGACCTGAGCAGCCGTGTACGACCGTGAAAAGTAGCGCTACGCCGCTGTTACGTCGCGGGAGTTGCTTCAGTCTTCGTGAGAGCACGATTAACGGTATAAACCGCGGTGCTTTAACGCGCCGCGGCGTTAACAATCGCAGACTCTAAACGTCAGTCGGACCGTCGTATGCCAGGTGCTATTTGATGCTGAATGTCTCGAGGAAACGAACGTGCAAGGTTCGGAGTGATCATTTAGGAGGATGTGGGTAAGGTTGGTGAGATGACTAAGCGAAATTGTATTACAGCGAGCTGATATGTTCTGCCTACAATTAGATTTTCAATATGTATGTCTGTCTACTGCAGGGTTTTTCAACATTTTTTTAATTATGACACTCTGTTGAGTATTGGGTACCTCTATGGCTCCCTTGCCTCTTTCTTTTCTTCTTATCCTGTTTTTACTCTTGTCTCTATCTTCCTTCTTTTCGTATGACACCGAAAATTCGGTGTCGGGACTCGGGATCTCTCTAGGGGATCTTATCGCTGCCGTTGGGAAACTTTGTTTCACTGTTTTGCAGTCTTCATTACGGCACTTAAATTCTCTAAAGTCTCCATTAAAATATGACGCCAGCTTATATGAGATCGCTGGAATATTTCAGTTCGTCGTATTACCCTGAATTACCCTAGCTCGCGATCGAATTTGCGTCCTTTTCAGGAGATTCTCTATACGCGTCGACGGTGAAAAGCGAGCTCCAGACGCTGTCTCGCGATCAGCGCCCTTGGACTTGAAAGCGAGCTGTAGGAGTCCCGCGTGGCCCGTAACCTTTGCGATATCCCGTCGTTACGGAAGTAACGTCCCAGGCCGAAGCGTCTCCTTCCTGGACGATATCCTGCGCTTCCAGCAGACCGGCAGCACGACGCCGTAAAAACGCCAGGCTAGAGAAAGTATCGAATGACTATGGATCCCATAATCTTGCACGATTATTCGAAAGTAAGACGACGCCAAAGGGCTCAGGTAAATGGAGCCTTTTATGACAGTTGCTTTCGTGAAGTTTGATTGGTCAAATGTTCACATCTAAGGGCACTTGCATCTCGATGAAAATCCTTGAAATTTACGTGGTTCCTGGAAGATGATGATAGCTCTGGAACGAGATTCTTGGAAGAGTGGACATTTCGTGCACGTCGCCAGAGGCCCTCGTTCTTTCTCGCTTCAAGCGAACGACTGAACACTCGCTGGCAACGTTTCAGAGCGGTCTAATCGTCGCTTCCGTCTGTCAGCAGCTCGTAGAGAGGTCAGCGAGTTGTCACGAGCACGGTGATACTACCGCGAAACCTGGCGCCTCGTGCCTCGCTGGGCTAAGTAACGACGTTCTCGTGACCGGTGCACTAGTGAATCAAACCGGAAGTGGCAGCCGTCATCCATCGAAAAGCGTCTTCCGCGAGCGTGAAACTCCCAGGGCACGATGGCCTTGAATTAACGATAGTGCCACGGTCGAAGCTCAACCGTTCAGCTAAAAGCTTTTTATTTTTTCCCATGTCCCGTTTTGCTTTTAACAAATTCGTGGCGTTATAGCGATGGCGTAATCTCGCGCGAGCAATTCCAGCCGGGCTGAATGCAATAGTCGTTCCGAGGGAGGTGGAAGCTAGAGCATGACTAGACTGTAATAAAGGCACGCCATTACAGCGTATCGTCGGAAAATATTCGGTGTGTCGTAAATAAATATCCTGACTTACAGAATCGACGGGAGGGAAACTGCATATTGCCGACTAGAAATCGCATACCGCGATGGATCGACTGGTAAGATCCTTTCGGAATAGAATTCCCCGGTATTCGGTTATCTTTTACCGCGCTTTATGGGAGACATCGAAGTTTTATGCGCTCCCACCCCCAGTGGTGTCCGCGTACCAAATAATTTTGTGATATCCATCGAAATTACTCGTATCTCGGTTCGTATTCTGTACATCGGAAGAATTATATCGTCCGGCCGGAAAATAAAGTTTCACATGAAATTTTTATTCCGGCTGGCTCATTTTGCTCCCTATCTGCGCTATACGAATCACGTCTTGCGACACATCCGTTAAAATTACCATCTCGCCGCTCCGATAAACCTTTCTCTCCAATTCCTGAAATTAAAATTTTCAATACACAAAATGGACCTCGCCGATCAATTTTAATGCCACTTATTCTGTCCAATCGCCTCGGCGCTGTTCATGATACGTCCCCGACAAATCAGTCTCCTAAACGCGGAAGTTAGGCGAAGCAATGACGACAGCGTCACGGTTGTATTTTCGGCGTCTATCGCGGTCAGCGTTAAATCAGCTATTCGAGCGATAGTTTCGCTTTCCATTTACTGGGTGCATTGACAGTTCCTCGACGAGGCGTTTTAGAGAAGGCCTGTCTTCTAAATATAATGTCGCTGCGAGTCTGCTCTGACGAGACAGTGACGCGCTGCCGTGGATGGAGTCAGGGCAGCCTGACGCCTGTCGAGCTGACGCTAATGCGTTGTCGGATGTTGCGCGCGTGTTCGCCCTTTTTCCCCCCCTTCTCGACCTTTTTTACCCGTCCACGCGATTAATGCCACCGATTATCGACGTCTGCCCGACGAAAAGCCGCGTCGCGGGGACGAAAATTGATTCTTGAAGGACGTTTCCGACTGGAATTAATTCCCCAATGAGCAGGCGACAAAGTAGCAAGGACGATTGCAATATCGTTCGACGATTACGCGAGATTTATGCGCGACGGGTAATCGGGGTGATCGACAAGACTTCCGAGCGTCGTGCTAGACGTCGACGACTATCGGTCGGACGCAATGAGGCGCGTCATGCTCGAATAATTTGTCAGGGCGCAGGCAATAATTTAACGCGTCTCCCACGGTGGCTGGGTCGTGCCAGCAATAATCGTCGACCATTTGTCAGCAAAGAAGCGCCCCGTATCGCGACACCTTTCCCGAAGCTGGGCAGAGGGATTCGAGTGATAAGTAGGAGTCAATATCTCAAACCTTGAATCATTTTTGCTGCGGTAATCAATTTAGAAAATATCGTTTTCAATTACAGCGCTCGCTTAAATTCAATCCAGCACTTTACGTGTGGAATTCCTAGCTAATGAGCCGAGGCTGCAATTAGGGATCATCTGGTGGAACGGTCAGAGGATGAGCTGCGTTTCGTAATCGCATCAATCGTAATTACCTCAGAGTTTGGTGCTTCAAGACGTGGTCGCGTCTGGCTCCGCGACTCGGAAAAGCCGATTTGTCGGTCAACTTCGGCGAGATCGAATCACGAGAAGAAGGAAGAAAATAATACCGAAGGAAGTCGGCTTTGGTAAAGAGCCCCGCGGTCAGAGCCAGCGGAGACTGACTCTTATATGAGATTGGCCGCGTTATTTCCGGGCCATCTCGTTCGAAGCTACTGTCCAGCTCACGCTCCCGGATACGTACCGAGAAAATTGGAAAAGCTTTTCGAAAAGAAGCCAAACGGTTGCTGAATTTGCTTCGCTCCGAGTGACTTCCCTTTCTCTTGACCTTTCGGCTCACGGCTGGCCGCCACTCTTCTGCAATTTTTCAATTTCCTCGCATTTCTCGAATCGCCCTCCTCTAAGGTGTTTACCGCTCGCTGAGTTGTCTGACACACGCCATATTCACCGTAGTCGCAACATTGAATAGAGGCGGAGATAAAGTCAGGAAGTTTTCAGATCTTATTTCATTTTCTTGCCTTCGAGCTTTGCTTCCCATTATCCTCCTGAAATAATCAACTGCTTCTGAAGCAGATACGATCCGTTCTTCTTCCTCGGAGCCACCCTTTGACATTTAAATCCTTTCGCAAATACCTTGCACGATTTCCTCGAGCACTTCTAACTCTCAGCTAGCAGGTAGTTTGCTCTCAGTTTATCCAGAGAAATTGAACTCGTCATACCGTCCCGTAATTCCATTTGACTAACTGTTTGCCTCTATCGTCGACTGTATTCGACTCCATTGGAATTCCAATCGTCGGTGGCAGGGTCCTCCAGGGTTCGGTGGAACATATCGTCCATCTGGTCTCTGGTTTGAAAATTTCGAGATTCGTGTCTGCTCCTCCAGCGGTTATTGGCCCTCCGTGTTCTCAGTGTATAGAACACGATCGTCATTGGTCCGCGCAGGCTGGCAGCCTGGCGAAATCTTCTCGGAAGAAATAATTCACGGACTGGTCTGACCTATTTTCGAAGAGTCTTCGGGAAGTCCTTACCAGAGACAGTCTCTGCTTGACTGTCTCCTCTATAACTCGCTCCTGTGTGACTTCTACCTATGCATATATGTAAGATACACGTGTCTTATATCGACAAGGTCGATTGGTACGACTCGTCGAATTCCATTGTCTTTCGTCCTGAGGAAATTTCGCCACAATTGTAGTAGTCTACTAGCCATGTAGCTTTCTGCGGTATTCGTAGCTTAGCCAGGCTCGAGGGGAAACGTTTCGAGAATTCCCTGGATCCTTCCTGGAACGTGAACCGCGGCTTTAAGTACAAAACGTCGATAATACCTTAGAATGCCCGCGACGTAATTCCGTTTCGCCCACGACGGAACTTTCTCTCGCACACCAGTCCTGGACGAAACTTTTCCATCTCTCTCTGCTTAGAACCGCGCAAATACTCTTCACGTGGCTCCAAAAACTGACGAAATCCTTCGTCACGCGATGCCCCATTTGGAGCGGGACAAAGAGTCGAAGGTTAGCCTTTATCGGGAAAACAGGCGTGCTCTGTGGCTTTGCATAAACGTCAGCCGAGATCGGCCGCGCTGCGGGGCACGATAAGCTATGCAGTTATGCAGATGGAAAAGTAGGCGACTTTCACGTGGCACGGCCCGTAGATCAGCGCCGCCAAGACGGACAGGCTCGCCGCGGTGGAAAAGAATTTACAAACCAAAACGACGTCGCATTCTTCGCCGGAACTCCGCGGAGATTTCGTTCCGCCGCGGATATTACGGGCCGCAGCTCGTGCTAAGATAACATCTGAGTCATGCCAGGCCGTTTTCGCGGTGCGACGGGGCCTCGTCGCCGACTGCGACGGCTCGATTGCGATCGCGAACCCGCGTGAAATGTGTTTCCCGGCGATGGATTTCATTTTATGAGCAGGCCAAGCGCCGCTCCGCGAACTGATTCGTAACAGTTTGCGGTGGCCAGCGATCTTCTGCACTCTGACTTTGAGTCACTCTTAGGTTTCTGCTGTAATTATTTCTTATCGTGGGGCTTGGTCAAGACGTTGAGGATTCTATGACTCATATGGGAGACTGGGAAATTTGAACGATGATTTCTAATTGAAATTGCAACTAGGTCTTATATGGATATTGATTTCCTTTTGGAAGACTGTGAATGTATCAAATCTTGAATCGTGAGTATCGCTGAGGTCTCGTTTTTGGGGCACTCAGGGAGCAAATAAACTCTGAGATCGCGATAGTATTGCAGACGGGGTGTAGAGAATCCATTCCATTTTGAGGTGGAAGAACCGAAGCCTAAGTAAAAGTAATGCCAACACTGAACGTTGCCAAACACCTGACAATGGGAAACAAGGATCCCCTTTGTTCCCTCAGTTTTTCTTCCAAGTGATCGCCACTAGATTAAACTGCTCCATTTGTTCACCGATTTCAATGGTATTCAATTTCGTCTGCTGAATTATAACCAGTTGAAACAAGGTGTGCCAAGAAACATCGCGGCTAGGTAGACCTTTTGTCTGCTGTTCGCTTGCCCAATGGACAGAGGGCAAATATAGGGCTAATCTGCAGACGTGTTTGCTCGAAAATTCGCATTGGACCGCGAGTCCTCGCGAGGGCGATGTCCACGGAGCAAATGTCCCGAGGAATTTCAGCTCGTTTACTTAAAAATTCCATTAGCCTAACCAGGACAGTCTCGCCCTCCACCAGAGCGCCTTCATCGCTTTGTTTATTTTTAATAATGAAAATGAAGCCTCTAGGATGAGCCGAATCCAATGATTGGCCCGTGAGCTTCGTAAACGTTTCGGCGATGACGCTGGAGAGAATTGAATTCGTCGGTGCCAATGTAAATCGGAAACAACTCCACTTGAAATAATATGCACGGTAAACGGAAGCAGTCTGGCTAAATACAAACGATTCTATTAACTCGTTACGGGCGAAACTGTCCGGCAGCGGCGCAAAAGCTAACGGAAAGAAAGGAAAGCTGGGAGGGGGAAAGCGGAAAAACTCATAGCAACGCAGCGTGCCGATGCGGACGTGCCTTTTATTACTCTGCATGCATTTAAATACAAAGCGCACGGCCGTCGACAGCGAGCTTACCACTTCCATGGAATTTGTCGGATGTTCCTGAAAGGAGCACAACGCGAACCATTCCGTGAATGCTCTTTGTACCACCCCCGCGAACCGACCCACCCCTAGCACAACCCTCCTCCCTACGTCCGCACGTTCCCTCCTTCTCCACCTCATCCACCTCCTCCTCGTTCCTTTTTACGCGACGTTCCGACGTTATTTTTCTATCCTCTGTATCTTTCTTTTTCCAGGTGAGTATTACGGCGCAGGAGTGGAATCCCTTCGTTACGTACGTAGAAACTCAAAGAAACTGGCAGGAACGTGGCTGGGTGGTGAGTACGGAACAGAATAATTCCGTGGCGAGGAGGAAATCCACGGGGATGATCCCCGTTAATAAAGATAAGAGTAACGCCACTTCTCTCCGGGACCGCTGTCGGGCGACCGACGAAATTAAATGTCCAAGTCTCGCGTTCCGAGATTCCTTAACGAGCTTCTATTTTTAATCGCGCGTGTTTTACCGCGAAACTACAGGTTTTCCCTCGAAAATGGGGGAATAAGGGCTCAACTTTGCGAATTGAATTTTATCACGGCTCTTTCATGCGGGAATACTGGAAAGGATATGCGTGTTAAATTAAATTTGTTTCGAATTATCGTTGAAATACCGTTCATACGTTATCGTTCCTCGATGTTTCGAATTCCTCCCTTCCTATCTAGTAGAGCTTTGACGAGACGCCCGAGTGAGCGTTCGAGTATTTCAGCTTAGCTCCAACGAAGCTTGAAATTCTTATTAGAGGTACAGTTTCGGTCCTTTGATTATCAGTGGATATGAAAGAAGCAGAATTCAAATATTCAAATTTCAAAATAACTATAAACGTATTTTGACTCATTTTGTTATGTTATATTCAAATGTTACTGTAATTCAAATGTTACTTGATTATTGCTAGCTTTGCTCTTCAATTATCAGAATCAACGAACTCGACTGAAACAGTAAGCAATTACGAGCAGTCACTTCTCTGCTCTATCAGATGACAGTCCATTAACTAGTCGCAGCTTATTTCTCTTTTTCGAGCATCTCGAATGTTTTCCCTTTCATTTGCCTCGTCAGTCTTCTTCAAGACTGACTCACTTCTTCAAAACAATGACTCACAAAGAAACGGAGGAAAGTGATTTATCAAAAGAATGGGGACCTATTACATAGCCTCAGATTTTAGTGGAATATACCAACCAATGGTCAGACATTTTCTCAGTTGCATCAAGTCTGTCGATCCTTGAGGCATATCCCTTAGGGTGTATGGCTACGTCGGGTAATGTGATCTTGTAGACCTTGTCGTAACATAGTTAGAAGGCGCGAGCCAGGGTCAACTCACTCTGGTTCTAGCTACTAATAAGTTGACCTGCTGGTAATGCGAGCTAGCAGGCACAGGTACAGAGGTACGGCTAGCTCGATCTACCTACCGCTCTCTCGCGTGTTCTCACGTCCTTATCGCCCACGCCGCGTGCTCTCGCTACCTGATCCGCCTACCGTGGACCCATCTCTGTTCTCGATGTAGACGTCAGATACGTCCGCTGGCTGAGGACTCGATGACCGCCCTCGTCCACTGAATTCGATCGACCTTTAAATTATTCAGTATTTCGCGGAATTAATTTCCCCCACAATCCGAATTTTATTCCAACCTTAGAGAACTCAAAATAGTGCACTAGAATACACTACAATGTACACTGTTCTCCAAGGACAGCTACTCTCAAAATTTTCGAATCCAAACTTCGCTCTTCAGGAGTCGTTCTAAGGGTCCCCGAAGACAGAAGATGAAACTCATTTTTTAACTTATCAAGCCAACTGTTGGGTTATCTCTTCCCCAGAATCGATAAGGGACTCCTAGCCTCCAGCCTTATGGGCCGACTTTTTTCGACCAGCCGATAAGGCGAATCTTCCCCCTGGAGGAGGGTAGATTACCTGAAATCCGGGGAGAAACAAACGAGGCGAGTCCCACGTAAGTCGATAACGAAACGCTAGGTTGCCAAAGAGTCGACGGAGGCTTGGTCCGTCTACCTGTCCGCGTGCATACTCCTGCAGTTGCACAGGTAACTGCATTTGCTCGGTCGTCGAAGGACACGCACGTTAATGGAGGACGTACGTACTTCCTGCAGAGTCTCCGTCTGGAAGGCTGGTCGGTCACCGAGAAAATCGACCTCCCAAGTGATAGCTCCGAGATACACTTAAGGCTTAATTGAATTCCGACCACCGGCAACTTCGGACGCAACCCCTGGCCCCGCGCTTACCTAAATCACATTGCCATTTACGGCAAGGGTAGGGAAAGGAGAGAGCCCCTTCCCTCTTGGATCGATGAATCAAATCGCCGGAACCGCTTGCCCCGAGTATAACGAACGTTGACTACCTACGCTTTTCCCTCCCCTAATCTGACAGGTCTGTGCGTCCAGACGATGCTGAGTAGCTCTTTGTTGAAAGTCGAGGGTGGTTAACACTTTGAGCTCGGAGCTGTTTCAATATTGTGAAAAGTACAGGGTAGAGATTGCATGTAAGAATATCAGTAACGTCGAAAGTGTAAAATCATGGTCGAGTACGTGAGACGATGGGTGTAGTTGGTCTAGAAATATAGCGTGGTCGTAAAATTAATGAAACGGTAAAACGAACGTGTTTGGGAAGATGAGGGTTTTAGCTTCTTGTAAGACCACGATTTGTTCTTATCTGTTATTTTAGGCGGCACTTCCACTTGATGCCTCAGCTTACCATGTTATATTTCTGAGCAAATTGTACACGATCGATATAACCCGACAGGTTGGGGATTCAGCCCAATAATGGTTTTATGATAGGGCCTGGTGATAATAAAACAGACCGATGGTCTTGGATGGGTGGGATGCAAAAAGATCCAGCGATGCCAGTCCTTCCTTGAACGTTGAAGTGAACGTAAGTAGTGTAGTGATGTAGAGTGCAGTGGATTCTTAGAAGATATTGAAAGTTTGCGCAGCAGTGCTGTCAGTGTCAAAGTGTTAACATTATATCTTGACAACAAGAGTTTCCAAGAACTGTAAGTATTACTTTGATTATCGCTGTATATTGTTTCACAAGAATCGCAGACCATTTATATCCAGAATAGAATCGTTCGGCGAATACATTAAAAGCCTCTTCCCCTCTCGTCACGTGAACAGTCGTATCGTGACAGAGGCAATTTTCTGAAATATCTTCCCCGCCGTCGCTTTTGCGTACGAAGATCGATGGAGACGAGGCTTGTCAAGCCACCTGGCGTTCCTCCTTTTTTTACCAAAAACGCGAGCACGAAGACAGTCTAACGAATGATCCGAAACCTTTGAAAAAATTTCCCTAAATCGCCAGAGGAACAGCTCTAGTATCTTTCCAGGCTCTTTAAATCGAGGGTTCGTGAAACGACGTTAGTATTGATAGCGAATGTTAAAAGAGGAAGCTGCAAGGAGCCTTCTTCAAGGCAAATTTACTCGAGATCAAGGCTAGCCTGCTTTCCTTCGCTTTTCCCGCCCCGCTTAAAGCAGCCTAGAGCTGCATTCATCGCTGCGATAAAAGGTGAAAACAAGCTAGTCTTAGGGAAGGCTTCGGCATTGACCTCCTTGGAAGAAGCGCCGCGGGAGTTCGACTCTTGCAGCGGCTCGTTCGCGAGAAGGTGAGAAAAGGTGAAAGGACGCGGCCTGTTCTGGTTAAAGTAGCAGATACGGCAGCGTCACTCTCTGAATCGACCTACCGATTGCTTATTAATTACGAGGCAACTAATCGTGGGGGAGATTCAAAGGGAGGCCGGCCCCTGAAATTGGAAGTGGACGAGCTTGTTATTAGGAGATCCATTCTCGCGAGACCTCGCGATGAGTCAGCAGGATATTTCAGGGCGGAGAGGATAGTTTACCAACGACATTCCGGTCTCACGCTCGGTTACCCTTCGACGATCTTGTCCGCTGCGGCGGCCGACACTTTGTCGAAAACGAACGCTCCAGTGAACTTAATTAATTAACGCCCTGACGGCCATTGCTGTGCTCGTCCCGCGCGCGCAAGATAAATTTAAAAAGTTTCCCTGAGAGGTCCGCGAGATCGAGAGATGACACATCGCTTAACTGGTCGACAGCACCACGCTCTATTATCGTTCCAGGATTTGCTCTGGACGATCTATTAATTTCGATTAGTCGGATCGGTGGCTCCCATTCTCGCCCCGACTTCAGACACCAGCCCCGATAACGCGTCGATCGATTTCCTTTTTATCGCGACCCGGGAATATTGCCGCGAGTTTTCGGCGTTAACCACCACCAATTACTCGGCCGTTCCGATGATAAAGAGACTCGCGCGCGCGTACACGCGCAGCGAGTTCGAGCCCGAGGGTGCGGCCACGCCTGCATCGCCTCAGCCCCGAGTCGCTCCTTTCTTCTTCTCCTTCTTCTTTCCCTCCTAACGACGTTCCGCGAAAGAATAATACGAATCCCAGGAGGTACTTCTGCTTTACGATCCAGCTTCTCTCCCCGGTATCCCCCGCGGGTTTCTCCCTTTTTTCCGCGTCCCCCACCCTGCCATCTCCCTTGGCTCGCGCGCGCGTCCCAGACTCGATTGTGTTTTTACTCGAGCTCCCCAGGCCAGCTTGGTAAACGCTGGTCGCTCTTATCGCGCGCTTCTCTTGATGCCCCGCTGCAGGTTTTACAGTCAATCGCTTGTACCACTAGCGAGCTACTCAACTTTCGAAGCAGCGTCATCCTTCGAGGTGCAGTCGTCCTTTGGAGCTCGAACTTCCTCCCGAGGTCGAAAGTAGCGTGAATTCTGCCATCTCTGACATTCCAAGCAAAAGCACATCTCCAGCAGTGCCTTTGAGGAGAGAGTAGGAGGAATTTAAACATTCTTGCGAGACTCGAAGTCGCGAGCAGAAGCTTTCTTTCATCCCGCGAAACCGACGGAATACGGTCTCCAGACGCGACTCTCCGTCTCGGGAAAAATCAGCCTGTAAAGAAAGGAAATTGAAACGGGATCGGGCAAACAAGATTTCGTTTAATAACGGCAAGCCCTTTTCCAGGGCGTTTACGTAGCTGGAGTGGCTGGCAGGGGGTGCCTTGCGAACGTTTCGCCGCCCTTATCGCGATATCTCCCTCTCGTCATTGCTCGCGCCAGAAGGCTTGGCCGAGTTGTAAAAGCGCGGGCAAACTGCTGCGACAGTAAACACGGCTAATCTTGCCCGCGACGAGTTTACACGGGCCGAGTGACAGTGGCAGCCAGGCGACCGACAGACAGGACCAGCTGCCTTTCTTTCCGAGGCTATTTCGTTACACGGCTCCTGCTCGCTGCTGAACGGCCTATCAAATCTTTTACGACGGCTTTCGACAGAAAGTCGATTCGATCAAGAATCGAATGACTTGACCCTTTTTTGTTTTACGAGGTAGCACCCAATGGAATCGATCCGCGGATAATTGATTCGTGAAAAGTAGTTAAACGTGTTATCTGGGATGTACTTGTTGAGAATTCAGTCTCGGTAAGGAGATAGTTGATGCTCGGAAGGGTCTGAAAAAAAGAGGCCATGGAAAATTGGAGAAATTAGTTACACCTTTTATTATCGATTGAAAAAGATACACTACTAGAAATATTTCACAGAGACGTATAAAAAGAAACAGAAATCGTCGACACAGCATTATTAGTAATCCACGCTATTTATAGAGAAGTTAGAGTGGGTTTAAGCATGACAAGGTTTACCTCTCCTACGGAGATACGAGTTCGATAAGTGAGAAACGCTTAGGCGAAGCGAAACGAGGATTATCCGAAGTCCTCCCATTCGAATCCCGTGGGACGCTCGCCTCCACCTTCTTCGGTTGCATGGAGCTGCTCGATCGAGGGGGGTGGAGAGCCACGGGGAGGAGAGGAACGAGCTGACCAGTCGAGAAACCAGTGATCCACCATCGACACCTACTCGCCCAAGCGAACGAAAAGTGGCCGAGAGGTATTTCGGAACGTGGGCATCCACTCTCGCATTCGGAGAAGTGGCTGGGTCCAGGGAATCAGAGACTGGGAAATCTAGCAAAGGGAAAATAGAGAAAGAGTCACCCTGATGGATTACGCCGATACACCGACACTCGTCGATTCGTTCTCCGAATAGAAATCTCCGGCCTTTTTATTTGCCCACCCGACTCCTCGAACGCCTCGCTAATCCCGCAGTTCGTTTGAAACCGGGACTGGTCGACAGACGGCTGAAACACACTCTGCATTTCCGTGGATTAATCGGTCTAGACGTTCCCCCTGATCCTCGTCTGTCTCCTGCACATTTCATACCCTGTCCGACCATTATTTAACGAAATAAGAGTCGCTCGAGTAATTTCGCTCGGAACGACACGCCAACTCGCGCTAATCACGCGTTCAACGAGGAAACTTCACGAGGCCCTGTTCCTCGCGCTCGAGCATCGGGGACGAAGGCGTCTCGAGGAGGATCGATCGACGTACCCGCATTGTTTCGCGTCGGCCTCGCAGCTCGATCCCTTCCTCGCCCGCCGCGCTCCTTCTCCACGCTCTCTTCGACGTTCTTCCTGAGGTTTTTTCCGACACACGGCGCGGCGCGGCGCGGCGCGGAGCCGTTGGCGAAGAGGCCGGAAGAGAAGCTCGCGACGCGCGTCCTGCTGAGGCAGCATCTGCACTCTCGATGCATCTCCTGTTAGCACGATGCACCTCGAATCCACCACGTTGCAAATCCTCGAGTGTGGCCTCGAGATATCGCCGGCTGCATCGAGTATCTCGTCGCCTCGAAAACGGTGCAGCGTATAAGTAGAAATCCAGCCACGCGTGCAGCCAGTGTTGTTTTACGGAGGAAAATAGAAGATCGTTTCTTCGATAGCGTTACGCGGAGAGGAGCAAGGTTTCTGATGGGTGAACGAACCCCGGCTGCACCTGCGATTCAAAGATGTTTAGAATGTGAAGATCAAATCGTGGGGAGTAAAATTGCTCGCGTGAATCCGTGTACGAAGTGGTGTTATCGTTTATCCAATCGAATGTAGACCAGCAGATGGAATTCCTCCGAAGATTGAATTAAACGTTTTTACAGCGGCGGATAATTACGCAGGAACCAATCCCGCCGCGATCGCTCGTAACAGCAGCCTTCAACGTTAATGATAATAGACTGAGCAAATCGAGGCAGCGATGGCTCGAGCAGTTCGTTTACCTTTTAACGACGCTGCCGTGTACCAGGCGCAGTTTTTGTCGCGATAAAGCGCGCACTTTCGACGGATAATTAGGGCGAATGGTACCGCGGCCGCGAGCGGTCGCGAGTGGCCGCAGCGACAAAAGCGTTTAAAGCGAGAGGCGAAAGAGGATGATGCGGGTCGCGGGCTCGATTTATAGATTTCGTGTGACCGGACAAGCGTGGCAAAAACGGAGCAAGTGGCTCGTTTCATTTCGGCCCGAACGACCGACGTGCGCCCGATAATTCTGACTGCAGCTATGTCAATGATCTCGATCCACCAATTAATTCCTCGACGCGTCAATACGCTTGGGACAGGACCCGGATCGCAGATTGCTCCAACTTTGGCTCTTTCACCCGCCGAGCACCTGTTCGCGAAAGCTGCGAGGACCGCTGTTGTGTGGACCAGCCAGTCACGAGAGTTATTACAGCGCGTCGAGAGCGATTAACTTTCACCTCGATGAAATTTCGACCGAGCACGATCAATGCCTGTCTCGATTCCCTCAATTCAATACCGTCACCGAGGACTTTTTCACTCACGAACTGACCAGCGCTTATATTGTTGCTGTTGAACCTTCGTTTACCGAACTAAGCCCCCATTTATCGCTCGGAGTTCTTTCTTTCCCTAATTACAATCTTCATGGTAATTTGTCCCGAATTGATGGCTATTCGAGACTTTCTCGGAAATTGCGAAAGAAGTTACGAACAAGGGACTACGTATTTTGCAGTGACGTTGTTTCTTAAAACGGAAGGCGAACGAAATTAACCCGATTTCAGAAGTTTCCGCCGAATATTCTAGGAGCACGGCAATCTAAACGTCTACTAAACAAAACTTGTTTCTGGGTCGATAAAGGTGGAACAGCCGAAACTGCCGCTCCCAAATATCTTCTTCGTTCAGTTCTCGCTTACAAGTTTTAAGCGATCATTTAGGATAAAACTAATACACATCGGAACGAGTAGCAACTGGCAGTGAAGCGTGTTCCATTTGAGCATCAATTGAAGCAACTCTGTTCCGAGAAGTTCGAGACAGAGCGACAAACAGCGGCGCTAAAGCTGGACCAGATTAGTGCCAGATTGTTGGTATCTGGGCGTTACGGTTTCGCGCAACCGTGTCCCCAGGCGCGTTCAGCTGAATAGGCGACGTTATTAAGACTCGCGTGGTATCGGTTGAGCGCGAGGTTTCGAGCCATTAGCCAGACACGAGCGCGATCTCAACTTCGCCCTTCGGCTGGCATTTGCCAAAAGTTCAGCGACGCCCTGAGGGGGTCGAGGCGCTCACGCATCCCCCGAAGAAGGTGAAGAGCGGCGGAGGAACAAGGCCGCACTCGAGGAGCCACGTAAATTGGCCGAGCTCGTTCGGCAGACAGGAGAAGCCACCGATACGCGAAAATATTCGAGGCCCCATTAGTCTGGGAAGTTCCCAAAGTACGCGCGGTTACGCACCCCGCTGGCGAAGCTCGAAAATAGGTTTCCGAGCGGTCGATCCGATCGTTTAGCGAGCATGCCGCGCGACCAGGCCCTCGTTAGTTCCGGAGAATTCGTCTTTCTTCCGCGCAATTACGAGCTCTCCGTGGAACGCGGGCTATTACAAAGCCCGGCTCGTTTAATACCCGCGGATAAATCACTGGCAGCCCTGAACGCGCGCCCCTTTCTTTCGAGCGCCAGCTTTTCGGTTGGTGCCTGTGTCAGAGACTCGATAAAAGGATCTGCCTCTGAAGGACACGTGGTTTGGTTATTTCTGGACAGCGATGACGAAAATGCGCGAAGAAACATGCACGATGGTAGATGCCAAAATTCTAATTTAACTAGAATCTCCTTAAAATAGCTCGAAGAGAAGTCAGCATAATTGGGAACATTAATAATCAAGTTTGCAAGAACCCTGAAAATAGTTTAGCAAAATCTGAAAAGAAAATCGCGCGACTAGCGCAGCTTTTCCATGTCAAGCAGTAAAAGTTTTCAATTCACTCTGAACTCTCAACCCACCCTGGCAGAAACTAGGTTTCGGTTATTCGTAAAACTCGTATCGCGAATAATTTTCAGCAATAGGACCACTTCCTCGGTATACGATTTTATTTCGAGCAAGGCAGCACAGATGGAATATCCAGCGTCGAAACGCAGTTCGATTTTCGTCGAGCTTAAACGCTCTCCATACTTTCCGGGAAATACTTCTTAAAACGATTGAATCGGCAACATGCTCGCCACGAGTGAACTCAACATCGGCGCAATCGGAATTCAGCACCCTTCGACCCGTTTCCTCGGCCTCCTTTCGAAGTCGGCAGAACGCCGTTCCGGATAACCAGAGAGTGCATCTGGATCGCGTCAGGCGTTCGGTTGTTGGCCCGTTATTGGCCAAATCGTAAGGCAACTCGTAAGAGAATTCAATATTCTCGCGTTCCCGCTGAAACTGCGCGTCGTTCCCAGAGTTTCCCGCATAAATTCTTTCCAACAAGACTCCTTGGTTCAGCGCGCTGAAACAAGCCACTGCTTCCCAATTATCTATACGTACACACTCATTCCCCTTTGATGCACGTGATTCCTGAGGCTCGCCTAATCTTCCGGCACCTTCTATCGCGTGTCAATTGATTAGAAAAGCTCCTCGGCTAGGCGAGCACAGGTTGCTCGGACCGCAAACGTCTCCTTCTCTTCCCTGTTTCTCGATGTCTGTTCGTTATCGACCGGCGGCACAGCAGCAGGATTCTCCAGTCTTTCCACGTCGTTTCGCTTTGTTTTACTTCGCGTGCGGGCGCCAGATAGCCGTCCCACACCCGACGCTTCGAGCCTGCAGCTAGCTCCGTTCAATCGCGTCTCGCCCGCTGGCTTACCTTTATTTAGACGTTCTCGGTTAATTGATTCCGCTGGACTAGTCCGTGGCTTCCGATACCGAGGCGACGGAACTTCCGCGAGTAATTGGAGAAAGGAAAAAAGAAACGTTCCACCGAGACGACGGATTCCTGTGTTTGATCCGAGCGACCGAATCGCTGGCTGCCCTTTGTTCCCATCCGGGGCAGGTCGATCCTCTGGGCTACGATGGATCGCGCGATCGACGCGTCACGGATGTCGAAGGAGCGGCCGTAAAATTTATCGCGGCACAGATACCGTCGCGGCTGCTGAAAGACGGATTTCCAATAATTTTCTGGCCTCCATGGCAGCTAGCATCCGCGCGTCACGCGAGAGAATCGCCGATAGCTCTCGACTTCGTCCTGGTGCATGCATTCGTTGACGGGAGCTCGGTTTCGAGGCTCGTAAAACACCGATGCACTGGCGACAGCAGAACTTGCCGCTGTTTTCAATAACTTGCCGACAGCGATTCGGGGCTGCAAAATATGCGAGGTGAACCGGCGGAGTCGGGGAGATATTTCGTCACTGCATATCCTTCCTTTTATCCAGAAATCTTCGCTGATAAGTTGAATCGCGGAATGTAGCTTTCTGGTCGATTAATCTAATCTAAGCTGCAACGGAGAAATTGCGCTGAAGTAGAAAAAGTTGAGAGCAAGGCTCCGTCAATTTCGCTCGGCCAGGCTCGAAGACAGCAGACGCCTCGTCATCTCGGCCAACTTGTTTCGAACTTTTGACGTTGGTGTTCGACTCGACCGGACCGTGACGGCTCCCCAGTCGCTTGGATAGGATTTCGACGAATCTTGGGAAATTGGGTTGGCTCGGGACCGAGTTCCATCGACTGCATCCCGATCCTTCGATCTCGGCCGTCTGACGCGGCGACTAACTGCGAGCACCGCCGTTCCTGTGCCTCGAGACTGGATTAACGTCAAACCGACCGAGTCAGACTCTATGCACTTTGGACGGGTGCTTGCATTCGGATGCATATCGATGGAAATGTCGATCATCGTCGTTCTGGCTCGTTCCAAGTTTCCGCGAACGGGCTGCAGTGTTTCGCGATGACGTTTCCCCGAGCGCGCTATTATTCAAAGGAAATTTGAGAATTTCACGCCTGGAGGCAGCCGAAGTTTCGCGCGTTATGCACGCTTTGAATTACGCTCTGCTATCGTCTTACGCCTCTGGAAGTCCGAGAATTTCGCGTTAATAGCGGAATCGTGGTGCTGAGTTTCTACCCTCACGATCGTTCGCTGCGATAGTTGTCTCGAGTAGAAGGAATAGACGAAGACAGGTGGAATCAGTGGGCCAGTCATTGCCTCGAGGCATGTCTCGAAATCATTTTGATTTGTATTCGATTTCTAAAGAAGCAAAGAAATTCGAAATAATTCCTAGTGGTCTTAAATCCATCATTTGGCTCGAGAGATGTCACGAGGTATGTCTCGTCGTGTAGATGTAGGTTGAAGATACTAAAGAAAAGAAAGAAGAGGAATGCAATTATGAGCCTCTCTCCCCATTTCCCTCGATTTTCCAGCGATATCAGTTATTGTGATAATAGTCGTCGCTAATCCATCGATTATCGTTAGCGTGGCAATAACATTACCGGTTTGACAATAATTTGATATATCACCGTTGGCGTGTCCCAGCGGCCTGCCGAGTGCTTCCGTTTCTACACGCGCCATCCCCCTTAACCGCTAACAGACGCTCCACTCGATTGCCAGATATCGATCGTCGTCGCATCAATATTACGCGCAAACAGCCCGCTCCGATTGTTGCCGAATTTATCTGCCGATTAATAAAGCACTTAATCGCGCATGAAATTAGCCGGTCGCGCTACGTTGACGATATTATTGCCGGAAAATTGTTTCGCGAGATCGCGAAGCCGCAGGAAAAATATAAAAAAGAGAATCGACGCGGAAGGGGGTCCGCCTCTCGTCAGCCCGGCAGAGTAATGTCATGGCTGGATGAGTCTCAATGTGACGTTAACGCGACAGAACGTAACATTATGTAATTACATCGTCGCTCGATTTGGTGTTCGACCACAACTCCCTCCCGCCCCGTCAAAAGAATAATTATTCTCGCGCGGGAGTGAAAAAGGGAACTCGCACGATGGCACGGGACAATTTATTCCGAATTATCGTTCCCAGCGTGCATTAGAGAGGACTTTTCAGCAGGAGAAAAAGGGGAAAATATTGATTACCCCGTGATTTCGCAAACTAGCCAAATCGACGTCCAACCGTACATTTATTCTAGAATAACGTTCGTTTACTCAACTGACTCAAGAGTCACGTGCGGCCACGATGGCTCGTGCCTGCATCCAACATTCGCGAGGGTGTGCAGCCAAATTGCAGCGGCGAAGAGCGCGTCAATTGCAGAAAACAGCCATCAATAGTAACCTCGTGATGGATCGTTCGAGCGGGACCATGACTTCGTTCCTTCCGTCTCTCCATGGAAGTTCCTCCACCGAGGCATGATTTAATTGAAATCCAAGGAAACAACACTACCTCCTGTGGAATCACCGCGAAAGAAGTATGCGGAAAACGGTCGGATAGGTTATAAACTCCGTCTCTGAATGCGTACAGAGCGAAGAATTACGATAGGACCTGAGGTGCCTTTTATTTATCGGCGACTTTTGTGCATGCGAGAGATTCGCGATCTTCGTAAATCCGAGGCGAAACAAGGGGCGAAGATGAAACGAGCAGGCAAGCGAATAAAAATATCCGGATATCCGAAAGGCTAGAGGATCGATGGCACCGTGGCCGAACCGGCACGACGGTGTCATCTGTTTCGGTGACTCCGAATCGAATGGGGAGGAAATCTCACCCGAAAGTGGGAAATAAGAAACGCTCGAGTGCGTCTGTTACGCTGTGATTCGATGCATCGAGCAGAGACAGTGGGACCCGCGCGAGAAGTCGCTTCGTTGTCTGTACATTCGAGGACACAGCGGAGGATAGAACAGGAAGGAGAGTGTGATAGAGCGACTTGCTTGTGGTGGAGGAATAATGCAACTGCAAGGCGACGCCGAAACACGGATTCCCTGGTAGTGGTGGGAGGGAATGGGAAAATTTTCTTGGTCTCACATTATCATAGAAATGGCGGGAAAACTCTGCTGGGAAATAATAAAAAAGAATTAGAATGGGTGCCAAGTGCATTTCCATAATTCGATGACAAGGAGAAGGAGGACGCGCCTGCCGAGTATTGTGCCTTGACTGGCTGCGGAGTAACGATGAATAATGCTTCAGAATGCGAGGAACGCGTAGTTCCCAAGAAACATCGAATCCCACCGAATCGTTACGACCCACTCTTTGCCCAGACAATCTTCCGTGCGACTCCTGCCCCTCTGTTATACGTATTTCTCACTGAACGAAACAATATCCTTTGTTACCTCCCAGACCCTGGTGCATTTTGGGAATCAAGTTATCGCCAGAAGCATCGTAAACTGGTATTCTTGAACGCTGTACAGTAATTTCTCTCACATTAGACAATACCTCCGATAAGCACTTAAGGAGAACTGGAACAGAAATTTGCATGGAATATGGGACAACGTAGGCTCGTAAAATGGGTCACGGCAACACAGAGGACGAACAGGAGAACATTCCGAGGAAATAAGAGGAGGCCAAGGAGAGCAGAGTTCGTGAGGGAGAAGAGGAAATTAGATATCGAGGACAAAATGATCTTCCGCGTTGGTCGGATCCTTTCCTCGGTGTCGGAGGTCGATTACGCCTCGGGTTACCCTTCGCGGCTGGTAACCACAACCGAACAGATAGCTGGAGGGAACGAGGATCGATCCTCGCGCGATTCCTTCTCGCAGTTCCACGAAATTGCACCGAGACAAACGACGCGTGTCCCTACGAACCGCTGATGCTCGCCCCTAACCCGAACGTCGATCTAGACCGATGTTATCGTAAAATGGAGTATATCGTAGATAACCCTAACTTCTCCTAACTCCAGCTTCTATAGAACCTGGAATATGGAGCTGGGAGCAAAAAAAAAGGGCAGCAATCGAATTCGTAGATTTGTCGGGGGAAATCGTGCCTTCGACTCCCCTCGTTGGCCATTGTGCGCGGAAGAAAAGGCTCGGCAGTATCACGCGAGCCTACCTGCCGCTTCGAGAGCGCTTGAAAAGGATCGAAATATTTATTCGCGATCGATACGCGATTCCTTGGCAAAAGGGTTCTCCGGTCAAGGTTCTACCCTCGGCGAGTATATCGGTTAGTCGACACACGGCTCGACGCCTCGCTCCCCGAATATAATCGCCGAGCGGAATCTAGAGGATCTCTGCCTTCAGAAGTAAATAGTGAAAGCTGAAGAGGTAGGGGGCTAGTCGGAGCAGCGGGGAAAGGGCCCGTTAACCGAGAGACGGCCGACGAATATACGTGATCCGAATCGTCGGACGAAGGGGATGAAAGGAGTTTCTCAGATAAAATCGGCACGTTCCACAGCCGAAACGAAGGAACCCGAGGATCTCGAACGAGGGGCCTCGCACTCTCGAGATTCGGAAACGCTTCTCCTCGGCCAGAGATGCTACGCTCAGATACGCGCCAGGGGAACAGTGCAGCGGCTGAACACTCGTTCCTGCTACTACTTCTGCACCCTCGTATCTCCCTCGGTATCCGCGCGTCCGGTCACGTAACCAATTATTCAATAAATAGAAAGCCCCCGCGGCCGCGAGCCCACCGCGAACTGCGGCTTCGAAATGCTTCGGATACATTATACACGACTAATTGTCAGTCGTCGATGAAACATGGAATACGGAAGAAGCTTGATGATGGATAGCATCAATTATGAGAGAGGAAGTTTCCGAATTCTCGATATTTCACGCGATATACCTACGTACACTAGGTAGTAGAAATCTATTAAGATCTGAAGATCGATGGAGCTAGAATTTTGTTGGTCACATCGACGATCTACACGTAAACTTTCGCTTTCGACTATAAAAATGAGTCAGAGACGTATTCCTCCATGCCCAGCTGCTAACCTCTCTGCAAGGACGAAGTGTGCTTGCGCCGGCAGAGAAACATGGCGAAAAGAAGTCGTCTCTGGTGGAGCAGGAAGATAGTTCGAGATGCTAATCGCTATGGAGTACACCGGTAAGGATTCCCTTCGGGAGAATCCTCTCTGTCCAGGAAGTGGTCGTGGCACGCCTATCGGGCCATGTAACCAGTCATTTAATAGCTACTGCACGCGGAAGCGTATTATACACTGTTGTTGTGTATTATGCGAGAAGGGCCGTGCGGAATACGTGGCGCGGCGGCCTCTAGCATTAAGAATGCCAGCGTGTACGCGACTAAGCATACTGGCGAGCACGAGGGTGGACGATCGAACCAGGAAAGAGCAGGAGAAAAAGAAGCAGCCAGAAGGACGAGGATCCACACGCTGGAAGGAACTACGCGCGGTACGCAGCCGGAGCTCGTTAAGCGCAACGGACCCATAACCTTGCTCCATGGATATTCCATAAAGGAACGCTGCTCTATCGGGTCCTTCGCGCCGTTTCGTGTTGGTACGCCAACAGGCTCGCGTCTCCATAAAAAATCACCTACCCGCTGGATCGAGCACAAAATCGAAACGGGCCACTTCCGTGCTTTTATCCACCAGGAGCATATTCATGTCCTCGCATTATCTCGATATTACTCGAGAGATACGTCATCGAGGATGCAGTTCGATCGCGATTAGAAGGAGCACGGTTTATAATTGTGCAAGGCATGCATATAGTGGTGGTTTTTAAACGGGTTCCCCGCTGCCACTGCTAAATATGGAGACGCGTCCCGCGTGGAATGTACCGAGATTGCTGGTATAGTGCATCGCTGAAACACGTCGTGGCACTGGGGCCCACAAAAATGTTATACTAGCACTCGAGAAACGTTTTGCCACTAGAGTTGTCGGGGTTGACGTTAAATACCTTGGTAATGGTTTATTTATGGGACGTATTGATTTAAGTGATTGGCATTCGCACGGTGAAATCGCGGTAATAAACTTTCCTGGAACTGAACCATTTATTATGTTGAACAGCCTTGAAAGAACGAGAGCTGAATTTCCAACGAATAGAGAGTGTATATAGTCTCTTTCAGTTCGTATCAAGGTCTCTATGAAGCCTAGATTTGTAGTGGACACCTGTAGAATTATCCAAAGTATCGCAATTATTATTCAAAAGTGAAGGAAAAAAACCTGATATAAGTCCTCTGACTCTGATGACTCAAACAGGATACACCACCGCATGATTTTTCCTCGAAAGGCATAGACTTCCTTTAACAGAGGACAGTGTTCGAGGCTGATTACATATTAACTCCGTCCCGACACAAAGTTAGGAAAAGCGGAAGACGGAGTGTATCAAAGGCGCCAGACGTCGAAGACCGGTGGGCGTCGCTTCTTTTGAAGTGCGTCGACTGCGAACGGAAGCTTGGCATCGCGTCGACAGCCTTCATAAAGTGTCCATCCCTCGGCTTCGACACACCGTAACACGATCTCCAACGTAGCACGCGACCACAGCTTTTTCTTCGATCGAGAGTCCATGTCGAACCTTTTTTAAACGATTTGTCGGCGTCGCGTGTTCCCAGGAGCGAAACGAATCGCGTTACACGGCCAATAACGCTGTCGAAAGTAGCATGAAAAAATAGCGTGCGACGGTCTGGCGCGAAAGGTCAATTCCATTGACAACAGCGGGTCTAATATTATTCAATTAATATACACCGTGCGGCGCCGCAGCGAGGCGTAAAGTGATCGCGCGAGGTTCGGTCGTTGTAAACGTAAAAATCATGGGGAAATGACATTTACGCATTGAATTACGGGCAAACGAGTTTTCGAGGAGTCAACACGCCCTGCGGGGCTAGAAAAATGCCGGAAAATATTTGGTGAGTCTCTTCCGAGCGATGTAACGACACAGACCGCGTGTATGCAGCTCGACCGAGGCGAGTGTACGATTCGATCGGTGCCAGATTCGATTAGTCGGTGACAATGAGCGCTGATGATCCCGCGTCTCGACGCGAATTGTCCGTGCACAATGAACGCGACGTTAGCGCCGTGGGTGAATCGGCTCGCGAGGGTCGAACCGAAGGGGATGACGCTGAACCGAGAGGGTAACCCCCATAAAAATCCGCAGCATATGTCCCTAGGCTCGAGGACGCGCAGACCAGGCCCCCGTGAAACCATTGTGGATCCACCTGATCTGCACCGGCCATACGTTGCCTCTCTGGGCATTGTCGCGACAAATATGAGCGGAGACACGCACATGTGCGGGCATTATGCTCGCCTAGGCGTGCATGCGTCCGCGCTGATGCACTTACACGTACGTGGACGAGTAGGGGGATTCCGATTTTCCAATTAATCGGTCAGAACGACAATTGGGAAATCAATTGGGAGGAACGGTAAAATTTCTGTTTTCGTCGGCAGCCACGATTAAACCAGGCAAAATAACCGAGCGGCCTGTGGAGCCCGTTAAGTGGACGATTAAAAGCGGAATGCAATCAAACGAATCGGGCCATGATGATTTTTTTTTATATATGCACGAGCGGAGCGTGTGTCGAGTCAGCGCGAAATTGCTGTCTACGTATCATCGGCTGACTTCGGTATGAAAACGTTCGGAAAATATTGGCCGCGGAGCGGGAGGGGAAATATTGCAACAGGCCTGTCTGTGTTGCACGAAGCGCTCTTCCGATCAGGCAATTTTAATTATCTCCATGTTGCCGGCGTTATGAATAGACGCGATTTCGATTTCAGTGGGAGTCGCGAGTGTGGCCGTCGGTGCGGCTCGGCGCAGAGGGTGCGTGCACGGAAAGGGGAAACAGATGTCCTTTCGCACATTAACATGCATGGCCGTACTGGACCGATAGCCCACTCGATCAATTGGCATAATTAATTGTCGGCTGTCGTGGAGCCAAGAGTCGCCGGGGAAACTGCTCGACCAACAATCGGTCGAGCATGAAGTGCATATAACCAGTAAGTTATGAAATTTCACCTGCAGCAGGAACAACTGTGTCAGATAGATCACTGGTTCCTTCGTGGAAGGTCAACCTCATTCGAGTGAAACTAAGGCTAGTAATCAACGTAGTGCTTCCTCCAATTCGACTTCGATTTCAAGTGAACTTTCGGTCAGGAAATCAAGAGACCAATCACAATTACCTTTGAGAAACACGACTGCTGAAGGAGTTCGACAAAGTACCATTTAAGTCATAATCAAGTCGACTCAGTGTTTCCCCGAGGACCAGGTCAAACCTGGGAACAGGTTGGCGTTGAAAAAGGAGGTCGTTGGCAATCTGTAGCCGCGATGGTCCCCTCGAATGCCTTCAGAGCTGCGTCCCGACGTCGTAAAGCCGGGTGTCGACGTCGTTTCGACAGCTGGATCCTCGCTCGTCAAGGGAACTCTCCTCGAGAACATTACTCGCACATGCTGTACGATTCGCGCCACCTGTCGCGGTACTCCGCGGAAATCACGTTCGAGACGATCATTTGAATAATTGATCGGCCATTCAAAATGTCCAGAATACACGTTCATTGATTCTCCTTAATGTTCCCATTTTCGATTGCGGTCGACAGTTTCCACCCCCTCTCGAGCACCCTTCTCGCGAGTGAATCGAAACGCCTGACGGGGGTGGGTTTACAGATGCTACTAGTGATCCGAGGGAAGAAGCATAGCTTCCAAGAAACGACCTCGTTATTAATACATTATCGTGCTACCACTGCCCGTTCACTTCCTCTTCTTTTTCGTACATATTTCACGGGCTCAAGTCTGGCCGTTCACGAAGAAGACGAAAATAAAGGGAACAAAGCAGCGAGTTACGCTCTTGCGGAATTTTTAACGAGCCCCGCGGGGGAGGGTGGGAAAGTTGGATTACAGGCGAAGAAGCGAAGACAATGATGAATGAAGGAGGAAATCGATGAACGGAATATTAATAGTAATAAGAGTCCGCATTGCAGTCGCGCGGAGGAAAGTTTTTCGAGAGCGGGTCTTGACAAAAGGATGACGGCGCACCCGCTGGCTGCGCTTCATTGTCGGTATTATCGTCGCGCGTTTTTAATCGAATTCGTAGAATTGTTCGCGCAGTCGCCTCTCGCAATTGGCTCGCCAACTTTACCAACCTGTTCATCTTCAGGCTATTCTGGCTTCTTCGTAAAAAGCCTCGGCTAGGAGCATCAGGTGCCTTTCAAACTGACTCGAATTCCTTCATTATGATAATATTTAACTCGCTCGAAAATTCGGAGAAAATATCTGCAGTAATAGGGAATGAAGGTAAAATGCCCCAAAAACTTGATTCGATTTATAGCCCTGAATGATCAAATTCTGATCCCACTCGCAGAAAATTACATTCGCTCTCGTTCGTATATATCGGTTCGAATTTATTTAATTATTACATTTGCATTACCCAGCCGGGAAATCGCGAGCTATTTCGACAGGATTGATTCGCGAATTGAACTCCATATTTTTCCTCGTTTTCGCGACTGGCCTACACGCATGATCTACTTTCGAGGAAGAGTTTAATTCGGAATCAACGAATTCTAGCATAAATTATGCACAGTCAGAGTGAATAGCCAGCAGCGATAGATAGAGGCTAGGTAATTGGCCCAGATCCACTAGGGGCAATCGTGACCTCATTTTCACCGTTCGTCGAGTAAAAAGACGCGTAATCTGTCGCTCCATTCCGACGGATATAATTTCCGGGAAATTACCTTGGGCACATCGAGGCTGACGTGGAAAGTTGAAATCGCGGAAAGGTCTCCGCCAAAAATACCCACTGGTCGAAGGTCTCCCGTCACCGATGCATTATGACGTCGTTCCTTCGCTCGTAGAATATTCAATCGACCTGGGACGTCATAGGCGCCACATTCGTCACGGTTTATGACGCACCAGATCGATATTGTGCATAGCTGCTACCAACGGGTCATTGAACAAAAGTACTTGGAGAATCGTTTACTTAGGTCGAGTTTGAAGTTATGATGCAGCGGTCACTTGGCACGTGTCATCGAAAACTATGAAAATCCTAGCCTTTTTCAAATGTAAATCAACCTGAAAGCGTTTTAGTTTTCCCATCGAAGGTTTCTGGTTTGGTACACAATCGATACGAAACGGTAAACAATTTTATTTCTCCTCTAACAGATCTATTTACACGAGAACGTCGATACACTTGATACACAACTCACAATATAGGTTTTGAGGTACCACATCGGAACATATCAAATATTCCATCACCGAAAGGCAAGCCATCGTTCGAAGGAGCAAGAATCAGAAATATCGGTTTCGCAGAGAAGGTGGGCTTGCATTTCCAATCAACGAACTGGAAACACAGATGAAAGGTCGTAAGCATAGTCGACGGCGACAGTCGCGAGGATGGGCCTGACGAAGCGAGCAATTTTAATGTTCTTAAGCTCAGATCAAAGCGAAGCTCCCTCGATGACAAAGTAGATCAGAGACGAGTAACGAGATTCCCAAAGGTCTCTTTGCGTTCGCTAGCATTCGAAAGTGATCAAGGAGAGGGGCGTAAGCAAGGAGCAGCAATTCGACCAACTGAACACGAATCTCGAAGAAGGGGACGAACAAAGCGGGAAGATCTGATCGAGGGCACGAAGAAATCGCATGATTGCGGCTGGCTTAATAAGTCTCGGCTGGAAAAGTTGAGGGAAAGGAGGGAAACATTAACGTTCGAAGGGACGAATCTCGGTCTGCTCCATTTGCAAAGTGAGCTCGTTATCCACACGCCATTCCTTTTCCCCGAATCGCGTTTATCTAGCTACGATCGACGTTTATCGTTTCGCCTTCTCTACTTCGAGTTTACTTTTACTTCGAACTCGTAACGTTTGGAATAATTGCTAGCTATTAGCGATAAAACCACGCTCGAATGGCGAAACGGGAATTATTGCGGTTATCAGCGATTCTACGGATTAAGGCCGATGAAAATGAGAGGACGCGAGTGTTACTGGGTTACCGACGCTCTTGTCGACCGCTGGGATAGTCTCGTCGCGCGATGCGTTTATTTGTACGAGACTGGAGGCAAGCAAACAGGAAGCTATACTACCAGAAGCGATACGTTCGCGCGACACGATGCGCGCCGTATTTAGATATCGTTAGAACAAGTTGTTGGACCAGTTCTAGGATCCACGTAGGTGGGCCAGGGAACACCAGTGGCTTCGCTGAGTAGGATTGGAACAGTCGTCGTTTAGCTTCACTGACTCAGCAGGTAGAGTCGACAAAAGTCGCCTTTGTCTATGCCTGGTCGTTCTCGCACTTCCCAGAATACTCTAGAAAATTTCTTTTTCTATCGCTTTGAGCATCCTCAGAGAGAACAAGTGGGCTTCAAGTGTTTCGTCAAATTTGGAGCCGTGTTTCAGTGATCTCGGGAAGGAAGGGGTACTGGGCAAACACTAGTTCTGGGTCCTTCAGAGGAAACAGTTGCCATTTCATCGAATCTAAACGATTCAAGGAATATTATTCCTTAAAAATGTGAATGAGAGTGGGGTGAACTGTACTGTCGGAATACTGACTGAACATCAGCATTGTGCATCGGACTATCGAATATTACTCCAAAAAAATCTGCCCCCTAAATGCAGAATAGCTGTTTCTCGTCCATCGATCATTCGAGCTATAGTCATGCATCCAAATCGCTCGACAGATAGTGGTTCGATTTCCCGCGGACATATCCCCCAGGCGATACAAGTCAAAACTCGGTTCACAGACCGTCTGTCTCTTTATTTCGACCTGCCATCGAAATGGTCCTGTTTTCGACGCGACCACGAGCACAACCAGCGAGAATCTAGGACAGTGTCCAGCTCGTCCGCGAGGCAACGTCGTTGGCCGGGGATTAGCTGGCCTTTCTTACAGTTTTATACTTCCTGCAGGAGCCACCCCTGGCCGGGGGTGACGAGGTTTTATTGGCTTAGCAGCAGCGCGTTCGGCGCGGAAAAACAATCGAAAGCCGCGGAAAAGTTGGCTCTCGTCTTAACTGCCAAGAGCTGGATAGCGCTTCCTTCGGTGCTTTTACGTCGTGCCCTCCAAGCCCCGTTCACCGCCCCTTTTGTTCCCCGGGAATTCTTTTTCCAGCAGTCCCCGACGTTTCGACAATAGAAATTGCACGGGGTCACAGGCGACCAGGCCCTGTCTTCGACCCCGTCTCACCGCGGCGCCTTTCAAAATCTGCCCCCGTTTCCTCGACCCCGCCACCCCATCAGTTTTTTCTCTTTTCTCTCGGTTTTCACCTCCCCTTGACCCCCGACACGTTCGCCAAAGCGGGAACCGCTCGTTCCGCGACGCGATCATTTTTTCGTCCATTTTGCGATTCGAGCGGAAACGTGTCGAGCAGGAAATGAACATCGAGACTCCTCCAGGGTTGCTTTCTGTTTGTTCGTCTCGCGACAGCTCCTTGTCTTTCAGCGGGTAGCCGTCTCATATTTTGTCGCGCTTTCCTTTTATTCGACGGCCGAATGACGATACGTATTTAGGTCGCTTTTGCGTCGCAGTTTCGAGAAATGGAGACAGAATTGAAATGGCGAAGAAAAGTAAATGGGTCAAACGAGACGACCACATTTCTTGTCGATTATTTTTCCAAGAAAGACTTTACGCATGAATGAAGAGGGGGCATGGGAATTGACAGAGAGTGCAGGAAACTATCGGATTGGAACGACAGCTGAAAAAGTCGCGTTTTAATTCCAGCGAGAAACAGGTTGCACAAATGAGAAGCGATTAATCATTGGTAACGTTTCCTTGATTACTGAAGGCAAGAGATTTTTACGATCATTGAGACTTTCTATTCTATGACAAGGTTTATTAAGATTGGATACTAATTTCCGTTGCACTCAGTTTTTTTCTCTCATGAACTTTACAATTATACGGGGAAACTGTTCTGCTTAAAGCCTAAGAATTTCAGTACAGTTGGAAATGTAAAAAAAAATGGGAGCAGTCTAACACTATGATACAACCACTCGTGCTCGCTGACATTCAAGAGGACAAATGACAAAAGTCGTACATGCGAGCATATAGAAGCTCAAGGGATGAGTTTCGTCTCTCGACGAGCTCCCCTTCGCAATTGACAATGTTCCCACCGCGTGGTATTTAAGCATGTGAAAAATTCATGCTCTGGAGACAGTTCTATTATCTATCGACGGTGCTCTTCTGTGATCCACGCGAGGCGCGTTAAATCGAGCTCGCATCAAATTTAATCGCGCTTTATTGCATCGAAAACTAAGTAGATTCTCTGCGGTGAATATTCTTGGGAGTATGACGACGTTGTGCCATTTTCGGCGCACAGAACACATGCAACCGTGTACCTATTTACTGGAATATTCTCATCGGTCGATCGATTCTCGCAGAAACTTCTCAGCGATAGGTTAAATCCAATTTTGAACTTCCGCCGATGTTGTTACCACATTTCCGTTCTTAATAACAGTTGATTGCGGATTCATGAAACGTGTCGTGGCTAAAGTTCATCGACAATGCACCAGACTTCCGCTGTCCAACTTCGTTTCCCTCTGTAGAGTGAGTTTAAGATAGAACCGTCATCGATTTGACGTGACATTTCACAACACTAAAACATTCCACAACACTATTTTAGACACCTATTGTAAAAGACGAACGATTATCGATACCACTCGAGTGCTCTGGTATCTCTGGACCCATCAACCTGAGATAAGAAAAACATATGCATCGATGTCTCATCATTTATTCATCCCTGACCTCGCGGTACCCTGGCGGGATTGCAGATGACTCTGAGGGTGGTCGGTCCTTGGTATTCAGAAAAGCAGCAGCAAAAAGTACCACTGATACAGGAGAAATTTACAGAGAGACCACCAAGACACATTTGTGATGTAAAGAAAGGAACAATTCTTCTGCTCTATCAGAAATCCGATTAACCACGAGCTACTGCATCACCTGCCAGCCACATCAGACCACTGAAACCTGCAGCGAACTCTCGTGCGTCGCAACGAGGCTTCAGGGGGCGTTCGCGGTGACGAATTTCCGCAAGTGACAGGAGCCAGGCGTATTTTTGAAGCTCGACGGGCTATCGTTGACGGATATTCGAAATAATGGCGTCGCTCTCTGCCTCCGCGGAGTACATTTGCCCGCGACATGAGCGCGTCGTGTCGCGTGACGCGCTTTACCGTCGCGTTCTGCGGTCACGCCGGAGCCTATCCCGGCATTGTTCCTGCTCTCGTACGTCGTCAAAGCTTGTCAGCTTAATTATAGGCGGGCACCGCGAACGAGCGCTGTTCTGTCGCGCGACAACGCGGCTCGTCGCGACCTCTCGTCGCTTCGCAGCGTCATTACGCGACGATCTGCGATTGACGCGTAACCCTTCCTCTCGTGAGCATCGCGTACCACCATCCAAATGCTTATCATTATGACGATTGTCAGGATGCCGGGTTGATCGACCCCGTGTCTATCGATCTGTTTGTCGATTTTACGCGATCCCATTGCATTGTTTGATGGTTCCTCTGGTCATCGTTTCGTGTACTCCATTTGCATGGGTATCTGTGGTAATGAGGAAAATCAGTGACCAACATTCATGTTCGAAGTTTTCAGTCTCAGTCCTATCTACACTATATGTGAACTTGTGTTTTATTGTGTTCTTGAGGAAAAAGCTGTTTTAATAGAATTTTCTTTCGCTGTCTCTTAACCTGGTAAATGGGACCAGAAAAGTGCTTTGTCTTTGTCATTATCCTTGTCATATGTTTTGTCGCACACTTTAATTTTAAATAGCCCGAGAAAAATGAGAAGTACAAACTCATATTGCATTGTCTTACAGTAACAGCTATATCATGTCGATCCAAAAATACTACCGTAACCACCGCGAAGTAAACGAAAGTTATTCCCAAAGAAATTCTCGGGAACTTTCTCCAAGTCCGTCGCTACAACGTTTAACCAAAGTACAAGAAAGCGCCCAACCTCCAAGTCTCGAATCGAAAGTTTCAACTTTGACTCTCTGGGATCTCGCTAATTAACGACTCCAGCGTGAGCGTAGAGACACGGCTCTAGCGTAAAAGTGCGAGGAGCCAAAGAGTTGGAGCGGAACGAAACACGGGAACGAAGGTGACAGCGCAATGAGTTCGGAGCGCGATAACTCGAGCTGCCAGTCACTTCGTTCACGACTCGCGGAAGCACGCTCGCGGCGTGCTCGTGACTCGTGCTCGGCCGCGTGGGAGCCAGAGAGCACGATGCAAGAGGTAGAGGCGGGAGGCGTACAAAACGCTTCCTCCAGTTTTAACCGCCTCGCAGGGTATATTTAGCCAACAGTGTCACCAGCAAACGACGGTGTGCGCTTGGTCCCGCTTTGGGAGACAACTCGCGACGTTGTTCGCTGTCGTGGGGAACGAGAGCTTTTCATTCTCGTTATCGTCTACATTACACAGAATCTTTGTCAATCTCGTTGCCAACCTTAAGCATCCTTTATGAGACTTCCCTCGTGACATGTCCCGAATCAAGGGATGGACTTGTGCCCAGTTGGAATTATGTAGTTTACGTAAGAGTCAAAATGATTCGAAGTGGTCTAGTCTCATCATTTCACTGTTCTTCGAAGAAAAGTAGATTCTAAGTCAGGGTTGCCGCACGAATTCCCTCCTTACGTATAATAAGAGAAATCTGGAGGTGGGGGAAGAAATAAACGGTGTCTCATTGATATAAGTCTGGGCTCTAGACCTAAGCGAGATCTTAGAAACACAATACAATAGAACATTCGTTCCCCCATCCTTCTGATGTGCCCTCCTATACCTAAAGAAGGAAATCGTGTGGCATCCCTGATTCTGATTCCATGCGAGGAAAGATTCCAGACGATTTCGGGCAAAATGGAAAACAGACTGGGCGTATTGCGTTCCCCTAAGCTGTTACTTAATAGATCGTCCAGCTGCCACTCAGAGGGATACGTTTACAAATCGCCCCGTCGACTGGAACAGCGGTGATACATTATTCCTGATTCCCGAGCGACTGTCGTCGATCCCGCGGCGCCCACGCAAATAGTAACGCCGACGAGCTAGTCGTTACAGCGTTCATTACTAAATTGTAGACGGTTAGACGAGCCGCGTGTTCGTTCACGTCCACGCACGACATCACGAGGATTTGCCAGACACTGAAATAGCATCGACGATGAAGACATGGGCGAGAAGGGGCGCGTGCCGGACAGAAGAATCTTGACAACAGAGCGGGGGATATTTCTTTCATCATTAATATTAAACGTGAGATGAATATGAAGGATGTATATTATTACAAGGAAAGAAGGGAATGAGGATAAGTGGAGATGGGAAAATTTTGAAGTCTTGAAATTCTGTGAAAAATATTTTTTAACATTGCAGAAGAAATAGTCAACATTACAGCGATATATACACATGTTATTTAAGACGACCATCTCAAGCAACTCGACTCTACATAGAGAGTAACTAACTCCGACATGGCTACGACAGGCGGACAGTCGTGTAACCAGTCGCTTCCTCGTTTGAACGTATCATCGATCTTCGCCAAGATCGCGGTGTTTCCTCGATCATTCTCAGCGAGAGCGAGTGTTGCCTTTAGCTCGGTGATTTACCTACTGCGCAAAGGAAATGAGAGCAACTCCGTATCGCTTTCTGGTGAACGTGCTTCTGATAATTTACGTAACTTTGATAACGCAGCGACTTCACCGCAAATAATGTTGAAATAAAGTAAAACTCAACATTAATCAGTTGACCATTTTTTCTTTTAAAAGTTGTCGATATTACTTGCGGAATATTACAGAGCCTATATATTCTATGTCTATACCTCAAAATACGCAAAGTGAAACATAAAATATTCAAAGAACAAAATCGATATTTAACATAATTGTATGATAGGTCTATTTTATACTTCGTCTGCGGTAAAACGACTAAGTTTTCCAGGAAAATTTACGAACCGCCACTCGCGAATATTCACTTTCGAACGAGTTTGCAACAGCCCTCGAGATTACCCATATATCGTTCCGCGTTGATCTCCACGTTCATAAATCTACTTTGAACGCGGCGAGGCCGACGCCGCGCGGCGTTACGAAGGAACGTGCCTCGCGATAATTTCGTTCCGTGAACGTCGTCGCGAACTGAGACGTCTCGCGTCCGTGTCACGACCTGGCAAGCTTTCCACAGAAAGCAAGTACCCTCGCTAACAGAGACGTCTCGATACGGTTGCTGGAACCGTGAAAATCGCCGCGTTTACGACCACGAGCACTTCCTTCCTTTTGCTAACGACGAACCTGTTCATCTTCTGACTCTATTTTCCACTTTACCAAGTGACTTCTGTCTTACATTTTTCACATATCGGTTTATTTACTTTGCCCCACGATTTGGAAGACTTTCCAGTAATTATACTAGCGCTGCTTCGGTGATCAAGGGATGCATGTCAGTAGATACGGTATTAACATCATTATCCTTGCTCTAAGCTTCATGAACGATCACTGCCTGCTCTGACAATTTTGCCCCCGAACAATGAAATTATCGCCTCCCAAGATTGACACGCCGTATCGCTGACTCTCGTCGCGTTGACATGCTTAAGATAAAGCATAGTTACGATAACAGGCCATTCACCTCGAAAACCTGAGATACCGACCTGTGACAGCAAGTGTTCGATGTGAACCACGTTACATATTAAGAGTTGTCGCACCCTTTTTCCTGGTGCGAGCGAAGCATTGAAGTTAGACGAAGGGCTGATCCAAAGGCTAATGCATTGGACTGGACTCATCTTCCTTGGTCATCCTGGACCAACTAGTCCAGAGAGACCCTTCCAAGGATCGCCGAGGCCATCCGAAGTCGCCGGAGGACCCAGCGCGAATGAGACGCTCGTGCTCCTCCAGGGGTACTTATACCTTCTGACTAAAAGTGGGGCGACCAATGAAATAAGTCCTTAGGTAGTGGTAATTACAAGATTGTCATGTTCATTTGTGAAAACGTGATATTTTGCATTAAATACTTATCGCAGTAACTTCTGCTACACATATTTTTCATAACAATCGCGTACAGTGATTCTTGTAAATTATTAACATGTTTAATTATTAAATAACGTGTTATAATGAAATAAGCAGCCTTGTAATTTTAAACAACTATTGTTTGATTATTTTAAACAATAATCGGTATTGGCTAACTCTAATTATTTAATTCAATTTCATATAAAAAAAGGCGCGATTTAAATAGTCACAGAGCATTCCTACCCTTTTACTCCAGAATCTGGAAAATTTCTTTGCAGTCGCAATCGACCGCGAAATCCAGCTTCACTTGATCCAAAGCTGGACGCAACAATCACAGGGCTCGTGACGCAGCGACAAGCCCTTGCTCTGCTGGTGCAGCGTTAAGCGGAAGGAACGTTGATTTATGAACGGTAGCCGGCCGCAGCAGCCGCGATGAGAGCCGTACACGAGTCTCGTCTAATCGCGACAATACCAGCTCCTCGTGGCCCCGTCCCTCCCGTCATTGTGAGATGACAAACGCCGCCGAGGAAGACGTCGAACAGAACAGCCGTGTGGACCGTCGGGGTCGTCCCCGAGACGCAATCATTAATCCTTCTAATTGCCACTCGGGACCGCGGCGTGTTTTTCTTCGCGGTTCCGGCCTACTCCCACCAAGCTATCGGTTTCTTTCTCGAGATGTAGTTTGCTCGTTGAAATAGTGGAGGACGAAATCGACTGAGGAGGGCGGGGTCAACACCCATGGTCTCTTTTCGGCTCGATCAGAGCGAGGGGTTAGGAAGGGAACCCGCAGCTTGGTAACACATTCGGTCGACAGATGTAGAATTGTTTATTTGATTAGCAGAGTCATTAATCAGGACCCCCCGAGCCACCCTAAAGGCGAGATGCGTCCTATTAACGAGGTATAGAACAGAATGTCTTTCTCTTATTGGAGCAGAATGTCTGGCTAATGACAGACGGAATCTCCTGACCCGTTCGTGAGGTGATTCGATATGAAGCCACTTCTTGCATGAAATGAGTGATATATCATATTAGTCGATTTTGTCGCGTCAAATTCATCGCAGCAGCATTTGATCCAAGATATTCATCCCGCAAAGTAAACGACCCCCGAAACGCAATTTCCATTCGGAGCTTAGGTAATAATCGCGCTCCATTAGACGCGGGACGCGCGAATAAACACACGATCGAGGTAATCCAGTTCAGCGCATAAATTTAGTCGTCCACGGGACTGAATCGTTTTCTTCGAGCGCCGCGACGCGTTCCGTCGCTCGTTCGCTGCCGAAACACAGGCGGCGCGCACGGCTCGTTAAACGACAGCCACTATATTTACACGACCTGATTCTCAACTAACTACTATTAAACTCGACCGCGACGAATCGAGATTTGCCGGAAATCGGCGACACTGTAAGCCGTGCGAAGTGGAATATACTCTTCTGTAGCCACATTGCCCTTAGATTTGAGGGGCATGTCGAGAACACGAGGGGTGAAAAAGGGCGAGGAACGGAGTTGTCCAGACACAAAGAATACGGGAGCACGGTGGTTAATGAGTCGTCCAGTCTTCTTAGCTTTCGGAGACGCGGACGCTGAGCGTCCCTTCGGACCAGAAACCTCCCCTTTGGGCAGCACGCAGTCTGCGAGAACAGACGACGAAGAGAGGAGAGAAGAAGACAGAACGGCGGGTCTTCTGCGTCTGAGGCTTATATATCTGCCGGAACTAATTGTCCCATAATTCACTCTGTCCGGCAGCAACGTTGCTCTCTGCTTATCCACGACCGCTTCTTCTTCTTCTGCTTCCTCCTCTGGTCCCAGCGTTTCCCGCGTACGCAGCGGCCACTTGGCTTCTGCCTCGCGGTTCGTTGTCTTTCTTCGTGGCAACGCGTACAGGATCTCTATTTCCTCCACTTCCTCTGCGACCTAACCGAGACCATCATTCTTTTCTCTTGGCTCGATCTTCCTGAACTTCGACCAACAGTGGCCAGAGTCCCTGCTGAGACAGGTGAGGGGGAAGTTAAGAGAGGGGAATAAAACTGAAAAGAATAATAGGTATAGTGGAAAATAGAGGAGTTGGAAAATGAAAAGCAGCCAATTTTCACAAGAGACTTTATTTAATCAAAATGTATTACACAGTGCAACTCGGGGTAGTCATAAATCTGTTGATTTACTTCCTGTAGGTACTATCACTAGACACAAAAACTTGTCGACTTGTCTAGCTGAAATTGGTTTCATGTTTTGTCGCTTGGAAAGCATCTCCCCGGTATCTACGCCGCGTCAGATTCTCTCCAACTTCTCCGTCCTTTCGGAAACGTTATCACGACCCGTTACTTCCTGAACTCGGCTAGACGTCCAGCGCTAATGCACTTCTGTGGCTAACTGTAACACACGTGGTTCCTGCTTATCCAGAATGGCACTTTCTCTTCCTCCGAGCGGTTCCCTATCCCCGACCAATGTAAGGAAAGTGTTTCAGCTTTTTCCGTGGCAATACAACAGCTTCGAGTCTTCTCTCGTATCTCAACCGTGCCTCGATCGATACGCTTGCTCTTTCAACTGACCACTCACCTGGTTCTCGTTAATTCTCTGTCGCAAGTAAATCAAACGCAGCTATAAATATCGTCTGGGAAAGATTCTTATTCTATCGAAGATGGACTAAACTCTTATCTCAGCTTCACCTTCTTCCTTAACGACGATGCCCCTGACTTTCTAGAATTTTTGCAAAGTTCAGACGGCGACCTTCCCCGATAGGCGAAGCCGCCGAGAAGTGGACACGGCCGGACAGATATTCATCGTTCATCCGCGACGTATGAATAACGTAGAAGTTTGCTCAGCGAGTACGGGGGACACGAAGGACCGAAAAGGGGGACAGACTGCGCGTAGACCACGTAGCTTTGATACATAAGTAAGCGAGACAAGACTATGGGGCAGCGAGCGCCGTCGGAGTTTCAGCTTGCGCCGCAGTATTTTCTGAAGGAAACCACCAGACATCCCTGTTCTACGCGGGCGAACTTAGCTCAATGCCGTCGCCCGTGAAAATACGAACCACGTCGACCGAGACACCCCCTCGTTCTTCAACGACCGAGCAATGGTGATTCTATATCGAGCAGTCGACGAAAGATTCTCCAGACTTTCGATCAATTTCAGCAGGCCTCGCTTTGAATATCGTGATGGATTCACATATCGTCTGTCACTCAGCGATGGTCCAGCAGCCTAGTGGAGGAGCTTCCCTTTCCACTTTCCCCAAGCAGAACGCTCTGTACCAATGCAGTTTCGCGCTGCACGCGCGAGGAATGCGAACGTGGTCCTAATATCTTAGCAGCACACGCCGTGTTGGGTACACGTACATACTGCGATAGCTGTCTGTACGAACCGCGCGTATATTCACCGTGAAGCGGGCGTACGTCTTCGTTTCGTTGAAAGAAGACCCGCGCCAGTCAGCTTCGAAGGAAGACAATGGGATTAATGTTCGGTCCGCGCCTACCGTGCTCGTCTGCTTGGCGAGCTTCGACCGTAAGACTGGCTGCTTGTTCATGGTCATCGTTTGTTTCCTACTCTGTTCTTCCACTTTTCTGAGCTTGTAGAACGAGCCTTCCCAAACGATGTTCTCTGTAAACGCAGTGGGGATCGTTTCGGCGGATATAAATAGAAAAACTGAAAAGTTCTATTAGCTCTGTAAATTAATTCGTTACTCCTACTAAGGGTTATTTAAACTTCGAAGTGGCATTTTTCTAAAGCTTATATTTGAACTGGAAATAGTAGGAACAGGAGAATCTGGAGGTACCATATTGCTTTAATTATGCTCATAAAACTCGCTTCTAAATTTTATATCTTAAAAATAGAAGTCACGTCTCCATCGACTAATAATCCTGAAAGTCGAATTAGTAGTTCTCCCCAAATACCCAGGCAAAGTCTTAGACCCTAAGCCGCCTACGTATCCCTTGGCGACGGGAGTAGAAAGACGCTTACACGCGTTACAATACGCAACATCGTTGGTCCGCCAGGTTATTACAACGACGTAATAACAATATCTCGGTAGAATTTCAAACAACCTCGGGGGCTGATATACGCGGAAGGTGGCAGTGGTCGGAAATGCATGCAGAGCGTACCTACGTCTTCGTTCGTCGGAACAAAGAGACGTGTTCCCCTCGAACGAAGACAATGGGATTAATGTTTGTTCTAGTCGTTCACGTCTCGCGCACTTCCCGATCCGACTAGCTCGTTATCAAACGGCGCAGCGTCTGCGAAATCCACGAACATGTTCGATCGTTCCGCGGGATTCGCGAAGGTGAACGACGCTTCCTCGAGCGGAAGTGTCGCTGGCAGAATTGGTTGCTCGAACAATGTCTGGAAGCGCTGACTCGAAAGCTGCCACGGCATATTTGCGAGAAGTCGGAAGCAAGAAGCTTTTCAGCATTCTTGTTTACGAACGCGCGATTCGAGATGGGAAAAGGTGGCGAGCGGTAAAAAAGTGGCGAAACAATGGCGAGAACGAAGGGAAGCGAAACTCGTTGTCTCCTTGGCTGCGTGGAAAAGTTGGGGAAAAAATTATTAGACGGGAAATTGGAAGTTTGTCGGCAGTGGAAAGTGGGCCGCGGAAGTTCCCCGAGTTCTTGATGGGAACGTCGCTGGCGTTATTTATAGAGAAATTTAGTTCTAAAATGTAGGCGCATATTCGGCCAACGAAAGAATAATACCTTGATTTATTTCTACGACGCGATAGAGTCGCTCCCGTGACCGAGAGGGGCGAGGGAGGAGTGAGGTTAGTGGGAAAAAGGGGAAAAGAGAAGGACGTCGGTTTGAAAATCCTCGACGCGTTCCGGCCGTACTTCGCTCGCGAACTTTTCCTCAGGCCGAACGAAGAGCGATGGTGGAATCAAACGCAGCGACCTGTAATGCACGGTGGAAAATTCGCTTGGAAGTTTCACGCGGAAATATAACCGGTCGACGGATTAAAAATTGAATGCCCGCTCGTAAGAGCAGCAGGGGAAAGTTGAGGGCAACGCTGAGCGAGCGAAGATCCGAACAAACGCGAAACATTCCGAGTTGCCCTCCACTTTCCAGGGATCCTAAGCTACGGCAATCTTCGTAAATACCAACAAAGGAAAATCTCCCAAAATTGGATCGTTATTCCTTGGAAACTTCTGCTATGAGAGTATCGACGCGAAGTCTCCAGCGGGCTACTTACTTAAAATGCTTGAAGCGGCAAGAAAGTCACGAGGCAAAAGTGGTCGGGAGGAACACCGCTCCCCAGCTACTACTTCTCGATGCCGCAGATTAGAGTTTCGAAGTTATCGAAGCGCGAACGAGTTCGTCTTTCTCTTCCTGATAAGAAGCTTTCTTTAGGATGGGCTCGCTACACGTATATACATGTATTTTCATCCCCTTTGAAGGATTGGCTCCAAGAATGCCGCAGGGGGAGCAGATACAGCTCTTGTGCTAGGTCTGAGCTCCTCGGAATCCCAAACCGACTGAAAATCGCAAGGAAATAACTCGATTAATCGCTCGTCCTTTGCTATGCCCGAACGAGCTCTGCGCCTGTTATTCCCAGGGAATATCTGGAAGCGTCGAATCCGACACATAGTGTGGGGGAGAAGAGGATCGGAGAGGAAAGAAAGTCGGGAGGACAAAGCCTTGTGGAAAGCGCAGAGTCCTCGTGCATCTTTAAATCTCCTGTCGCGTCTCGTCAGCCATGAAAGGTTCCCTCATTGGCAAAGACCGTTTCTTCCGATACACAACGTCCCTCTCTTGTGTCTCCTCTTCTGTTTTTCCTTACTTCCAAACGATACTCTTTGCTTCGACGAGCAAAAAGAAACGCCTTCGACCGCGCATCGGGAGCGTTTGCTCGATTTCGAATCGATGAACGGCAAATGGAGTTTCCTCGTAACTAAGGAAAGATGTACCTCTATCGCAAGAGCGATGGGGCTTTCCAAAGGCAGAGTGAATGTGAGTGTATTGTTTGAAAAATAAGGATTTGAGAAACACGCGCGTCCGATGGAGAGGTCTTAGAGGACCGCCAGAATGGAGTTGGAGCATTGCGAGAAAAGTACTTACTTACCTTCTCTCGTGAAACATTATTGCGTTAAATATCTCATGGCTCCACGCAAGAAGCATCTTGGTAATAGCGGCTGATTGCGATCGAAACCTGCTAACCTTTGAAAGGGTATCGATTAACCAGGTGTATCGCTGCACACAATGCAATGGATCACGGAGGCGACCATGCTAGTGGTGTCGCTTGTTCTCGAAGAAGACGAAGTTGTTCGGCTGGCTGAGGTCACTGACTGAAAGATAGACGTGGCCTGGAGCCACGCGACAACTGTGCCTTGCTCCGTGTTTACCGTGTGCCCAACTCTCACGCGCTCCTGTCAAGCGTGGCTTACGAACAGCCCGCAGACTCTCGTGAATTAACTAACATCGTCTCTAATATTCCAGCCTCCAAGCTACCGTCAACTTTCGGATACCAGTTAGGAACTATGACCGACTGTCCCGCCTGAACGATTCCCTGAAAGTCCCACTAACATATTGGTTTCCTATATGAATTTGATATTGAAAGTGTACAGATCAGAGATCCGCGTTTGGACTCCAGAGCCAGAGTGTATTAAGTCCACTTGTTACCTGCGTGACTTATGACACTTTGGCTTTGAGGTCCAGACGCCTAATTAAATTCAACGCGTTTCTATTATTAACAACACAATACCGTTTTCTGTTCCAGGTGAGTGAAGAATACCGATTACAATTACAAGGGAGTTTCCCGCGAGCATATCCTGTGAGTAAGGTTCTCGTAAAGGGGTAGACGAAAAAGACCAAGAGAGTATTAACTTGGCGGTGGGTCGATCGAACGTCTCCCGGCGTATGTAACAGACACTGGTTATTAATTGACCGATCCGGCTAGAACGCGATCGGCCTACCGATAGAGGGGAAACGGAGCGTGTAATTATTCCGTTCGTCGATTCCACGGCGATCGGAGGAGCGGCTGGCAGGGCAGCGATGCTCTAATAAAGACGCGGCCGGCGTGACGCACCTCCCTCGCCGCCCGCCACGGGAAACGTCTTATTTTGGAAACGGTGCCATGTGGTAAACCGGTTGGCTCGCTCGATCCCACTTACCCGCCTCCCCATAAAGACATTAACACGCGAAACCGGTAATTACCGAGCGACTAGACCGGCTCGAGAAAGAAGCTGAGCCGTGTGCGTGGCTATATAAACGCGACACCGATACCCCGCCACTTTCACGCTGGTAAACCTTCGCTGTCGTCGCGTGTCCCAATAGGGTGTCCCCCTTCGTGTCCCCCCTCCCTCCCTCAGGGTGTGTCTATTATCGGCGATCACGCGAGGCGTATTTATTAAGGGAATGGTACATCCACCCCCGCGATTTCCTCGAAATGCAAACGATTTCGATAGGTGGAGCAGGGACAAAGGCGTTCGTGTCTCGGAGATTGCTCGTGTCCCCTTTCTCTCCTTTTTATTACTGGCGCGGCGGATGGATCGCGTGCGTGCGAGCACCGGCATCGGGCGTAATTAAGTGATTATCTCATCCGGAGTAGACACATCGGTCGTTGCACATCGCGTTCCAATTGCGGACACAGGCCAATAAAGGCTGCGTTTTTGTTCTCCGGCGTTGTTCCCCGTTTTATCGACCCTCTCGATGCTCGCTTCGCTCCTCCCTCTACTTTTTGCTTCTCTCTTCTCCACTCGCTGCTCTTTCTTCTGCATTCACCGCTCCTTTCGAACTAGACCTCTCCGCGGATTCTAATTCCTTTTTTACGTGTCCCTCTCGCGAAACGAAGATAACGCCCGCTGCCGGCGTAGCAGTAACGGATTACAACGCCCCGGAAGAAATATTATTTTTGCCGCGCGGAAACGTCCATGCCGGAATTCCAATTACCGCGGAGCGTTATTATTTCGCCAGGCTATCGTGCTCGCGTTTCGGCCGGCGCCAGTTCCTCGAGCTTTTTCCTTCTCGCGACGTGGAAACTTGGAAAGTTGTTCGTTATAGAATTAATATTCGCTGAAAGCATGTTGATAACGGTTGGTTAAGAGGAGTAATCCTCAACCTACTTTGTGCTTATTTTCGTAAAAAGTTATTCGATATGGGGTAATTCAGTCTCGAGCACGTCAGTTCGTGTAAGTGGATGAAATTTTAGTTTGGATAGAAATTTCTGAATCATCGCGGGGGCGATTCATTAGAGAGCCATTCATCTTTCCGAGACAGATTCACCTCGCTCCTTTATTATCTCCCCGTCAACGTTTCGTCGAAAAATCTCGGCTTCCAATATCTCCCGATTCAACCCGTATACAGTTTCGACCCGCGCGTCACGCAGCTTTGTCAGGGAAACAAAAAGGGTGGTGTTTTCTCCGGGATTGTGGGTTACCCGGTCGGCTGAAGACGCCGCTCGGAGCGGTATCGCGTCAGTTAAGCGAGAGATACAACGTCTTCACGGCACAATGGCTCGGACAACAGCGGCCCTCGAGGATCCCATTAAAATTTTTCTGGGCCGACGCCTCGTCATCGGAGAGATCGTCGGCCAGGATCAACGAGGGGAGCAGAGGCTCCCTGGAACAGAGACTCGCCTCCTTTATCTCGATCATCTCGCTTCCGAGATAGTTTCTCCGCCTATTCGCGCCACGGCTACCGATCCGTCGCTCTCGATCGGAGATACAGGCTCCGACAAATTGCAGTGCCTGGGTCGAGGTAGTCGTTGGTGCCAGCCACCAGGGAGCCTGATAATGTCATTATCGCGTCAGGGAAACCTGTCAAATTTACCTCGTCACGGAAACGGTCGGCTGCCTCTCAGGCAAGGAACGTCGATGCTTGAATTTTCTTCGACCGAGCTTCAGTGACCCTTTCTTGCTCGGCCCAGTAGAATAAGCGCGTTATCGTCTCTAACAGTTGCTTTGCGCCCTCTTCCGCTTCCTCAGACTCTATCTTCCCCTCGAGAAATCGTTGAGAAACTCGCTCCGTCGGAGCAGATTTCAACGATACACGATGAATGAAAATCGAGGGAGCCTTTCGAACTACTCGCATGGAAATGCGTGGATCCTTTGACGCTCGCGCGATTTCGAGCATGAGGAGTGCGAGCGGCAGACTCGAAGACAGGCGATGCACGATTTCATGCTCCGCGATAAGGCCACTAGGGGGAAATTCGATTTTTGAGCGTTTCTGTGCCGTGAACACTGATCTTTATACGTATCCTTGGTACTGTATAAAGCTTCAGTGGTTCTGACTTTTCTAAACTCTAACAATTTACTGAAATTGCAAATTTGTGTGAGCAGAAACATGTTATATTCTTTAGTCTCACTCGGAATAAACTGTCAGAGGTTAAGACGCAGGTGTTAAGAACCAGTCAAACGGAAGTCAGCCGTCGCTTGTGAAGCAGCAAACGATCGCATAGAAAACAGGAGGTGCGCGGAACTTCCTGACAACTGCGATTCTGATCGATTAAATCTGCCCAGCGCTAATCGACCGTACGTTTGTTCACTGGCTAATGCTCAATCTACGGAATATCCTTCCTGCAAGAAGTTGGTGTACCAGCGTGAACTTCCTTCCGATCCGAGGGCAGATCGTTCTCGACGGAAGGAGATCCGAGAAGCGGGAGATTGGCTGTGTCCATCTCCTCAAGGTGAGAGGAGACGAGGAGAGAGAATCAGGGTGGATGGCAGCGCGTAGAGGAAAGCCAGGGTACCGAGGGAGAAACGGAGAACCAAGCTCGTACGCCTGCCATATGTCACGAGGTCCTTACGTAGGTATCCTGGACGTATCTTATCTTCCGCTTATGGTCGCGAGCGTAATCCGAGCGGAAGACAAACGCGCTCGAAATAAAATCCGGACCGGTTCCACGGACTTCCTTACCCTCTTTACCTCTCGACCTGCCGGACGAGGAAGCGTGCTCTTCGAAATGCCGCTCCTCGTCCTCGGAATTATAACCTCCTGTCGCATCGTAGAGCAGCGACCCCTTTGGACACCAAAATCGAGTGAAAAGTAAGCCTGTGTCCTTCAGACATCTTCTCTTGACGATGATCTTCTAGACGTAGAGATTGTCATATTTCTATTATTATTTATTCAGGAAAGCCCATAGACGTACACCATCCCTATCTTCGCCAACTGCATAAGAGTTGTCAAGAGCATTACCAATTTCCTATAAAAGTGTTATTTAAATAAGGAGAAGAAATATTTTCTCCGCAGCCAGAGATCCTCTCATATTCGAGTCCTCTCGCATACTTGCACGTAAGGTGTCCCGAAACGGTTTCCATTGCTAACGAAACGTGGATCAGGCTGATCTGGCCAGGATAAATGAAAACACTGTTCGTACGTGGAACTACTGTCCAGGAACCAGTTGGATTCGAGACAGTTCGTAGATCTCGGGCCTTAAATCTGAGCTGGCGATAGCGTCCCGGCGGAGCGGCTCGTAGAATACGAAAGTGCGGGTCAAACTCGTAGAGGGCCGTTACGGGTTACAACACTTTTCCAACCTGAACCCCTGCTCCTCTGGCAAAGATCACAAAGCACGTCGGTGTCTTTCCCTCGGCACCTAACGAGAACGGGATGTTATCATGGCATCTCATTACCATGGAGCACGGCCTGGCCTGTTGTTTCCCCGACTGAAATTCGTGCGACCGACACCTGTTCGTGTCGAGCCACCGGTTCGTGAGCCAAAGCTTCAGACAACGCCGCTGCTTTCGGTCCCCTTTACGACCTGTACCTTGGGAACAGCGGATAATTGACGCCCCTGAAAAATTCCTGAACGAAGGCATTCGACGTATGGCCAATCGATTAGTAGCCCGACAATCGCGTTAGTCCCTCGGCTAGATTAGATAATCAGGTGCCGCCAGAAAGTTTTCTCGCGCCGAGCGTGTCTCGTTTACCCTCCATTCCCAACAAATACGTCGATGAGAGCAGAACTGGGCAAACAGAGCATCGGTCGGCAGTGTCCTCGGTGGAGGGCCCTTCCGTGAGCAGCGTGGTCGCACGTGCACGCGTGGTCGACCCTTCTCGCTCGCCAATGACCAGGAAGAAAATTAGAAATATCTGGCCAGCAGGAACCTGGGAACGTGCTTCCCGCTCAGCTCGCGGCATTATCGTTCCCCGTGTGTGTACTCGGCCAGCCGCAGCGGTCCGCACGTTTCGCAGAGACACGGCGGAGAAACAGCGGGACGAAGGGAACTCGTGTATTCGTACTCGCACGTGCGCCAGAAACGGCCACGGTACCTTTTATTATTTTTTTTTTTCCTCCACTCCTGTCTACCCCTGCCCGTCGATGCTCGCCGTTCGACGATCGTCCCTGCGGTTCAACACCGCGATGTGATTTAATTAAACACGCCGGTGCTGGCGAAATTAGCAATTACCGCCGGCGCCGTGCTGGATTCGCCCGAATCCGAATCGACGATTAGGTTTTCCCCCTCACCGAAATCACGGACCAAGCAACAGAATTTTCTGTCGTTTTGTTTGCAGTGTACATGGAGTTCTCGGTACGAACGCGTTATGAAATGGGGTTTACTCTAGAGTGCCTTGAGGTACTCCTGTTGCATCGCATCGTTAACGAAATCGTGATCAAATTTGTTAGAGTGTCTTTAGTGCGAGGCGCTTGAAAACGGAATTCTTGTGTTACGCTATCTTCGAGCCCTCCTTCACGGGCGTTCGTCTCGTCACCGTTTCAGACTACATTTACAATGAAATCGTCGTCTTTCGGGCAAGTTCTCATCGCCTTCGAACGAACAAACGGCTCGACTGTATAACCGGGAAAATTTATAATTACTCGTCAAATGGGAGCCGTCGCGGCCCAGGACGCGGCATTATTTTAAACGCGAACAAAGCCACCACTCGGGGTTTTCGAGCTGCTCCGGTTAATGAGTAGGATGAGTAGGATTTCCCGACCTGGAAACGACGGATCCATTGTTCGCGATGAGTTCGCGAGTGCGCTAGGAGTGCGAGACGGATACAACAAGAGTGAGAGAACTTTCTCCTGCAACCGTTGACCTCGTCGCTCGTAGAAATTCGAAAAATGAACCCGTACAAATCCTCGGTCTCGCTGGGCTATCGAAGTCGATCACCGTTGCTCCGACTGGAAACAAGATTGGGTCAGTTTGGCCATGTGATTTCGCTGTGCGATGAAAAAGGTAGAGAGGGACGGAGGAAGGAGTATCGACAACCTCGCCTCGCGGAGAAATGATTGAGGTTATTCGGCATAATAACAGTGTTAAAAAATAATGGGGTTCGAGGTGAATCCTCGAACAGATTGAGGAATGTTTAGAGCATCTAATGACACCGAATTTATGGCCCAGGTGCGCCGCTCGGCACAATTTTAGCGGGAAACACAAGTGGGATGAGCATCGGGTAAAAATATTATTGATGTCTGATTGCCTTGGCCTCGCTTCGACGTTCCTCCTATAAATCACGCTGCGAAATTAGAGAGAAAGATTTTTATTTTTCTCTTAGGACCCTTTCAGGGTTGATAAAAAACGAAATGCTTCTCGGTAAATGTCCCCTCGTGCTACCTTCTCAGGATAGTCAACGATCATGCAGAGATTGATCTCCAGCTTCTGAAAAAGGACGAGTCTACCCAACAAAAGGGAAGAATATTAATGCTCTGCCCTTTAACAGTCTCACGTACCTGTACACATATCGCATGAATCATAGCCGAAACAAAGTGCCTACGCACGTCACACGAAATCTGGTGTTTCCAGAAAATTTTGTTTTTCAGGGTTACTAGACCCTGGTCGAAGTTTATCTTAACACCGTGAGCGCGCGATAACTCGCGCGGGCTGGGTCAAGCCAAACAGGGAAGCGTCTTTATCCGATCCTCTTTGCTCGCGCAGCTAGGGAAGAAAAAAATCCCCTACGGAGCGAGAATCGAAGGAGGTTGTATTTATTAGCGGCAAAGGGAACTTCGAGTAATCCTTTCATAAATAACAAAGTATTTACGCAAGGTTTCCGGAAAGCTGAATGGGCTGATGCGTTTTAGATTATGGCTACGGTCGCGACAATCGCCTCGTGTTTTCTGTTTCCTGCCCCCCTCGACGTCCTTCGCCCTGGCACGAGCTCTCCTCGTCCACTTATAAGGTGTGTGCACTAGGCTGAGATACGTTCGTGCAAAGGCAACCAAACGGGGAACCTTTTACGGGGTTTATCGTGGCATAAAGCGTTCGAATGGAAGAGGCTGACTGAAGAGAGTCTCCGTTTGCTTGCACGCACAGGGACCAGCGTGTGTGCACGCGCGATTGTGCGCCTCGTGCGTTCGAGCTTACCTACACGTCTCCACTTTAGATCTGCTGGATACCAAGGGGATCTGGAACGTTCCTGCAATGTGCTTCGTGGAGCCCTGAGAATGTCCCAACACTGAAAGAAGCTTCCTCAGGATTTCGTTCGAACTTTTGACAATTTTGTTAAAACCAATCGATTCTATGTTTATGGAACAAGTATTAAATTTCCCAGGGTCCTTTTCATTTCCACGTTTCCTACTGTTTCAAGAATTTCGAACGGTTTCTCTTAGCAGCAGAGACTCCCAGAGTACTTCGAAGAGCAAACTTTAGATCTCGTAAAACTCTTAACAGAATCTCTTTTATTACTAGTACTTCCTTAGTCCTTAAGCGTCCATAACTGATTCTTTTAAGTCTTATTAACCATTCTCAGAAAGTTGATGGACCTTTACGCTGCAGAGACCATTGTATTCAGATTGAACTGCGTCTTTGAATACCACTGGTAGGAATGACCTATTCACGATGCGATGCGTTACTTTTCCTGACCTTGGCTGACCTAGAATGACCTCCAGGTTATGTCTCCCTCCTCAAAAAATCCTCTATTTACCGCTCGATCGAGCCTCTGTCGGCAGCGTCAGGCAGCTCGAGGGCTCTTCAATTAAGTTGGATCAGCAAGGCGATCAGCGCAGATGGTTCCCGCGGTGCTCTCCTCCATTATAAAGTTTCCCGCGAAGCCAAGGATCTGGGTCGCCGCGACGCTAATAAAGACACCGCGGAGGCGGAGATGGAGCGATTACTCGGTCAGAAAAAGCGCGTGTGCGTTTCAGCTCGAGGCTGCCATGGCTTTGTCACAGCTGCAGGTACACACTCGGTTCTCGTCGCCTCTCTTTGGTCAGGTGCTCATACGCTCTCTCCTTTTGTCCTCTCGTCCTCTTTCTTCCCTCCTCTCTTCCCTCCTCTCTTCTCCCCGCCGCTCATCAGGAATTCAAGGCTTCCGAAGAGGTCTCGACCAGCTCTGGCCAGGATTCTCTGCGAGGCATCCAGAGAATGACGAGACAGCAGAGCCGAGGGGAGGCTAAGCGGCGATTCGGCCCGTGACCGACAATCGTGTCGATGATAATTATGCGCGGTTAGACCTCGCCGCTGGCTCATAAGCGGACGCGCGAATCGTCGAAATTGCTCGGGATTATTCGCATATCCCGACATTTCCGGAAAACGACGAGATACGAGGATATTTAGCCCGAATGTGTCAGCTACGGGCTTCGCCGATGATAATTCGCTCGAGTATCGGCCTTTAAACGTCCAGCTTTGCGCAGCTCGTTATCGATACCGACGCGTCGTCGAAGTGTCCGAAACGCGACGGAATTTCGCCGAGAAGCTTCGGAATTACGACGTCCCCCGCGGCTGTCGTTTCCTTTCTCTCTATCTCTTAGTCTCTTAGTCGCTCTTCTTCTCGAGGGAGATTGATAGACCTATAAACGGTAACGGTGCGGTGGATTAAAAGCTCGTTTGGCGAGCTGACGCGAAGACTCTGAGGCTAACGTAGCCGTGAGGAGTCGGCGGAGAGTCGTTCGTAAAGTCGAGGGGGATATTCCCGTGCGAGGCAGAGGAACTCTGCGGAAGGTGACGATACTGGCGCGGCGGCCTGGCCAGAAAGGTACCGGGACTCAAGCTGAGAGCATAATGAGCGGGCGGCGAGTAATGAAGACCGCTCAATCTCCTCTCGGAACCGCACGCTGTCTCCCCAAAGGGCATACTCTCCTTCCCTTAACTCCGATCCCGCCCGCTAATCCGTTTAATCCTGAGATAATTAATGACCGTAACGCTTTAATAATTCTTGCCCTCCCGTGGACTGCACGCGAGGGAGCTCAGTATTCGCGCTGACTATCGCTATCTAGGATCGTCTATGTTTCGGTGGACGCGGGAACGACCCTCGACGAACTGTCACCCTCGAAACTTTCGTGTCCAGGTGTTTTATGCGCTTTCCGAAGGGGACTTTAATGGAGGCCCGTCCCAGGAAGCCGAGCGCACAGTTTGCACAGGATTTTCGAGGGAGACAGCTTCATCCGCATATAGACGCGTTTACATCGACATCGAGGTGGTGTATTGGGACATGTTTGTGGACGGACCCTCCCTAAATGCACTCCGCAGTGTTTGCGCAGTCTCTGTAGCGGTCTTTCACGATGAATTTCTGTGGATGCAAATAGAACGGCCTGTGGAAGATACCTGAGGTCGGGCAGGTCTCGAAGTCTCTGGGGAGAAGCGCTATATCCCGATCCCTGTACGGCCACTGAGTCGTTTATTACCGAAATCGTAGCTCTCCTGTATGCATCGAACCGCGATAGCGATCGCTTTGAACGGATCACACGGATTAGTCTACTCGTTTCAAAACTCCTCCCTGCGGTTATCAAAATGCAAATCAAGAAAGCCAGCGAAAATTGGCCGTGAATCGAGTCTTTTCGTAAGCAGCGCGAATTTACAAGAGCTGGAGCAATAAAGCAATAAAGTGACTCGATGCGTGGGTTTAGTGTAAGTCGAATGCATCGATTAGATGAAACAAACTTTCCTACAATTCGTATAAAAAATATTCTCGTATCTACAGAAAGTAGAATTCGATCCATAATTTATAATGAAGTTTAGTAAATTGGCCATCAGAAAGACTACCTTCCAATTTAGTCTCCAGCCGATTAAACCAAGTGCCTATTATACTATAATTCTGACACCATCTGGACCAAGGGTTAATAGAGTCCACAGCGAAGCACTCTCTCTGACCCGTCCTGTACACAAATCGGTTCAGTCTACCGGTGTAAATAGAAACGTTGAAACCCCAAAAGGATAGGTAGCGTAACGAACGGAGTTAGATGGAAGCGGCTATAGCCGTGGCGAGCTGTCGGAGCGGACCAAACGAGCCGGCATACCTGACCCCCAATTATCCCCGCGTCTCAGCCAACTGTTCTGCCCCCTCCGCTTCGAGGCCGTTTTTCGGCCGTTTTAACGGACCTCCATGGCAAAACACAGGCGCAGATAATTCAGATATCATCCCTTCGATTCCCTGGCGATCCCGAGGATCGACCGGTCGACGTTCGAACGAGGGGGTGCCTCGGGGCTCGCGTGCCAACTGACGTCTCCCAAAGCGGCCCAGATTATAAACTGGCGATTGCGGACCAACCCCGAACAAGAGAAACAGAGAGAGAGAGAGACAGGAGAGAAGTGGTTTTCGAAGCGAAACAGGGAATTTCAAGGCGAACAAGGTGAAAGGAAAGAGAGATAAGAGAAGGAAGCAGGTCGCGCGAGCTGTTTTCCCTCCCAGGAGTCTAGAGCCTCTTCGAACACCGGAGCCACGCTGAGGGATTAAAGCGTTAGGAGCACCGATTCCGTGCAGGACGAGGCGCGAAGCCTCACACGGCCAGATCGATCTTCAGGGATTTCTCTTGCGTGACAGCCTCGGTTCCTCGATCGTGGGGACGGGCTCCAACTCCGAAGCGGATGGGCTTCTTCACAACCGATTAGGTATCGCGCCTGTATCGGACTCGTCGACACGGAGCTTCCTCGAAATTTCGACGTTCCCTCCAGTCTAAGGGAGACAGGCGAAGGAGAATTTACACCAGCCGTGTAAACGCCGATCGTGGGAGTTTGTTTAAACGAGAATTTAGTGGGTTGTTAACTTTCCACGTAGCACGGCGAACGTTGAACGGCGGTTCGCGAGTGTAGGCGCGTAAGAACGATGGTCCAATTAAGAATGTATGCTGCCGGTTACTTTCGGTTAATCCGCGAGGAGAGGGATCACCAGAGAGCCCGAAACTCTTAACTTCCAGAGAACTTTCGAGCTCCATCCCCTGAAACTCCTACGTCTCTCCTTCGTGGAAACCTCGAATTACCTCCGTCCGTTTTGTGCGTACACGATGAGAATATTTTCGTAGTTTCCTCCGTCTTTAATTAAATGTACCATTAATCGTTCCGCTTTTAACATCTGATACTCCTCGAAAACAGGAACACCACTTCCTCCTCTGTTATAGCGACCAGATACGACTGCAACGAACCGTATGCATGTAACCTGTTCCGCCAACGCGTTAAAATGGATTATTCCATAGAAACCTAACAAGCGAGCACTAGATTCTCGTCCCCAGATTTCCCATGCCTCGACTACCGATTCTTGCACGCTCGACCGTCGATTAGGACGCGTCAGGCATGGTCTGTGACGAAATTCTCCCGCCGAGGTTCTCAGAAAGTGTTGCGTGCTGCAGCATCCGTGACCTGGCAACCGTAGCGAACCTGCGCGATTTTGACCCGTCTCGAAATTCAGAGGCATTGTTCTCCTGGTGTCGGCACCCCGCCGAGGTACTCATCGCGCCCTGAAACTTCTCCAAGACGTCCTCCGGTCTCTGGCTGATGGATTTATGAATTTACGGTCACCCCAATCCGCAGGGGGCTAATTGGTGGCAGCGTGAAGGCTGGCGGCCGAGCCGAGCCAGGGAAAAGGCGAAGTGGAGCCGTGTGCACGCGCTCCTCCGTGAAAAACCGCCAGTCGCGATAATTGACGTAATTTCCTTCGGCATCGTTAAGGCCTGCGCTCAAATGGCGCGTCCTTTATGCGACGCTGTGATTCCACGAGGTGGGCACACTGGAGACCTTCCGACAGGATCATCGTAACCCTCTAACGACTCGTGATTATGATTCATTAAATGTTTCATTCTGGCCTGGCTTCTCTCGGATTAGATCCGCTCCGGGCGGATTTATAATTGCCCGCCTGGCCTTTCAGAGCCTGGACATTTCGTACACCGCACAAAGGCGGACGGGTAATCCATCTCGCTGCGAAATAACGCGCGCGAGAACCGAGAATTAGCATCGGTTTCGTGGGGCGGGACTGGTGATTCGAAACCTTTCGACGAATCGTTTTCGCCCGAAATTTATCCGCTCGGGATTATTACGACTCTTGGAAACCGTTAAGTTGAGATCGATAAAGAGTTGTGTACACTTTGCTGGGCTATAGAGGAGCTTGGTTTCTAAATGAGGAATAAAAGAGGAAAAGAACGCGTTTCGTCGTTTGGAACATGCTGGAAACCGGTCCCCGAGGTGTACTCTAGCGTGCAGTGAAAACGTGCGAGGAAAAAACTGGCCTGTCCTAGGTTGCAACGCCTAGAATTTACATGTCGAGATAAGCTAATGAGACGTCTAACGGTTAGAGCTAAACACACCAGAAGTCTCCGTTTCACGAAACGTTGTCCTGGCTATTGAACCACGCCGAAGTTCGTCGAAAACCGACGTTATCGTCCATTCCCGCTCGTTTTTGCTCGTTTACTTGCCTTCGGGCGATTTTTAAACTCGAACGCTATGATGCTGGAGGAAAGAAACAGCTTCGTTGAGCGGTCGTGCAAAATTTAGTATCGCTCGAGATGATCGAAGCTTCTCGGTGCTTTAAAGATAACTACTCTGAACGTTTTATACGTATCAGTTCACGTTTTATAATCCTCTTTATCGCATCCCAGTTTTTTCGTTATCAACCGCGGGAGCTTCCTACCGCGTCGCGTCTAGCACGCGAGGCTGCGTCGCATTTTTCCTGATACTTTCTCCTCGTCTGCTGCGGAGGCCTTTGAAATTCATCGCGAGAGCTACTTCATATAACGTGCCAGAATGAATTATGTCGCGTCGTATCTCGGGGCCCGCATCTTCGTTTTTCTCGCCTGTAATCCTGCTTGCGAGCGCGTGCCCACGAGTTCGAGGTTTAAATTCGTGCTGACATTTCGGGTATGCAACCACGGAAAGCGCAATTTTGCTGCTTGCGCGGTTTTTCCGCGATTTTCGCGCATTCCGCGCCAGCGATTATTTTCTACCTTGACAACCAACAATCACGACATATCTATTCTATGGTGGGTCGTTGCAGCTATCCTCTTCTGCGTTTAATCGACGAAAGAGCTTCTGTTCTGAGTAGAATGGCGGGTGTTGTTCAATACTGCAAATATCTCGAACGCTACGGGGAATTCAGGCGAGGATCAGATGGTCTGTACACCAGGTGGTGGACACAGTGGTCAAGTATTCCTCTCTCGTCTGAGAAATCCACGGACGGTCATAACGCGTCCGTTAGTCGAGCACAAACAGGAATCATGGTATTGCAGACGCGACGTTCTATATGCAGTCGGTCCAGCGATGTAATAGATACGGTAATAGATAGGAAATGACAAATTTTCATTACGGGAAAGTGCGTTTCATTGTCCCAGACTCATCCGATGAAATGACTGTCCTCCAGGAACGAAGTACATACACGATTCAGCGGATATCCTCGCGCAACCCACGCTGTCAAAATCCAGTGAACGTATTGGATTACATTTCGCCCTAACTGCAGTAATGGACGAGTGATAACACACTTTCATTACGAGCAAGGACGCGCTTCGGTGGTTCAAATTTCGATCCGAAATTCTGTTTGACAGTTCTCGAGGAACAGGCGTGAGGATGGTGTTAGTGAATAGAGTGGAGTTCCTAAATTCGCTGGATTTTTTTCCTCGCCGAGGTTTATCGCTTTTCGCCCAGACCTGTCTCTTCCTCTCGACTACCTTCGCGCAGTCCTCCGCGGATTGACGACCCCTGCCAGCCATAGGTATACGCAATTTATTCCCGGACGATAAATCATCGTCCACCTACGTTCGTAATTTCTTTTTGGATCATAAATCAGTTGAGCCTGGGCACCCAACGCAGACACGCGCGTCGGCCCGATGCATGCATGCACGCGTCCATCCAGGGAAAGCCTGGAAGGTCACTAGACGCTGGTGCATCGATTCCATCGACATCGCGGCATTTTTTGCCAGGTCTCGAATACTTAGGGGGGATAAGAATCGCAAACGTTGCACGCGATGACCCGTTTATTAACCCGTCATCGCGACGAGATTTGTGGAGCTCGTCGGCGTACATTGTAGGCCTCGATCTGACGGCAGATCTCGCGCAGATGTTAAATAGAACGATACGCTCTTGATGGAGTGTCTGTTCGAGGCTGATACGGTGTGACTGGTATCGTGAATCAGCCGATGGAGAAGTCTATGTGAAAGATACGATCGCAGATGGTATGAGCACAGTAGATTCATTGAAGACTGTGTTCTCGTAATAGCGTTAACAATCGTCCTCGAAGAGTTAAAGAAGCCGCGCCGAAAACCATCAAATGGACCGTGTCCCCTACGTCCATTAATATCAATTTTATTGTCGCGAAGGAAGGGAGCGCGTGCGCTGTTTATAGTCACAAATACTTTAATGCTCTTTCCTCGCCGACCCTCCTTCCCTGCTGCATCGTGGTCAAGTTTCGTGGACACGGGGCCGCCTTTGAAGATCGAACACTGTCAGGGAAAATCGTTGAACCGTTGACACGGCCCTCGGACGACATCTCGGCTCTTTGTACCCGCGGTGTTTAATCTTATCGGTGTCCCCGTTATCGTCTTTACACGATCTCTCGTACGATCCCCTCCTCCAACCTCGGCTCGATCGCGGTCCAACTCCACGGAACAAGAGTCGTGACTTTCGACGACGGAGCTCATGTTTATTTAAAAGCTCGCGGCCACGGCGACCACAGCCGCTCCAGCGGCAATCGGGGACGCTGACCACCTTGGCCCAAGAGATGCGTGCGCTGGCTCGGGAATCTGGACGCTCGATACCGCCTCGATAACATGGGCGACAAATTTCGGGGCTAGCTGGAGAGGAAGCAGAAAACTGAGGCACTGAAATAGACATTAGTTAGTCGAAAATTAGCTTAGCCGAGGATCTGATAGCGTTAGAGGGTCTTATCGGTTAGTGTTCAGAGTTTTCGAGAGCAACGAACTTTACGTTTTCTTCTAGCTATCGCGTATTTCGTCGACAGCGTCTCTCCTACAGATACGACAAGTTCTTCGGTCTATTTGCTCTCACGAATAGATACACCGGCTATCTCGCGTGTTTTCGACGAAGGTTAAACAAACTTCTGACGCCCGAAAACCGACGAAGATTACCCATGTTTGTCGAACGATGCATCATCCCTCGCAAACAGACTGCGCAATCTTCCTCCGCGATGGAATCCACCGCCGTGCCCTCCCAAGTCATATTTGTTCGCGTTTTAAACTCTTAACCGTGTCGGTGATTTCGATCCTGCTCTGTGCTCGCCGCTCCATTTCAACCCGTTTCATCCCAAACAAAACACAACCGACGTGGATCGGTACCATCGCCGCAGAAACATAGCGTGGGCGTAACTTAAAGCATCGAATGACAAATCAGCCTAATCTAAATAAATGACTCGTAATTGTAGTCCTAAGAGAGACCGAAATTCTTGTCACTGTAGCATCACATGTTCTAGTGCTTCAAACATGTTTATTTTAACATCTGACTGACTTTACAACCATGTTACACATATTTATATATTTGTCTTGGAACTCTACTCTGTTCATTTTAGGATCGCGATTGCACAGACTTATAGAAATATCTCCGTAACCTGCAAGAGAGAATTCCATGCACACGGAAGCATAACCTAATTACTCCCATTCGCAGAAGGATTCATCTTCATAGATCTCAGCGCTCCAGAAGGCAACTGAGACCTCATTGGATTACTATGTACATTGTAAATAACCGTAGATGGGTGTTCTCGCGAGGCGCGACTCCCCTCGGCCCGACAAATCCTCGACCAGTCAGCCACCCTTTCTCCGCTCTCGTCCGCCCTCCGGAGGGAATGCATTAACGCCTTTCCGTCGACGAGGATCCACTCGGCGACGCGGTGCACAACCTCCAGGAGGATGTTTAGCAAACACTCCGAAAATTCGCTGCATCACCTTTCGGGTCGGCGTTCGGCAAACAAGCCTCGCTTGGAGCGCTTCCAGAAAAGCTGTCGCCGGCCCGCGTAGGCGCCGGCGTCCGCCCATCGACCCCTCGAATAATCTCAGGGATCGTGGGTTCGCGCGCGAGCCGACAGGGCTTTCACCCCTTTCATCCGCAGCGCGTACACTTTTTTACGCGACGACTCGACCCGTCTGCGGTCGCGAGGGCGGCAGCCAAAGGGAAGGGGGGCACAGTCACCCCAGCCAGGTCGCGCTCGCCATTTGCCCGACTACGCCAGCCCTATGCCGAGCGTCCATCGTGGTCGAGCACAATATTGCCTGAGAGCAGTACAATAACCACAATGGACCGTTTCGGCATCAACCTGTTCCGCGGCGGCGGCCCCGTTTGAAGTCCCCGACGCTGGGCGCCGCCGCGCCGCGGGGCTTGCTTCTCTTCGCGATACACGACGAACGAAAGGGATTTCTAAATACTCGTCCGCGGTATTTGCGGATATCCGCCGGTAGTCCCCGCCGCCTCTCGAAATACCGATGCCTTTCCAACAGCAGGCCGCGCTCGATGGCATGGGAGAGGGGTATGGGAATGGGGGTGCGAGGGCTAAGAGAGAAGGAGAGGGAGAAAGAGGAAGGTACGCGTGGAAGGGTGGAGGGAGCAAAGGACAGGTCTTTCTCTCACGGGGCGCCTGCAATCCGATCCTCAAAGCCCATCGGGTAAATACACCCACGGCGGCGCGGGGGCGGGGGAAGGAGCGTTTAATTAATTCCATCCAGTGCGCCGCTACGGCTGCGGAACATACTGGGCAATTCCGGCCGCATTTTCACGACGCGTCCACCTTGTTGCGTTCGTGCGCGCGTACGGCTGCGTGGCCAAGTGCTTGGCCGCAGGGATACCGGCTGTTCCAGACTGCGGAAGCGATTGAGACGATTGAACGCTTGGCGAGGAAGCGTCTGGGAACTTTCGGACGTCTGGGGTGGAGGGTAGAAGAATTTATTGGGAAAGGTTTTTTCGAAGGAACGTTCGGTTTATGGGATAGTATCAGCGCGAGGAAACTTCTAAATTAGTTCCTTGCTTTAACACTTCGCCGACTGGGATCGTGAACCGTAGATCGCGTTCAGCTGTTCGTAATCGGAAGAACGCATGGCTGGGTTCGCGACCCACATCCCACGCGTTCCGCTGCTCGTTCGCGCTATGCGGCACTTATGATCTAACTGTGACGATAAAGAGAAACGACGTTTCGTTAGCGGGGAGAGATAAAAGTCGAGTAACTGGGCGCTTAATTGCATCGAGCGAGTAGGAGTACAGTCAATCGTTGCATAGAAGGAGTGGAAGATATCAGCTCTTATCTGAAACCCGTATCTATCGTTTACCCATAGGGAACAATGCGTTCATCTCTAAATTCGTCGAACCGAAATAAAGATATCCGTCGGGTCGAGTGCAAACAACAGCGACGCGCGTCACTTTACGCGACGACTTTGTCTCGTTGCAGCCCCCGCGGACTGCTCCCGTCTCGTCGAGTCCTGTCATTCAACCCCGTCACCAGCTCGTCGACGCATTGTGCCTGTCGGCGCGAACCACCCCAGCGAGCTCTCATTGGGACGGTGGAGGGCACCACGGTGCAGGCTCGTCGCAAAGGGCAACCAGTAGCTACAAAACCTGGCCTCTGCGTGCGCGACACCCTTCGGCCCCTGTGTTTCTTTTTTTTCCACCGAGTCAGCCGTGTTCACGCTCTAAAAGGACGACACTGCTCCCTGTCCTCTTCCCTCTGACAGGGCAGTCAGTCCCCTGGAGGCTCTCTCTCTCGCGCCCCCGTGAAAGGAGTCTGCCACGCACCACGAAGAAAGAAGTCGAGCGAGGAGTGGGGGTCGCTAGCGCAGCGGCTCCAGTGGGGGATGATCGTCGGAGGGGGAAGCTGGCAACGTGGTAGCGAACAGGGAGCAAGGGTGGTGGGGTAGGCACGAAGCGGAGCCTCGAAGCGATCAGGAGAAAGCGGCGAGCAACAGTGTGCCGCGCGCCGCCGACGAGCGAGCGTTGTCATCTTTGGATACTCGCGATCGACGAAGCGCGTGCTCGCAGTCGTACATCGAGGGTGAAAAGACGGAGGAACGTTTCTTGTTTATGGTCACGCGTTTCGAAGTGCCAGAGAAAGGGATACACTGTGATAATTTCTATTGCTGTGCGATTCGGTGAGATTGGAGTGCTACCTAAAGTGAGAGCAAAAATACGAATGATCGAAGTGCTATGAGAGGTGCGTTGTTTTGCTCGAGCCTACCCCTTTTGGATTATCGTGCTCGTTGACGGCGTATGGCTCGCGATCGCTCTACCTCGCTACTTCGTCTGCCACGAAGATCGGTGGCTGTGAGCGAGGACGGGGTCCACTGTGCCTCTGTGAAAAGACGAGGAATCAGTCAGCCTTCGATTACCAACGTTGCACGAGTGGTCTGCCAAAGAGTGCTCGCGATCAAGAGAACGTAGAAAGTGAATCGTGAGATAAGAGCAGAGTGATCGACTTGTCGGAAGGATTATATAAAAAAGGCTTTGTGTTTCTGTGATACCGAGTGCTGTGCCCAAGGTGTGTTGTCAAAGGAAATGCGCTGCTAGCAGAACGGCAAGGTGTCGCCCGAATTCTTGAGGTAGGCATCCTCCCGTTTCCTTCTGTCGACGCGAGTTATCGCGATAGTTCGCTAGTGAATAGCTGTCAGAGGCTTTAGGAGAGGCGCGAGTATTGTAGGTGAAAATGGGCGTTAGACGGCGCGGTAATTGCGGGAGGAAATGGGCCATGTCGCTGGGAAGCTCGTCTCGGGGAACGTGGCTTTCGGCCTGCAAATTACGTCCACGTTCCGTCGTCACGTGGAGGCTCGCGATATCGAGTCGAACTCGTCCCAACATCGTGACGTTCTCGCGAGAGTTTCCCCCGGGAAAGAGGATTAAACGGGGCCACGATTTCGAAAACCTGCTGTTCCGACGGGCACGATTCCCAGCGCAGCCGATTCGCGAACATCGATTTTCGAAGTGCCGTCGGGGATCGACTCGTTTCGAAAAGCGGAGAGGTCGACTCTGGGGAGCGAGAAATCGTCGAAATGTCGAGTGCACGAGTGAAAAGTGAAACGAAAATGTTCGAATTTCCAGGCGAGCAATTTCTGGACAGACCCCCGTCTGGCTCCGTTTAATCCTCGCGTTATGAGATCCTCCTTCTCGTCTTCGCGTCGTCGGATCTTCCCAGGATCTACGCTGCAGATATTTTTCCGCGGTTAACGTAACGCGATAGCTGTGTCCGGATCCGATTCGCAAGTGGAGAAACGAGGTGCGATGAGACGAGAGAATACCGCGTTGGTTGAGGCCAATGGACGAGGAGAGAATTCTACGAATAAACGAATAAATCATTTCCCTATGGGAATCGAAAAAGAGAGTGGAGAATATCGATGCAGGAAATGTCGCGAGATTACTGAATCGATGCTGGTTTTCCGCTGGCTTCTTTCGCGAATTAACGCACCACCCGCTCCGAGAGCTCGGTTCGTTCACCTGTTGGTTAATTTCCATCGAATCGCGGCACGATGTTTACTCTCGATTGCTGGCCATAATGGAGATTTTCATCGTGGTAATTAAGCGAATCCGTAACTGCCGCGGAAATGTGGTCTTTTCATTTGCTAAATTACCAGCGACGTCACGATATTTTTGGCCTGCTGCTTTCCTGGGGTAATACGTTCGCGCAAAGGGACACGCCATTCCATTCGGATCGATTTAAAAAAGTCACGCGGCGTGGAACGGAGATGGAATTAGAAATAATCTCGAGACTCCTACGAACTCTAGCTGGATCCGGTGGTGAGCGAGCACGTCTGTCGCTGACAGTTATTAGGAACTTATGGGGCGAGAGTTCGTGGTGAAAATTCGAGCGGTGTCGCGCTGGTGGAGTTCGTTTTCTGTTCGAGACGCGGCTTAGTTTATTTTGACTGTGCACCAGAATCTAGTATTCCACGCGATCCCTCGAATAACACCCTTTCTCTACCAGTTTGTCATTCTATTCTGCTCTGTGAATTCGTTGGAGCGCTAATTTCCCCATTGAGTCAATAATTTCGAAAATGGCTGGACAATTCGCAATTGTCGCGAGTTCAAACGGCAAAAACTGTTTGCTGATCCTCTATTGAGGGCCGCCCTGATTCGCTCGAAATCAAATTTTCAATTGCGTGCACGGCTTCAAATGTGACACATGCCTGACAGAAACAGTCATTTTTGCGTTTGATTAAATACCTCGTGTTTGTGATTTTCCCTTCATTACTCTATTTCGCCATTATATAGATTATAGGCGAAATGTGTTGGGACGAAAATTCTCCTATGCTTTCCTAGTTTTTGCGATAATATTTCCAATTTAATTATGTGTAAGGCTCCTCTTTGTAGTCTCTGCGTTAGCCTGTTTTTGATTTTTCGAATCTACTACAAATAACTGGTAGTTCCTCGCAAAGTCGATCTGGTAGCACCCTTGGCAGTGAGCAGTCCACGAAAGCGGCGGCAGATGGAAGCACGGTACAGCCAACAGTGCCTTGGCTACACGGATCGACTTCTCCCCTCGCCCCACAAATTTCCAGCAACGTGAATTTCCCGTAAACGTTTGTGAAAATATTTGTAACGATAACGATTATCACCCAGAGATCAGGCAGCCTCTAATGGCGTTTGAACGATACTCCATTTCGATAATGCTAATGGCATCCCAGAGCTTTTATTTCCTTTTGCCACGCAGCTCTTCTTGCCCCTTAAATCGCTCCCCTATGGCGATAAACGAACTTTTAAAGAGCCTCTATTAAAATTCCATGATTGGCCTCATTTCCATTTCCATTGCATCGAGACGCGGTTTCCAGAGCGCCTAAAATGAGCGCTATCGCAAAGAAACGAGGACAAAAATGTGCACTCCCATTTGACGTTTTTATCCCCAAGGTCGTCCCTCGAAAAAGCTCTTTTCACCGCTTGGAAATTGCCCAAACTCCCCTTCCACGGCTCGAATAAAAAGTCAGTAGTTAAAAGAGCGACACTAATCACGTTCGAGCTAACGATCAATAAACCCAAGTTTCAGCTAGGAAACACACCGTCAAGTTTCCCTGGATCGTAAACTCGGTTGAGAAGGAATCGCAAGAGGGTTGCCTTCCGCGTGCAACATCTACCAGCCCCGATATCTACCCCCACCGAATACCTGACGGCGGGGACTCTTGAAGTCGTTTTCGTGCTAGGCAGCTCGAGGTTTAATAAAGCACCGGTGAGAAACGTGAAACACGTGCGTGCAAAAGTTCTCCCCACAGAAGGGGGAGAGTGTAACGGTGTTCCTGGAGCGAAAGGAGGGAAGAAGAAAGTTGCGGGGGCGGTTGTTAGGTGGCGACGAAGAAGGGTGGCTGGGAGTAGTTTTAGATGTCCCGTTACCTTCCCTTTCGTCGAGATTCCCCTCAGCTAGGGGAACGATCGACGAAGGAAATCTCGAATTTTCCGGACGTAGCAGTCAGGTGGCACGAAATTATATCGATAGATCCTTGTCAGATATGGGGGTGAGTGGTAGCGCAATATCGGTAACGGGGGCAACGGTTTAACGACAGAGTTCCTCGAAAGTGGCCGTGCGTCCCACTCGCCAGCTAACCTTGGATATTGGAAAATAGAACGAACACAGGTCGGAGCGAAACGGTTCTCCCGTTTACCGAGAACGAGCCAAGCTTTTCACCGACTCTCCCCTAAATTCCCTCTCGGACGCGAAACGCCGTGGATTAAACGATCGCCGCGACAGCGAATGCTCGAAGATCGAGAAAACGAAACGAGGTGGAGGGAATGACCCTCGTCAAATTTTTGCTCCTTCATAACTCGTCGAGAAGATGGGGCTGCAGGGTGAGAAGTTTGTTCCTGTGGCTCGCGAAGGGGAACAATACGCGACAATTCGGTTCTTCTCGCCGGCGAATCGCGTACAACTTTTGCCGACCGCGGTCTCTGACAATTGTGACACTCGTGCCGAGAGTATCGATGCTACCCAAGGGGGATGATCCTGCGAGATTGTCGGCTGCCATTCTAACCTCGATCGCTCCTCTGTCTCCGCGGGTCTACAAACACCCTCTGTCGTTGTATCATCGGGGAGATCAACGCGATTCGTCGCAGGGCAAATATTTAGAGAGCACTCGGCGCGTCGCGACTGCGCTTTAATGCGTTTTATAAATTTATCCTCGAACGCGAGCGATCGCGATCGATGGGCCCCCTCGAACGAAAGGCGCTCGCCTGCTGGGCTCGTTGCAAATATTGGGCTTGCTGTCAAGACCCTCGCTCGCTGCCACTAAACTTGGATAGATCAGAGGGTGCATGGAGCTCCTTGCCCAACGAACAAGTTTTAAACGTCGTGACGCTTGTCTTGGTGACAGACGCCGTTTGCGCGACCTCTATTTACGACGATGAACACGCGCGGATCGTTACGCGGGAAAGTTATAGCGCGTAGGCGGCCCACGTATTTCCCAATGGCCGCAGATTTACGGATCGTTAAGCCCTACGAATTTACACGCTCCTTTTCACGGCTCGCTATTTGCGGCCGAGCTTTGGTATTCGTCGTCCGCGCGATCGTCTGCGGTCAGCCGCGCAGGAAGGGGACGATCATCGCGGGGCCATTGTTTCTGTTCGTGAAACCGATGGGGCGCAACAGTGGTCCTTTAATAAAAAACTTATCCGTGGAGGGGAGAATTGTCTGCGGAAATTGAGGGCGGAAGCTTTTGGGAATTGAAAAGGAGGCTTCAGCACCTCTGTACAAAAGGGTATAATAAAACACTAGGAGTGAGTTCGAGACGGCTCATGAATTCTAGACGTATACGCCGTCCATTTTTCAAGTTTCAGGACTGATTTCTTCCCTCAAATTACTTAAACTGTTGAGAAAGTAACTTGCAATTAATTAAGTAATTTTTAACTTTTTATGGACATAGTTTTGAAACTTCGTACATTCGTCAGCGCCGACTCGAACCACGAAAGGAAGACATTCTTTTCCTCGCGGAGGTCGAAAGAACGACATAAAGAAGACGGTCGAGGATATAAAGAGGAAAGAGAGTGCGTTGAACGGGTACGCATCGCAGCGAGCAGCTCCAGGGGATCTCGGGGAATGTTGCGAGCAGGAGATCACCCTCCGGGGAATATCGCCTGGCCCAGAGGTTATTTCTGGATCGCGAAAACTTTTAATAGCTTTCTGATAGCTTATTGGTCGGTCTTATAAATAATTTCATATCTCGTGTCCCATCGAACTGTCTGCTTCTCGTCGAGATCTTTTTTTGCCACGTCCATTGTGGACAGTATCGCGCGTCTCCCCTGGAGAAGCCACAGTGCAAACCTGCTACAACGGGGACAGAAAACTTTCTTCCATCAAGCAGGAATTATTGCGCTTATTTATTGAACGGTATAACAGTAAATCATATTAGATGCACAAATTGGTTTGGTGCCCTTTTTTGCTAAAGATTTATTTATGGAAAATAAAAGATATGTAATTACCAATTTCGAAGTAGACGCTTTAAAATCTGCGAAGGGAAAAAAATTTGTAATTAACTTCTGAAAGTAGAATCTTTGTATAATAGTACGAGTAATGGACTGAGATGAGGGTTAAGAGATTGAAATAGTAATTTAACGGGTTTAGTATAACAGCACCAAATTAATGTGTGTATCTAATATTACGAAGTCATTAGAGTTCAGCATTTATTCCTGAGATGCAGCTTCCGTGGTACGTAAAGTCTCGTGAGCGGTCCCATTTCTCGGAACTACGCTCTCAGCAGCGATCCAAAAGAAAAAGTACAACTTGGCAAGAAGCGATCGACAGCATCCACGCGACGAGTATCGAACCTGGAAGACAGAGAAGCTGCGATGCTTCGTCTCTCTTCATGTTCTGCGAGTCTTTTCCACTGTTTTTTGCTTGTAGAAAACTGGTTTTTGCTGCCGGCCAGTCTTCCGCAAAATAGAAAAAATACGTGTTCAGCTTTTTCTAAACGAGGTTAAAACAGCGAATATGCACTCTAAAATGCGCTCCCTTTGTCTTCCATGAATGAACTTCGTACGCTATAAGTTTCGCGTTTTTCTCGTCTTTCCTTTTCAGAATGAATGAATTTCAAAATTGCATGCACATCGTGAAATGTCATCGCTGATCACTAAACAGGAAGCAACTTCGCATAAACTGCTAGCCGCAAACTACAAGTGAAATTCACAGGGTTGATAAACGCAGGTGATTAGCGATTCCGTTAGAGGGATTATAAACGTTCCCACATTCGGCGAAACTCCTGGACCAAAAGTTCTCTCGATCCTGGCGATCTTCCAAACGATGATTTCTAGCTTTAAAAGAGCCGTAATCTTAGCGAACTACTGTTTCCAAATTTAATAAACAACATTTGCTGTAAATAGAATAGTAGCTTATCGTGGAGGAAGAATGAAACGAGATTTGGAATACGACCAAAAGGAACATTTGTGATACAATTAGTAGTTTTTTAATCATTTATTTCACACTGACATTGGCAGATAAGAAAAACTTATAGTTTCCTCTCGAGCTTCAAAATGCTGCAGTTATAAGACAAACCCAAGCTTGCGCGGAGCATTATACCCATCGTAATCTGACATTAAAAGCCATTCGAAATGAAAGAAAGGATAGGAAAATGTGGGTGGGCATCGGCGCCGTTGCGGAAATAATCAAGGGCTGAAAAGCGCGACCGCGCCCTTGGCTCGACCCTCCGTTTCGTAACCACGCGCCACCCTCTTCGTGTCCACCTATAAATAACGTCTCTTACGCACGTTGGAGCAATTTTCTCGCGAAGATACCGCCGGAAACGATCCTGGCTGCATGCATAATCGTAATGAGTCGCGGGCGAAATAATTGCGCGTCTATGTCGGGACGCGCGTGCCTCGTTATCAGATGGCCCGAAAAACGTTCGTTGGGAGGAGCAGGCAGCGTTTCCAGTCGTTAACGGCATCGTCGTGAGCCTTTCGTGCGGCTAAACGGAGCAGAGGCTATTTCATTCGCGCTGAAATTTGGGCAGGAGTTCACGGAATTTGAATCGCTCCCGTTTCAGCGCGAAGAAAAGTCACGCAACCTAAAATCGGTCAAAATAGGGGGAATAGGAATTTTGACAACACAGTAACACTTTTAACTTTCAAGTAACTCGTCTGTTGCTCAACCATTACATCTCCTTGTATTTGAGTAGAGACTTGAATATTAATCTGACATGGAGTTCTACTCGAGCTGTTCTTGAATGCAAAAATACGAGAAAAATACGCTTTTCTTGCTGGACGACTACGCCCTAACGTCTCGACGTCGCGAGGATGATCTCGAGGAACCTGTTCGTGGCACTTATCGCGACGGTGAGCGGCGCGAGCTGTGAGAGAGGCCTGTTTCTTGTTTAATCGTCGCGTATCGTAAGTTTCCCGCCCAGCGCCACGTGAAGCGCGTAAACTGGTACCTTTCCGTGTGGTCCGATCAGTTGAAGTCGACATCGATGGTTCTCGCATAAACGAGCCGCGAAAAGGAGGAAAAGAAGCTCTCGAGTCACAGTGAAGGGATCGACATCGAGAGGAGGATTCCTTGAGCCTTTTCCACACGTTAAAATTCACCTCTTCTATCCTGTTCCCTTTATGACAGAGGTGAATTACGTTGCATTAAGCATTGCGTCATAAAGCGCACATCATACTCATTTTATCGTCCGAGGGATGCATTGCAGTTGTTCCATGACTAACATTGTAACTTGGTTATCGCTCTTACTACTCTCTATCTCGTCTTTAGAGTAATTGATTCTTTTGATTAGGAAGCTCGCGAGAGAAAGGAATGATATCTTGCTGGTAATTGGAACAGACGAGGAACGAGTTTACGAAGGCTCGAGGAGATCCGAGAGGATTCCCTATGGTCGAGGAGGTTTGAAAAGCGCCTCCGAGGATGGCAACGCGTCGCAACTCGAAAGCGACCAAAATGGATCCCCTTAGCGTGGGTCGAGCGTGGTGCGTCGTTCGCGAGGACAGGAATTGATGACTGGCCATGGACGTTGGTGGGTCAGAGAAAGTGGACAAATTGAGAACGATGTGGGAGGAAAATACTGTTCGAAAACTACCGTGACCGCGCGCTATACGTCCCTCTGCATCGGCGATATTTCATAATCCCTGTCGCGAAACTGCATTCGCTCGAGAAAGCATCTCTGGACACGGTGACTCGTTTATTCTATCCTCGAAGTTATGGAGAGTCGACGAAACAATAATCGGTAGAACGTCGATTGCGTTATCGTTGGCTGTTCGCAAGCAGCAATAATCATCCCCGTGACGTATACTAGCAGGTAGCGAGGCGATTGCGTGCTAGGGAACGGGCACTGCCTACGGTGCATCCAGTTTGTATCGCTTAACCGGGAAATATGGGTGGGCTCTGTGGTAGAGGCTAATGCTGAAATAATGCAACACCGGTTCCACGCGAATCGAAATCGCGAATGTCAGTCCCGCGACAGACTGTTCGCCTAGTGCTGCGTTTCAACTTGCGCGAGTATTGAAAATCAAGCTAGTTGTTTGCTTTAACGAGGGAAGTTCGCGGAGTTGCATCTAGACCGCAAGATCAACTCCGTTCTCAGTTCTCTTTCCTTCTCTGGTCTTCTGCTTCCGAGTTCCCGCTGAAAATATCGATTTCCTTTGCGTCATAATTAACCGTTAAACCAACGACAGCGAGGAGAAGAAACGCGACAGAGGAGATACGGTCCGTGTCATTTCAAGGTCCGTTTTCCGCATTGTGCGACGGCACTCGCGGATGAACTTCGAAGGTTTTCAAAAGTCAATTCAACGTTATTCATGGACGCTCGAAAGTTTAGCTCGGGCAACGATGATGGATGCCCCGACGAAACGGAATACCAACGCGGCACTGAGCGAGCCTAGTAATGATAATAATTAATGCCCCGAAGTTTCTGACGTCGAATCGCGCGTCAGAATCTCGAGACGCTCGAAATTAATCTCGTCTACTTTCGGCTTCCTCCCCAAGGAAGATGCGCCCCCAACCTCCGTTCGCCGCGAAACTTCCCCGTGATCCTTTGGGAGCGAGCAGACGACCGATGGACGCCGGGGAAATTTGCTTTTTTAAAACGATTATCCTCCGAACGTTTCGACCGTCAACGGCCTCGAAAACGGATTAACGCAATTTCCACGACGCGACGTTTCGAGGTTGGTTTCGGCTAATCTGATTACCCGGCGTCCGGAACTCGACAAGAGCGATTCGCAGAACGGGCAAGTTTCCCGCGGGATTAAAATGAGTTAATTTAAACTCTTCCTGGCTCCCCTGCCGAAGAAGGGCGACGTCGCGCGGACAGAGTCGAACATTTTTCAGCCGGTGCGTGGAAACGCGGCTTTCCCTCCCCATTCGGTTAATCTTGGATCTTGGAGCTCGTTATCTTCGAAACAACTGTATCAGCAGTCTACACGGTCGATTCACGAGACATTTTTACGACCCCTTTCACTCTTCCCTGGCTCGTTTTTATCGGGCAGTTTCGGTAAGCAGCCATCCAGATATTGAGGCACGGCATTGGACGGTTAATCGTTCGGTGGCTGGCTCCCTCGAAAAACGAAACGAGCACATTTTGCGAGTACATTAAACGAATCCGGCTGGCCGTAAATACCAGTCAGGGCGACATTCGTTTCGGGAGAAATAGCGGACGTCGTGAATTTCGGGACGGCGACGTTATGAAATTTCGTGCAACGCAGCTCGGGAAAACTCGCCCCATCCTCTTGCTGTTGCTTTTCTTCTTTTTTCCAGGCTACTGTTATACAGGGGGAGGCGCGTATATATTCTCGCGGCCGCGGCTCACCGACGCGTAGGCTCTCTCTGGATTTTCATAATGAAATTACCGGATGTGTCACGTGCGCGAGAGCCCTCACCCGCGCGACGTTCGCGCGATGTTCGCGCGATGTGCCACTGAGGAGCCGATCCTCGTGATATCGAGGGAAAGGCGAGATTTTTCATGCAGGTACCAAAGGGAGCAGTTTTATTTACACGTTGATAGATGTAATTTAGTTAACAGGATTTTCTCCAAGGTATCCTCTCTCTTGCCAGCGCCTCGAGGTTACACTTTTTTTGCCTTAATCCTCTTACGCCGCGGAGTGTTTAATGTAATAATCGTTGCGCTTCGAAAAAAGAAAATTCGCGCATTTAATGATAACTAAATATCGCCACGAAATCTCGTTTTCTGTGCCGAATCTGTCGCCCTTGTCGACTCGGTCTCGCGTCTACGCTGCATTTATCACCGTTGTTACACAGTTCACGCAACGCAGTGCACGTACTAAAAATGACCAATGCAACGCGATTTTTCGGGCCTCCTCATTCTGGAGCGCACAATTTCATTAGAGACGACGTGCAGCTTTTCGTGCGCGGATCATCAGTTCTAATTCCCGAATTCGGCCGAATTTTCAAGCCGTCCTGGCTCCCGGTTCAGACCTCGAACCCGTTGTTGCGAATTATTTCGAGCAACGGGGCTTGTCAGCGCTCGCAGACAGCCACCGCGAGATTTATCGCGCGAAATCGTGCGACGCGATTCCAATTAACTCTCGAGTAATTCCTAAGTCTGAACCTCGGCAAAACAATAACCGATGCGCTCGCGGAGCTTTTCTTAGAAATCTACAATAGATATCTCTGCCTCCCGACAAGACATTGTTCTCATTTTCTCGCTTTTGTACGAACAGGAACGTTTATTTTTCCAGCAGCAGAAAAATGGATATCCTCGAAAAGGCTGGTCGTCGAGCGAATATTTAAAAAGCGGAAGACGCGGTTCCTCGCTCAGTTGGAAAATACCGATAGGCTTTGGAAGACTGCATTGTGTTGGTTACCTCCATTCAATTCTCCGTTTGCCTTTATACAGTCCACTATCTTCGCGTATTTCGATCCTCAGCTCGTCGCGCGAAAATTCGATCGATCGTGGCCAGACCATACACGGTGCAAATCTACTTTCTGCCGCGACGTATCCAAGGAACGTTCTTCGATAAATCTGCCGAGGGTGAGCAGTGGATTTTTCTTCTCGTCTACTATCTATCTCCAGAATGTTCCGAATATTGCCAGTGTGGGCTCGAGTCGGCTGAATTTTGGAGGAAATTCTAGCGAAATACGGTCGGCATCGCAAAAAGGGATACGCATGGGTCGGGAGGCACAGAAGAAGACGAACGGGCTGTATCGGGACGAATTAAATAAAAATCACGCGAACCGGAGATTTGGTCTGCGAGCCAGAAACGAGATGAGCGCTTCACGGTGCTCGGCTGGCTGCTCGTCGGCATTCTGCTCTGCATGTGAATGAGAGCCGCGCGGGGAAAGGGCGACGGAGGCACGGGGGTGGAAAAAGAAACGGGAAAGATCCGCGGGGTTCCAGCGTCGTCGGGCGTCGAGGTAGAACATCGGGCCGAGCCAAGAAACGGAACGGAAGGAAGGCTGCATTTATTAAACTGAGCGCGGACGTGTTCCTCTTCTCCTTCCTCGACTTCATCCACCTACGTGCCACTCGCCCTCCCCTTTTTCCAATCCCCTTCCGCCACCTAACCTTCGCTATTGCGCCCTGTTCGCTCGCTTAGCGTAAAATAGTAGCTCCGTACCCTCTTCATCACCGATACCTTTTTCTTTTCTTTTCTTCCGTTTCTTCTCTTCGTGTCTGTGAGAACTCTTCTTTCTGGCTGGCCTCGTTTTTCGTTTCAGGTGTGGAATCGATGCTCCCGATTCAATGTCATTCATAGTGAAAAAATAGTGTATGTTTCATGAAAAATGGTCCATTTTTTTCTGTAGTCCAGAAGACATACAATAAATTGACCTTTGTTATCTCTGTTCACTGATCCTTCTCTCAATCATAAGCCCAATTAAAGACGCCCCGATAGATGGGGGAAGGAATCAATCACTCAGATTACGCGGTCGATGACAAATCGGGCCACCGTCGCATCGACTGATCCAATTCCGATTTGACGACGTCTGGACGCGCATCGTCGGTCAGGAGGATGCTGTCAGGGGTTACATAGAAGCCGAAACAATTAATCAAGGGAATACAATCACACGTGGCGGGGTCTTCTATAGAAAGTAGGCAAAGATCCCACAACTCATTCATTTTGAGGGAGGGTATGATTAAATCTCTGAGAGTACAATTAGCATAGTGAAACGATTTGACCTAAAAGTGCTTCGTATGATAACTAAATGTCCCCGGATATGCTTTCTACAGTATTCGACGCGTCGAAAAACCGCATTCGCTCCGCTCGCGCGAGTCACACCCACGTCAGACCATTGCTCTATCCTAATGTTCCACTAGCAGACGCGTATCTCTTAATTAGCCAGCGAAATCCACTCTCTGTTCCCAGTACCGTTATCAATTTAACCCCAGGCCGCCAACTTTCCCGGTCAACTGGCATTTTTTTCAAGCGTCGCCAACCCTCTCACGATTCCTCTCGCCTCAGACCACTGGCTGTTTTCCCTGGACGATACCCGGTTGCTAACGAGTTTATCTGAACGACGACCCCTCGTCGTCCCTTCGGTTTCGTGGATTCTCCCACTTTTTTCTTGCTCTCTCGTTGGGCACCGTTTTGTCGACGCACCCCTCGCATGGATCGTGGTTTCTGAGAGTAACGAGATTTCCGCGAGCGTTTCACTGTGTTTCCCCATGGACGTAGCATTTGGACGGCGGTTTGATTCGAGGTAGACTCCTTGTCTAACGATAATTCGATTGTAAAGGGCCGTCTGCCCTTCAGACGATTGCTCTGGAGATCGCTCGGGAATTATTTAGACGATGGTACAGGGGAAAGAATCAATGCGATTCGAAGCGGTTCGCGTGCGAGCGGAAAGCGGAAGAATAAATTACTAGCGCAAGCTGGGAGGAGATAAAGCGTCCTCCCCGCGCCGATTAATAGTTCTGTCAATAAGATTAATCGAGCGTTGATTTTCCGTGTGGTTTTCAGCACGCTGAGGTGGAGGATGGAGGAGCTGGAGACGTTGGAGAGCACGGAGTGCCCCGAGTGCCCCGGGCCACCCCCTGAGTTCCGGTTGCCGCCACCCCCTCGGCCACCCTTCCTCACCGACGGCACCTTCTGCTCGGAGGAACCCCTCACCGAGATCGAAGACTGTGTCGCCATTCCGGTGAGTTCGATTTCTCCATTACCTTTCTTTTCTACATGACCGAGTACCGCAGAAGATCGAAAATAGGATCTTCTCTAAGCTGGTTGCTGGACCGTCAAACCACGCGTTCCTTAATTCTTGATTCAACTATCGACGCGTACCCTTAATCTTCCCTTTGATGTTCCCTTGGCATCGGACCAGCCGGTGGTCTTCGAGAAATTCGCAGCCCTTTGGTACTTATAAAATATTCGCCACCGTAATCCAGGACTTGTCGAATATTCCGTCTTGGCGGAAGGGCTGAACTTCGGTACTCTGTTTCTCCCCTCAAAGGGAAAGCAGAAAACTGACCTAGATAGAAGTTAAGCCCCGAATAAAGCGTAGAGTCGAGGATTTGTAGAAGTAGATGCTGGCCGAGGACGCATCACGCTACCTAATGGAATAAGAGTCCCAGATTACTGAGCGGAACAGGTGGCAGAAAAGAACGGGTCGAGGAAGCAGCGTCACGCGACGCCCCGGTTGCTCGATTCATATCGGAAGCACGGGATTTTACAGCGGGATAAATTCTGGGTCTCTTTATCCGGCGCCAGCAAATTGAATCGCGGGATCTCGACGGACAAAAACGCCCCCATATCCCCGTTAATCTTCGCGTAACTTTTTCCCCGGCGGAAGTGGCTGCTTAACAAAGCGTTCCTCGACGTCTTGGCTCGGTCTTTGAGCTCGTCGAAAAGCGGAGGGCGAACTGAAAACTGCTGCAACTCGTAACTGGACACTGAACCACGCGAATCCTATGACTTTTTTCTCTCCGAGCGTGATCTACGGGTCGCATAGGTAGAAGTCGGGGAAGGAATTCCAATTAAACTACCCCAAGCGATTGTAGAACTGGCCTAGAAGCCCAGGGCTCTCGCGTGCCTCAACTTTCGGATAAGTCGCGGTCGCGACAAACCTTTGAAATACCCCGCGAATCCCGCGACATCGAAAGGCTTCATTTTTCCCTCGGTCTCGTTACGCCCCGATAAATCTCGGCCACCGCGAACCCGATTAATCCCCGTCGCCTGTTTTATTGCTCGCCACAAAACTCGCGGGGATTCTCCTTCGAGCGAAAGTTCGACGATTTAATCCGCGGTCGCGACGCGTGCACAGAAATTATTTCGTGCGCGAATTGTTTCGAGTAATTAAACGACACGTCTCTCTGTTCCGCCTCCCTCGCCAGGGACTTTCTAACGAGCTAACTCGCCAGTTATAATATCCCCCAACTTTTACGATCGTTCGTAATCCCCTCGCGGATGCTTTAAAATTCCATTTACGCGGGGATCCTCGTAAGGATTATTTCGCGCGATGCTTTCGCTCGTTACGCTCTATCGTCGAGCAAATCGACGGAGCGGTGACGCGTAGAGGAGGACAGAGAGAGAGAGGAGAGGGTTCATCGGGACCGATGTTAAAAGTGAGACCAGCCGCGAAGAGTAATCGTTTCGGCGCGCGACTCTGGTCGCCTCTCTGCTCGTCCCTCGTCACTGGGAGGATCGAGGAAGAGCGAGGAGAACGGCTGTGCCAGGGACACGGAACAGCGCTGTTTCTGTTATTGTCTTTAAGCGGGCACGTTAAAAAGCGTATTTACCCCTGACAGGCGCCATCGGTCTGCCGCTCGCCTCCGTTTTTTCATCGTCGTTCTCCGTCCTCCCGCTTGTTCCTCTTGCGACGCTCGGGTGGGGTAAAAACGGCGCTGGCCTATTAATAGAGAACACGTGTCCCGTAGCCGTCCTGAACCCCGTCGCCCATTATCGCTCGACGATTTTACATCATTACGCGTAATTGGAGAATCTCCCGGCCGCGTCGTGCCTCGAAATTTATCTTCCGTTTCGTTTCGATTAAACGCCTGCGGAATCTCGTGGGAATCTTTGAAGCGACGGAAATCCGGTGGCGCTCCGAGGGACTGAGAGGAAAAAATTGGACACGTTACTGTGGCGCAAATTAGTGAATCTGTTAGCTATTAGCGTGTATCTGCTTTTTGGTAGGATAAAAATTACACTGTTCTGGATGGATATTCTTAGAACGATTTTTTTCTTCGAACTCTCTGAAGACTAGGAAAGAGCAGACTGAAGCCTTGCTTTCCATTTGCGACTAATCAAGAAACTCATTAGAGTCTATAGTATGTACGTCTCTCAGTTATTCAAAGCCACTCAACCATCACTCAGATCCCTCTTTCCACATAACTCACTTTCTCGAAAAACCCCTACTCCCACGTCGCTCGTGTAACTTAACTATGGGATTAATTTATGGCGGAGATACGATGGACACGATATCGCAGTGACATCCGTGTAGCGAAGAAAAAGGCGAGGGGACATTCGAGGGACGATCCTTTTAATCCCCGATAGTGTTTCCCGTAAAGTTCCCGTTATTTACAGCGGCCATCCCCGCTTATAATTTCTAATTTCCAGCCGTGGCGCGTTATATTAAATCACTTTAATATCGAGCAGTGTCTTGCAGCGAGCGAGAGTTTAATCTAAAATAATTATTTAGCGCGGGAGGCGCGGCTTGCGAGCGAGTCGGCTAGCAGGTTACACCGAACGAGACACCCACCCACATCCTGTACCCGCAGACACACCTAGCGGGACGTAGGCGGCTTGAACATTTCGCCCTGTGCACATGCAAATCCCGCGAGTTTCGAAGGAGAGCCCTGCTGCTTTTTGCGCCCTCTCGTCTGGCTTTACGGGGCGTTAAATGCATCGGGCGTCCTTAATTGAATTCACTCTCTGCCCCCTACATCCTGTCGGGGAGCAGTAGCTACCGAAATTGCGCTAAACATTTTGTCTGTAGCTTGACCGAGCTTTCCTCCCTCGGTGAAGAAATTAGATCGGCGAAAGCCTCCCTTGTTTTACGACAGTCAGTTTCTTAGTGTTCCAGCCCTTTCGTAGGGTGGGTCTCCAGGAGTATTTTCGGAGAAGCTACACCCTCGATCGATCTGCGTGGAAATCACTGATTCGCATCTTCTTTCGACGTTTACGCAAGGCAGTGTTTCTTCAGGGTGTGAGAAAAGGGGGTTGGAATGTGGAAAAAAGTTTCTCGAAGGAAAGTAGCGCCAAAAGGTCAAAGAAAAAACAGGCATCAGGCAGAGAGTCGAAGTACCATTTAGAGGGAAAAGGGGGAAGAGTCAAGAGACAAAAGGGGTAGAAGAATGGAATGGTACAGGGAGAAAAAGCGAACCGGATGATAGTAATTAAAAAGCAGCCAGGAGACTACGGCCTGCGTAGGTTGTCCTGAGTTTATTAGAGCAGAATAGTAGTCGCATGGTATTTATTAAACCACCCTCCTTCGGGCTACTTTCCTTCGTACTGCAGCCCCTCGTTGTCGGGCCCCTTCGAGCAAAATTGTCGCAATCATTTTCGGCAAACGTCTCCAGGGTTTATTTCTTCGACGATATTTATCGGTAGAAAGCCTATAACGTCGCCAAAGTGGAAAAGGGTACAGGCATAAGAGAAACAACAGCCACCCAGAACAGAAACAAAGTTTAGATTAAGTCGCACGTATAATGCGAGGAGCGCGACCAATTGGAGGAGTTTGAGCTATTAACCACGCGAGAGTGTAGCCGTCTGGCCACGGAGTGAAAAGCACCCAGAAGGGATAGGGGTGAGAACGGGGCCACGGAAACGAGGGGAGGAACTCGATTCGACCCATCAAACGAAAAGGAAACGAAGAAACTGAAAGTTGGTGGCGAAATCAGATTCCGACGCAGTCTTTCTTTTTGGTAACCTATCGACGAAGAAGGGTGGAAAGGGCGAAGGAGAGAGGAGAACGAGAAGGCCTCAGTGATGGCGTTTTTGCGTCGGGGTGAGTCTCTTTATTACGCCTGGGAATCCGCTTTGTTTCCGCCAACGGGAGAGCGCGAGGTAAGGGCAGAGGGAAAATCGTGAGGGAGGTGTGGGAGAGGGAAGGCGCGAGGCAGGACGCGAAGACAGACGAGCAGAAGGAGAAGAATGCCGTCTCTCCGTAGATAGAAGTTTACGCGGTTCGAGGTACGCTAGGGAGACTAAAAAGTGAACCGGCTTGGAAAATGGGAAGAAGAAGGGGTGACTATTCCCGACCCCTTGCGCAGTGGCTGTATCGGCGCAGCTACGGTTAATTACGGCACGGGTGGAATTGGTTTCGTTTATCGGCGCGGTTCGATGGAACGTATCGTCATTCGAAGCGTCCAGATAGCGAATCGATGCCAGACGTCGACGTCCTCCTCCTGGATATCGACAGAGAGGACCCTCGCCCGGATTATCTCGAACCGATTGTGTCTCGTCTCTTTCGTCGATAGCCTGGATTTCCTGCCAGTCTGACGGCGGACTCGCATCCAGGGGACGGTTTGCCTATCGCAATAACCGATACCTACCTGATCTACACTGATTGGGTCTCTCCGACTATTTGCTGAATTTAGTTTCTGATACACAATCATATTTTTTTCTTTGCTGTTATAGATTTATACAGTTATTTAGTCTTGACCATACTTACACATACAGGGTGATACACTCTGTTCGTCAGGAGCGTGGTCCTCGCGTAATGCGCATCGCGGCGTGAAAATAGCTGCTGAAGAACAGCGATATTACGAGAGAGCGAGTCTGAATGTAGGTACGCGTACGCGAGCGAAACGCGGAATCCTTTGATCCCAGCAGAGGTCCTCGGTCTTCCTCTCCACCCCTATGCTGAAGAGTCTGTCACGCGCGGAATAAAATAGCAGGAACTCGGGCGGACAGTCGCGTGCTTTCTTTCCGTCTACGTAGCACCGATTTATTTCGCTCGTTTCCGACGAATCATATCTCTCCGCTGAGTCAGGTACGCTGGCATATCGAGGTGGCCAAAGGTTCTTTTAACATCCCCCTTTTCGCTTTTCTATCTGTCTCGTATTCCATTTACGAGTTCCAAACATCCCCTCTTCTATTACACCACACTTCGCAGGATACCCTGTATATTCGCGCTTCACAGCAATTTACTCGAAAAAACGGGAAACGCTGTAGAGCTGAATCAGTATGCAATTCATCGGGTGCAGCGGTGAATTCTTAACTAATTCCTTGGCTCGCTAAATAAGAGGGATTCGAGTAACGAACAGCGCATTCACAGGCAATTATTTACACTTTAGCGCGGCGAAAGAGGTGCAGGGCAGGCTCGGTGGCGGCCAGCTGGCAGGGTAATTAAATCCAGCTCGCGCCGAACCTCCCGCAGCGCGAACACGCCTTGATGTCCGTCGTGTCGCGGATTAGAGCCGATATTAAATCGCGACTATCGCGGAGGGGGCGCGATCGAGCGTGGCGTAATCAGCGTGCACGTTGCCGGCACGTAAGCGCGTAAAGTGTCGGCGGAAACGTCCGGTATGCCCATTTGCGTGCACGTGCACGCGGCTTCGTTTCCCTGGGCCTCGCGCCCCGCCAAACGCATTAACTTTCCCTGGCAAAACGCGCTAAATCATTCGCGTCGCGCATAACGGGCCGCATGCCGCGCTTCTACGTTACAACCGGTGCTTTATCGGCGCGCATAAATCACCGACTAATCCGCCGCTTTCGCGGCCTACCGTTATCGAGCTTCCTTGTCCGCTTCCACTGCGATTTCGCGGGAGCATGTTTCGAAACGACGAACGCCAGGTCTACGCTCGCGTGGCGCTAGCGAACCGTGAAGTTCAGCGCGACAGGTGTTTGCCTGCGATTTTATAGTGGATTGTGCATTAATCTACATTGTTGGATTGTGGAGAATGTAGGTTGTTACTGTATTCCCAAGAGATCTTATCAGGAGTTTCCCTCAAAAGCAAAAGTCCTCGTCGACGCAAAAGTTAAGCTTCGTCTGATACCTCCATCACCCGAATGATTTCTGGAAACTTTTTTATTAGCTGAGATAACCTAATTGAGAATAACAGTTTTATTTCATCGTGGGTGAATTTTTATTTTACGAGAAGCCGTAAGCTCTGGTTGCTACGATCACAATGGGTGCTTTTTCAACGACTTTGAAACGCGGTAGCCTTAAATATGCGATTGCATAAATATCAAATTTTACTATAGCTTAATCTTAAAGAATCTGTCTAGGGCTTTGCCCATGGCTCGACGTAAGTCGTCGTCTAATCCGGTATATGTCGTAGGGCTTTTATTCTTTCGGCGAAAGAAGGGGATCGTCGAAAGCCCTTAGCCGAGATTTTTCTCGGGGGCTGATAACTCCTCGCGTCGTTAGCGGCATTATTATACTCGCGAGTAACTCCGTCCTACTCGCTTCCCTAGGCGTTCACGGATTTTACTTCGACATAAAGGCGAGGGAATAACCGCTCCACCCGCGTAATAAGATATTTTTTGCCCTTGGAAGGGCGTGATAAATCGGCAGAGAGTGCATCGATGCGAGCACCCCTTTCTCATGGAATGGACGATTTGAGCCACCTACAATCTCGCTAGAATAAATATGTATTCTAGTGGAAACCCTTGATTTTATGAGGCCAGGAAGCAATGGACTTGCGAACAGGAATCTCGAGTGGTCTGTTCATGTAGAAATATTTAGTCTAGGCCGACGATCCACGGCCGATGTCTGCGATACTCCGCTTCCGTTATCGGAATTTCCCTTCTTCGGGAGAGCTGTCCCCTCCTGCGGTGGTTAATTATAATTAGACTGGAGGAGTGACACGTACAGAAGCCAGACGCCGTAGAGGCTAGCAGGCCTGCACTGGTTCTTGTTGCAACCGCTGTTTACACAACGCTTCCGTGGAAACGAGCATGTGAAAACTTCCTCGGCCTTGTCGACGTTGCTTCGACAGACAACTCCCTTTGCGTGGGAGGACTCTGACTTCGAGAGGAATCATCGAAACACTCATTTTCGACATCATTGAATTTGATGAAAGAGTAGAAGCAGAATCATAGAATTCCTTTAAATTAGGAGTATACAATAGAACCTTGATTAATAAGGTCTCAGTTATTGGAAGTTTTCTTATTCAAGATTACTCTCCTCCAATTCACTGTAAATCGTCTCCTCTGTACATTATAGGTACAGGAATCTAGTGTACAATGTTTTCTTGTTAAACTCTCTTAAACTTTCTAAATTTTCTGCTCCACATTTAACATTCATCACCATCCCACTCAAAATCAGTGAAAAATATCCACTCGTCGACTCTGAAGCTTTCACGTAAACGCAATATTATCGATCCTCCTTCTCCATATTTCCTCTTCTCCTTCAATCATCAAACATCTGCAGTCCAGCACACGGAATCTAAGCCCCATGGGTCAGAAAGCACGCAAGAGTCGAGGAACTCTGAGACATATTTTACATTCGCAATTCCCAGTTTCACCATTTGTTCAACGAGAGCTGGGACGTCGAAATTTCGCGCGAGCTCGTTGCGCGGATCCATAATTTAGCAGAAAATATCCTGCTGGCCGAAACATCGGACGTGGGGCGATAGAATTTGCGGTCGGCGTCGGAATTCCGTGGGCAACGGGGCCGAGGCGTCGGAGGATCGCTGACCGTCCAAATGTTGATGGGGTTTACGGTTTCTCTGGTTCCGCGTGACTCGTCACGCGGCCGTGGCGCGGTGTTTACGCGTATCCGGAATAATCAAGGGCTGGACTGGGAATCGTAACGAGGGTGTAACGAAACTACAAGCGGGCGCTGCTGAGCTCGTCGAGACCCGACCCTTTGCTGGGTCGTCGTTAGTCGTCGCCCTGAACCGGGTCATGCGGAAAAATCGGCTGCCTCGCCCCCTCGAACCTGCGGTCCATTAAAATCGTCAGCCCGCACGAGCCATCCGCGCTAAAGGAGCTCCGTATTTCGGGCTGATTCGTCGTTACCGTGGAGGAGCTCGTTACGATTCGTGGTATTCCGAGGCTGCGGATGTTTCCACGACCTCGGGAATTCGGGGAAATATTTGCCTCTCGTGCTACTTGAACAATTTCACTGGCTGCTTCAAACGTGACGTTATCAAATTTGCTAGGAATTTCCGCGCCGCCTCGAGCAGTATTATCGAGACAAGGAGGAGAGCAGAGAATAGAAGGTTGAGAAGATCTTGGAGAAATCCCGAACTATCGAGAAACGATTAGTTCGTGGTCGGAGAAAATGACCTTGGAAAGTGCTGGCGAGATTAAGGCAGGGGAGGTTCGGAATGAGGCAGAAAAGGAGAAGTGGAAGAGAGGGTACGAGGCAATCGTTGCTTTCGGTGGCCGCTGCGCAAAAGCCAATTAACCCCGGCGTAATTAATAACCCATACTCTAATAACTCGTGGCCGAGCAAAAACGCAGATTGCGTCCGCGGCAGGAAGAGCGGTGCCGGCAAGAAACCGAATAATAATGAGTGGGAGTAGAGGAATGAGGAGAAACAAGAAGAAAACAATGAAGTTGGTTGAAGCTTTCTGCGAGCAGAATTTCGGTGACTCGACGCGTGTCGGGGTAAATAGAGGAGGGTTGAAAGCGAGAGGGATAAACGGAGAAGACTAGAGGAACGTGAGCGTCAAAACGTGCCAAACGGGGTGAAATGCATTCCGCGGAGATAAAGAACGCTCGGAAAAGCGGCAATGGTCACGAGGATCCGCTGAATCCCGTCGAGAACCACGAGGAGGGTAATAGCGTCGCGCGAGCGCTGTCCTCCTTTTCGAGGATCTTTTTTCCCCGAACCGTTGGGACGCGACAGAAGCCGCTCTCAGCGTTGAATTCACGAGCCTCCACGGTCGGAAACGATTACCCTTTGCCTCGAAAGCACCGCTGGATTCTTTGATTACGCTTAACGCCCCGACTTTACGCGTCCTATGCCGCGATATTTCGAGCGCACCGTTAACGATCCTGACCCCCGGGTAACGTCTAATGGCATCATTAACTCTTAATGAACACTTGCGCAAAGTTTAATGACTAACGAGTCGACTCTATATCCTTGTTAATTCCTGAACAACCCTGGGAAATCCCGGGAGGCACACTGGAAGGCGACTAAATCGCAAAGTAGTCGTGGAGAGTCTCAAGATCAGATAGAAAGAATCGTTTTTCCTCGGTCGTCAATCTCCAACCCCTCCTAAAGGGCACGAAGAAATTCAGGAGGACGTCCCTGCGCAAAATCAGGGCGAGATTCGACGCCAAGAAAAACGCTCCCCTTGATTGGCCAACGAGGGAGAGTGGCACGTAAAACAATATCGGCGGGCAGGGCACAAAAGCGTGGCTCGTCTTAATTTTCCAGCCGGAAACACGCGGAGAACGCGACCCTTGGAATACACCGGCTGTCGCGTTCGCCACCCTTGCTGCCTAATATCTAATTCTCCG